>NC_086111.1:20841357-21150107 GCF_963921235.1 Mobula hypostoma
CTGCGTTCACCAGCAACTTTGATGTGTGTTGCTTGAATTTCCAGCATCTGCAGAATTCCTGTTGTTTAGTGTGAATTGTGATGTTTTATTACACATTCATAATGTTACCTTGATTGTCACCACTCACCTATTCGACGTACGATAAAGGCTGCAGATGGAGAGGTCAGACTGGGAGAGGGATGGTGAATTAAAGTGGCAAGCAGTAGGGTGCTCAGGATCACTGTTCTACGGGGGCTTTGGGCTGTTGGGGAAAGATGACTGATCACCGAAGTGTGTATGTGTAGCATACTGAAGGCGTGGAGACCCCAGGCAGAAAGGAATATCAATGTCTGGGTCTATCTTGAATTCCATTCGGAAATGTGAGATGGGTATATGTTTTTCTCCATTCTTTTTATATAATTTATCAGCTGCTTGAGTAACAGCGGGTGTAAAATAACTCGGGCTATTTTACAGAACAAAAGTTTGGGAAAATCTTATAGTGTGAATTGTGTTGTATTATTACACATTCATTATTTTAATTGAGTTATAGGACACGTTTCTCACCTAATGAATGTATGATAAAGTCAACTCGTGTTAAATAAACCACCTTTGTTGCTCCAAGATCTATATGCTCTACAGTTTGTGAGGAGTTCTCCCACCTCCTCAATGATTTACTTGCCTGCCTCCAAATTTGCTCCAAGCTTGGCCCACTCCTTCTCTCCTTTCCATAAGATCATATGACATAGGGCAGGATTAGGATTATTTGAGGCTGTGTCCTTTGGTCCTAGACTCTTCCCCCCTAGGAAAACATTATCTCCACATCCACTCTATCAAGTCCTTTCAGCATTCAGTAGGTTTCAATTAAGTCACCCCTCATTCTTCTGAATTCCAGTGAGTACAGATCCAGAGCCATCAAACGCTATCCATATGACAAGCCGTTCAAACCTGTGATCATTATTGTGAGCCTCCTGTGAACCCTCACCAGTGTCAGCAGATTCTTTCTGTCTAAGTCCTTCTTTAGCCTCTCTACTCCGTCAAAACTGCCTGCCCCTCCACCTAACTTCGTATTGTCTGCAAACTTTGCAACAAAGCCACCAATTCTGTAATCCAATTCATTGATGTATAATGCAAAAAGTAGCGGCCCCAACACAGACCACTGTGGAACACCACTAGTCACTGGCAGCCAACCAGAAAACCTCCCTTTATTCCCACACTTTGCATCCTGCCAACCAGCCACAGCTTTATCCATGGTAGTATCTTTTCTGTAATACCACAGGCTCTTAACTTGTTAAGCAGTCTCATGTGTGGCACCTTCTGAAAATCCAAGTACGCAACATCAACCAATTTTCCATTGTCTATCCTGCTTGTCATTTCTTCAAAGAATTCCAACAGGTTTGTCAGGCAAGATTTTCCCTTAAGGAAACAATACTGACCACAGTCTATTTTATCATGTGCCTCCAAGTACTCCGAGATCTCATTCTTAACAATTGACTCCAACATCTTCCCAACCACTGAGGTAAGACTCACTAGTCTATAATTTCCTTTCTTCTGTCTCTCTCCCTTCTTCAAGAGTGGAGTGACATTTGCAATTTTCCAGTCTTCTAGAATGAGTCCAGAATCTAGCATTTTTTGAAAGATCATTACTGATGCATCCACAATCCCTTCAGCCACCTCTTTCAGAACCCTATGGTGTACATGATATCAGTAAGACAAAGGAGATGGTGTTGGACGACTAAGCTGCTCTGCTCCCTGTTACTATTGGTGGTAAGGACATGGATGTGGTGAGGATTACAAGTACCTGGGGGTGCACTTGGCTGACAGATTTGAGTGGAGTCCCATCACAGAAGCTGTGTACAAGAAGGGCCAGATTTGCCTCTACTTCCTGAGGAGACCGAGGCCCTTTGGAGTATACAGGCCTCTCCTTCACATGTTCTACCAAATTGTTGTCATCAGTACAATCTTCTATGTGATGGTGTGCTGGGGCAATGGCATAAACATGGGTGATGCCAAAAGGCTCAATAAACTGATTAGAAAGGCTGGGTCTGTTATAGGAGTCAAAATGGACACATTGGAGGCTGTGGTAGAACAAAGGACCCTACAGAAAATCCTGGTAATTCTGGACAATTTTTTTCACCTTCTGCATGCCACCTTGACTGAACAGAGGAGCACTTTTAGTAATCGACTGAGACATCTGTGCTGCTCCAAAGAGCACTATATGAGGTCATTCTTACCCTTGGCCATTAGGCTCTATAACGAGTCAACCTACAGCCGGGGAAGTGATGACCCCCTCCTGTCAGAAAGTTTGAGGCAACTGATTTTTTATTCTTTCTTACTTCTCCTCATATTTGTATATCTGTGCACTTGTAATGCTACTGTGACACTGTAATTTCCCTTGGGATCAATAAAGTACCTAGCTATCTATCTACCTCATCCTCAGCACTATCACTCAGATTCCCATTGATCTCTTCCAATCCATTACCCTCTTGTGCCCCTGAACTTTTCTCATTTAGAACTCTGAATATTTCAGCACAGTACAATCCTTCGGCCCCTGATGTGCCAAGATTTTTACTTCCTCTAGGATCAATCTAACCCTTTCCCTTCTACATAGCCCTCTGGTTTTCTATTCTCCACGTGCGTATTGTTACATACCCCGTAACTGGGTTGTCAAACCAGCAGAAATGGAACACTCATTGGAGTCTGTGATGACTAGAAACTAATAAAGTTTTATTAAAAAAATAAGTAATACAGCACACTAATCGCAAGGACATAAATGTAACAGGTTAGCGATGATAGTACACATATATACACAGAAATAGGGTAATAGGAATCAACCAAGCTCTATCGCAGTCTAGGGGTAAAATGATCGGTCTTAAGGTGAAGCAGAGCTCAGTTCAGTCTAGTGTAGTTCGAAGTAATCGCTGTTGTTGTACCGTTGGGGGGAGAGAGAGAGAGAGAGAGAGTGAGAGATACAGTTGAGGTTTCAGGCAAACCTTTCGAGGCCTTCTGATCCCGTTGTGGTCACCAACTGTGACCCCTCCGTTCCGGATGCGATCGTTCTTCCGTGGTGAACCCGGCACCCAGGCAAAGGTGGACACACAACAAGTTCCCACCGGTCCTACCTTTACACCCTGTGAGCCTCTGACCGATTTCCATGAATTGGTCCTCCAAACTCCCACCAACTTGTGGGGCACAGTGCTCTTTCCAGGTTCTCGTGGCGTGTGTCCTGTGCCTTAGCAAACCCGCTATTTTATCCTCCCCCTGATGGGGTATCACCTGTCCATCAAACTTAACACTGCCTATTGTCTCAGCAGGATTGCTAATTAACAGTTCAGGTTCAGAGCAAACTGTCTGTGGCAGATGCCATCATATTGAGTTATGTGTCTCTCTCTCGATATCTCTCTCTTCTCTCTTATTAGCATTTTGAATAGCTTTCCTTTGTCTCTCGTTATCTCTCTCTCATTAACAGCATCCGTTCTGCAGCTCTGCTTGGCTTCACAAATGACACCCCCACCCTTGAAAGAATTTTTACCGGGGGTAAAAATTACGGGCATGAATGCACATTACAAAATACACACTAATATACAGGTAGTCATCAGCTATTCGGCTAATACAGAGAACTTCAAATTTTAACACCTGGTCAGACAATCAGCAATCACATTGTCGGTTCCTTTTACATGTTTTATCTTTAAATCAAATTCTTGTAATATCAGACTCCAACTTAACAAGCGTTTGTTTTTATCCTTCATTGTGGTCAAAAACACTAATGGATTGTGATCAGCGTAAACTATCAGTGGTTTCCGTGCCTGACAAATATAAACCTCAATATATAACATAAACCTCACCGTAGTGAAAAATTTCACAAGCGCCAGAATGATTGCCAGTAATTCCTTTTCCACAGTGGAATAATTTCTCTGATGGACATTAAACTTAGAAAAATAAGCCACTGGGTGTTCAATTTCCTCTTTATCTGTCTGTAACAGCACCGCCCCGGCTGCTTCGTCACTAGCATCTGTTGCTAGGAAGAAGGGTTTTGAAAAGTCAGGCGCACTCAATACAGGGTAGTGACACAGAATCGCCTTCAGACTCTCGAAGGCTGGTTGACAAAGGTCGTTCCACACAAACTTCTCATTCTTTGGCAAGAGCTTAGTAAGAGATAGATAGATAGATATACTTTATTAATCCCGAGGGATATTTGGTTTCATTACAGCCGCACCAACCAAGAATAGGGCGTAAATATAGCAATACAAAAAACTCCAACCATCAAACACCAAAATGCAAACTATGCCAGATGGAAAATAAGTCCAGGACCAGTCTATTGGCTCAGGGTGTCTGACCCTCCGCGGGAGGAGCTGCACGTTCGATGGCCACAGGCAGGAACGACCTCCCGTGCCGCCAAGTGTTGTATCACGGTGGAATGTGGACGAAGTCCAACAATAAAAAGTTCAATATCCAGTCTGCAAACACGTTCCTCGATCGTAATATACCCCGGATTGCACCGTCCATTGTTAGCCAGAACAGTAAGCACCGAACTCCTTTACACTTAACGTTCTCAGTGCACTTCCGGTCAGCCGGAACGGTATTACCCACCGAACTCCTCTTCTCCAAAAGTCTCTGTTGTCTGGATCCGGTCCTCTTTCCTCGGCTTTGTGATACCCCTCTGTGTGTTTTCCTCCAGATTTCAGCAGGGGTGTCCACCGCTCTGTTCGCTAAGCTGGCCGGTCTTTGCTGGTCCGTGGAATATACAATGCGACCTTGTTTCTGTCCCGCGTGTCGGGATGTAACCATTTCCAGCGCTGAAGAAAACCCAAATAAAACTCTCTCTACCAGCATGTTAGAGAGGGTGCAGCTTCGATGTGTTACCGTGAGAAAAAAAAACAAGAAAAACGTAAATTAAAAAGTAAGAAGAAGAAAGTAAGAATAGATCGGAATGGCTGTACCAGGCTGCATGCACGACCGGCGCATGTGCACTGACATCAGGGAGGGTAATATCCGCAAAGTTTTTACAAAACTTCCGATAGTACCCCACCATCCCCAAAAACCTTCTCAGGGCCCTCTTGTCTGTCGGGATGGGAATTTCAGAGATAGCCTGCACCTTAGCCTGCATCGGTGCCAGCTGCCCCTGTCCTACCGCATACCCCAGATAGGTGACCTTAGCGTGGCTGAACTCACTTTTCGCGAGGTTCACTGTCAGGTTGGCTTCAGACAGCCGTTTAAACAGTTCCTCTACTGCCACAATGTGCTCATCCCACGTGTCACTCCAGACCACCAAATCATCAATATACGCTTCTATGTTCTTTAACCCTTTTATCACTGAATTAATCATCCTCTGGAAGGTCCCTGGGGCGTTCTTCATGCCAAAAGGTAAAACATTATACTTGTATAACCCCGATGGAGTGGCAAATACTGGGATTTCTCTAGCCCGGTCGGTTAAAGGAACACACCAGTACCCTTTCAGCAAATCGATCTTTGTGATATACTTAGCTCTCCCCACTTTATCAACGCAATCGTCTACCCTTGGGATGGGGTAAGCATCAGTTTTTGTGATGGTGTTCACCGTTCTGTAATCTGTACAGAATCGTATGTTCCCATTGGGTTTCGGGACAACCACACAGGGAGAGGCCCGTTCCAATTTGGATGGCCTAATAATACCTGCGGCTAGCATGTGTTCAGTTTCTTTCTCCACTAGTTTGCCCTTCTCCAAGTTCATCCTATAGGGGCGTTGCTTAATAGGCTGATCTGACGTAACAATAACATCATGTACCGTCCCCTTGTATCGCCTCGGGACATCCGGACATACATCTGCATGCCGGTTAATTAGTTTTATCAGCAGCTCACTCTGTTCAGGGGTTAAGTGAGAGACCTTATCAGCAAAGTTGGCCAAAACAATAGAGTTCTCCAATCTGGTCGGCACCATGTTTATCTTTTCAAGACTTGTTTTCCCCTTATCATTTGGCACCACAGCCTCATCATTTTTGTAATAGCACCGACTAGATCTGCTTTCTCATCGTGGCAAGCTTTTAGCATATTGATATGCACTAATTGTGTCAGCTTACGTCTGTCCGGCGTTTCAATAACATAATTCAAAGAGTCTATCTTTTTAATCACTTTGTACGGACCATGGAATATCGCCTGGAGGGGGTTGGTTACCATTGGAAACAGAACTAAGACCCTATCACCCACTTGAAACACTTGTTCGTGGGCACGTCTATCATACCACTGTTTCATTTTTGCTTGGGAGTCTCATAGATTTTCTTTGGCAAGGTCACAGATCCTTTTAAACCTCTCACGAAATTTTAAAACATAATCAATCACATTGACTTGTCCTGTCGGGCTGGACCATTGCTCTTTCAGTAGGGTCAGAGGTCCTCTGGGCTGATGACCGAAGACGAGCTCGAGTGGGTTGAACCCCAATGACTCTTGAACCGTGTCCCTTACGGCAAATAACAAGAGAGGCAAGGCATCATCCCAGTCCCTAGCGTTCTCTTGACAATAAGTTTTAATCATGGGCTTTAACATTGCGTGGAATCTCTCCAACACCCCTTGAGACTCCGGGTGGTACGCGGTGGCCAAAATCTGCTTCGCTCCCATCTCATCCAACATCCGTCGGAATGTGTGAGATGTGAAGACACTCCCCCGATCTGACTGGATTTCCCTTGGCAACCCCACCGTAGTGAAAAATGTCACAAATGCCTTTACCACTGCGGGAGCCTTGACGCTTGCCAGGGGCACCGCCTCCGGAAACCTGGTGGCGGCCCACATCATAGTCATCACATACTCTCGCCCACTTGCAGTTCTGGGCAGGGGACGACAAAATCCACAATTATTCAGGAAAAAGGTTCCCTGAAAGCGGGTATTGGTCGAAGGGGCGCTTTAGGCAGGCCCTGGTTCAGCTTTCCTACCACCTGACATAAATGATATTGCCTACAATATTCAATAATATCCTTCCTCATGTTCAGCCAGTAAAACTCTTTCATAATTCTATCGACTGTTTTCCTCACCCCAAAATGTCCACCGAGGGGTATCTTGTGGACCAGGTTAAAAATCTTGTCCCTATAAATTTTTGGCACCGCCACCTGGTGTACCACCCGCCACTCCTCATTCGCGGGCATGGTACTTGGTCTCCACTTCCTCATCAGTACTCCCTCCTTCATATAATAGCCCACTGGTTCCCTTTTTATTTCTGCTTCAGAGAGAGCTGTCTCCGTCAAAACCATCAGCTCCTCGTCTCGTTCCTGTGCCTGTATAAATTCCTTCCTTGCTAATGATAAGTCTACCTCAACTCCCTCACTTCCTTCCGCTCCACTATGCTCCTTGTTCTCACTTTCTAACCCCTCCTGGTACAAGGCTGGTAAAAACGTCTCAGCTAAATCTACATTCGCTTCGGCAGCCTTTCTGGACATGCGTCGAGTTACTGCGCAAACGGGATAAACCTGTGAGTCCATGGGCGGGTCCTCAGTCCTGGCAGGCTGGCTTGTCAGCTTCACTGCTGGGTACACATCTCCACCTGCAAGGTCGTTACTGAGCAAGACCTCCACGTCTTCCATCGGTAATTCGGACCTCACCTCTATCGTGACCGGTCCGGAGACCAAGTCACTTTTCAGGTATATCTGGTGCAAAGGTACTGCTTCAATCCCTTTCCCAATGCCTTTTATCCCACTGACCTCCCCAGTCTCGGTCTCTGCACTAAATTCTAACACCCTCCTTAAGATCAATGATTGACAAGCCCCAGTATCTCTCCAGATCCGTACTGGAACTGGGGTTGACCCCTCCTCCACCAACACTAATGCGGCCAAAGTAAACTTCTCGCGCCCTTCCTGAACTCTGTCAGATCACTTCTTCCCTGGTGGTTTGTTTGCCGGCTCAATACAGCCATTCGGAATCGTCATTTTTCCTTTCACCGTTTCCTTCTTTGGGGCAAAACACCTGGACACAATGTGACCCGCTTTCCCACAATTATAGCATACAAAACCAGGAGACTTCCTACCAAACTGCTTCCCGTCTTCCTTATCCTTCTCACTAGACCCCGGCTTACTTTCTGGCTTTGCCAGCGGACTTTCTCCGCCCTCTCAACTACCCTTCTGGTAGCTCTTACTCGGGGTAAACTTTGCTTTGTGTGTTAACGCCTATTCATCCGTTAACTTAGCAGTTGCGGCTAAAGTTTCTGCCTCTTTCTCACCTAGGTAGGGTCTCATACCTTCAGGGACACAACCTTTAAATTGCTCAATCAGTATTAGCTGTAGCAGTTTGTCATAATCCCCAGTGACCCCTTTCGAGGCGCACCAACGCTCATAAGACATCTGCATCTCACAGGCAAACTCTAAATACGTGTGGCCCCACTGCTTCCTCACATTCTGGAACCTTTACCGGTATGCCTCCGGACCAACTCATAAATCCTGAGTATAGCCTCTTTTACCACATCATACTTCTGTGCATCTTCTGCTGACAACGCTGAGTAAGCTTGTTGAGCCTTCCCTTTAAGCACGCTCTGGAGTGAAACAGCCCACTTATCCCTTGGCCAGTCCTGACTTGCAGCGACTTTTTCAAAATGTAGAAAGTACCGATCAACATCGGCCTCCTCAAATAGGGGAACCAACCTAACCTCCTGGGTCACCTTGACCCCTCCACCTTGGTCTTGCATTTGGCCCCCCTCTAGCATTATCTTTAACTTCTCCAGCTCAAACTCCTTTTCCTTCTCTCTTTCCTCCCTTTCTAGCAGCTTCTCTCTCTCTTCCCGTTCTAGCTGCTTTTCTCTCTCTTCCCTTTCTAGCTGCTTTACTTGGAACTCATGCTCAAGCCTTAATCTTTCCATCTGCAGCTGCACCGCCTCCCCAACAGGTTTACTCATAAACACCACCTCTAGCTCCCCGAGGGGAAACACATCTTTAGATACGTAATACTCTATGATGGCTCTGTGCATCTCCGCTCTCCTCATTGTCTGCTTCCCCTTCAAAAGATTCAACCATTTTGCAACAGTCGCCAATTCTGATTTTTTGGCATCCTCTAATGCCTCCAAGGTTGGAGCCTTTAGAAATTCCTCCATCTCCATTTCTGCTGTTTGCCCTTTTTTTTTATTCGGGAATTTAACCCAATCAATTTAACCAGTCCCAATTTTGGCTTTCAAAATCCCAGACGAGCCCCCACTTATGTTACATACCCCGTAACTGGGTTGTCAAACCAGCAGAAATGGAACACTCGTTGGAGTCTGTGATTACTAGAAACTAATAAAGTTTTATTAAAACAAATAAGTAATACAGTACACTAACCACAAGGATATAAATGCAAACAACAGGAATTCTGCAGATGCTGGAAATTCAAGCAACACACATCAAAGTTGCTGGTGAACGCAGCAGGCCAAGCAGCATCTATAGGAAGAGGCGCAGTCGACGCTTCAGGCCGAGACCCTTTGTCCGTCCTGACGAAGGGTCTCGGCCTGAAGCGTCGACTGCGCCTCTTCCTATAGATGCTGCTTGGCCTGCTGCGTTCACCAGCAACTTTGATGTGTGTTGCTAGGATATAAACGCAACAGATTAGCAAAGATAGTATACACATATACACAGAAATAGGGTAATAGGAATCAACCAGGCTCTATCGCAGTCTAGGGGTAAAATGATCGGTCTTAAGGTGAAGCAGAGTTCAGTTCAGTCTAGTGTAGTTCGAAGCAAACGCTGTTGTTGTACCGTTGGAGACAGAGAGAGAGAGAGAGAGAGAGAGAGATACATTTGAGGCTTCAGGCAAACCTTTCAAGGCCGTCTGATCCCATTGTGGTCACCGACTGTGACCCCTCCATTCTGGATGCGATCATTCTTCCGTGGTGAATCCGGCACCCAGGCAAGGGCAGACACACAACAGGTTCCCACCGGTCATACCTTTACACTCTGTGAGCCTCTGACTGAATTCCGCGAATTGGTCCTCCAAACTCCCACCAACTTGTGGGGCACAGTGCTCTTTCCAGGTTCTCGTGGCGTGTGCCCTGTGCCTTAGCAAACCCGCTATTTTATCCTCCCCCCCGATGGGGTATCACCTGTCCATCAAACTTCACACTTCCTATTGTCTCAGCAGGATTGTTAACGAACAGTTCAGGTTCAGAGCAAACTGTCTGTGGCAGAAACCAACATACTGAATTATGTGTCTCGCTCTCGATATCTCTCTCTTCTCTCTTATTAGCATTTTGAATGGCTCTCCTTTGTCTCTCGTTATCTCTCTCTCATTAACAGCATCCATTCTGCAGTTCTGCTTGGCTTCACACATGACAGTATCTAAGGGTTTATTAAATGCCTTCTAATGTATCTGCCTTTACAAACACCTCTGGCAGAGCATTTGCCACACTCACTACTCTCTGTATAAACAAACTTACCTCTGACATCCCCCCATACTTTTTTCGAAGCACCTCAAAATTTGGCCCCTGATATTAGCCATTTCCACCTTGGGAAACAGATCTGGCTGTTCACTCTATTTATGCTTCTTATCATCTTGTATACCTCTATATCTAACCTATTAGTTACTAAGTTCTTGGGATCTGCATGTTGCTGAACCTCCAGCAATTTTTTTCCTGTCCTTGCTTGCTCTTGAGAAGGTGATGGTGGGCATGTTCCTTGAACATCTGTTTCGCAGCACAGTCAGACATCACCAATTTCATCAGTCCAACAATGTACTGCCATCTTGCAAAGTGCCAAATGCTATGACTTACTCCTTTGACTCTTCTACTCTCTTGGAATGCTCTAAAACCCATCACTCCAAAGACAGAATACAGTAGAAGCACTCTGCTGGCCAGAGAAATGGTT
Organism: Mobula hypostoma; assembly: GCF_963921235.1. NCBI lineage: Eukaryota > Metazoa > Chordata > Chondrichthyes > Myliobatiformes > Myliobatidae > Mobula > Mobula hypostoma. The sequence continues at coordinate 20,852,118 of NC_086111.1, forward strand.
AATGTTTCAGACAGTATACACTTAGTTGGGATAGATAGGTTAAGTGAGTGGGCAAGGCTCTGGCTGAGGGAGTACAATGTTGGTAAATGCAAGGTCATCCACTTTGGAAGGAAAAATGAAAGATCAGATTATTCTTTAAAAGGAAAATGATTGCAGCATGCTGCTGTGCAGAGGGACTTGGGAGTGCTTGTGCATGAATCACAAAAGGCTGGTTTGCAGGTGCAGCAGGCTATCAAGAAGGCAAGCAGAATGTTGGCCTTTATTGCTAGAGGGGTTGAATTTAAGAGTGTGGAAGTTATGCTGCAACTGTACAGGGTACTAGTGAGGATGCACCTGGAGTATTGTGTGCAGTTTTGGTCTCCTTACTTGAGGAAGGATATACTGGCTTTGGAGGCGGTGCAGAGGAGGTTCACCAGGTTGATTCCAGAGATGAAGGATTAGACTGAGGAGAGATTGGGTCTCCTGGGACTGTATTAGTTGGAATTCAGATGAATCGAGAGGAGATCTTATAGAAACATATAAAATTATGAAAGGGATATATAAGACAGAGGCAGGAAAGTTGTTTCCACTGATAGGTGAGACTAGAACTAGGGGCATAGCCTCAAGACTCGGGACAGCAGATTTAGGACGGAGATGAGAAGGAACTCCAGGTGCATCGAGCTGCAGCTCCTTAGGGACCGTGTTAGGAAACTGGAGATGCAGCTCGATGACCTTCGTATGGTCAGGGAGAGTGAGGAGGTGATAGAGAGGAGCTATATGCAGGTAGTCACTCCGGGGCCTGGGGAAACAGATGAGTGGGTAACAGACAGGAGAGGAAAGGTCAAGAAGCAGGGGCTAGAGAGTATCCCAGTGGCTGTCCCCCTTAACAATAAGTACTCCTGCTTGAGTACTGTTGTGGGGGACAGCTTACCTGGGGGAAGCAACAGTGGTTGCGCCTTTGGCACAGAGTCTGACCCTGTGCTCAGAAGGGTAGGGAAAAAGAGGAAGGCAGTAGTGATAAGGGACCCTATAGTTAGGGGGTCAGACAGGTGATTCTGTGGATGCAAGAAAGAAACGTGAATGGTAGTTTGCCTCCCAGATGCCAGGATCCGGGATGTTTCTGATCGTGTCCATGTTACCTTGAAGTGGGAAGGAGAACAGCCAGAGGTCATGGTACATATTGTAACCAACGACATAGGTAGGAAAAGGGAGGAGGTCCTGAAAGCAGACTACAGGGAGTTAGGAAGGAAGTTGAGAAGCAGGACCACCACGGTAATCATCTCAGGATTACTGCCTGTGCCACACGACAGTGAGTATAGGAACCGAGTGAGGTGGAGGATAAATGCATGGCTCAGGGATTGGAGCAGGGGGCAGGGATTCAGATTTCTGGATCATTGGGACCTCTTTTGGAGCAGGAGTGACCTGGTCAAAAAGGATGGGTTGCACTTGAATCCCAGGGGGACCAATATCCTGGCGGGGAGGATTGCAAAGGCGAAGGGGAGAGTTTAAACTAGAATTGCTGAGGGGTGGGAACCAAACTGAAGGGACAGAGGAAGAGACAGTTGGCTCACAAATAGAGAAAGCTTGGAGACAATGTGAAAGGGAGGATAGGCAGGTGATAGAGAAGGGCGCACTCAGACCGATGGTTTGGGATGTGTCTATTCTAATGCAAGGAGTATTATGAATAAAGCAGATGACCTTAGAGCGTGGATCAGCACTTGGAGCTATGATGTTGTGGCCATTACAGAGACTTGGTTGGCTCAGGGACAGGAATGGTTACTTCGAGTGCCAGGCTTTCGATGTTTCAGAGAGGACAGGGAGGGAGGCAAAAGAGGTGGGGGCGTGGCACTGTTGATCAGAGATAGTGTCACAGCTGCAGAAAAGGAAGAAATCATGGAGGGATTGTCTACGGAGTCCCTGTGGGCAGAAGTTAGGAATAGGAAAGGGTCAATAACTCCACTGGGTGTTTTTATAGACCACCCAATAGTAACAGGGACAACGAGGAACAGATAGGGAGACAGATTCTGGAAAGGAGTAATAAAAACAGTGTTGTTGTGGTGCGGGATTTTAATTTCCCAAATATTGATTGAAGCTTGAAGACTCGTACGGCCAGATTTGGGAACAGCTTCTTTCCAACTGTGATAAGACTGCTGAACGGATCCTGACCTGGATCTGTGCCGTACCCTCCAAATATCCGGACCTGCCTCTCGGTTTTTTTGCACCACCTTACTTCCCATTTTTCTATTTTCTATTTATGATTTATAATTTAAATTTTTAATATTTACTATCGATTTGTAATCCAGGGAGCAGGAAGCGCAGAGTCAAATATCGCTGTGATGATTGTATGTTCTGGTATCAATTGTTTGGGGACAATAAAGTATAAAGTGTTGACTGGCATCTCCCGAGAGTGAGGGGTTTAGATGGGGTGGAGTTTATTAGGTGTGTTCAGGAAGGTTTCTTGACACAATATGTAGATAAGCTGTACTTGATCTGGTATTGGGAAATGAACCTGGTCAGGTGTCCGGTCTCTCAGTTGGAGAGCATTTTGAAGATAGTGATCACAATTCTATCTCCTTTACCATAACACTGGAGAGGGATAGGAACAGGCAAGTTAGGAAATTAGAGTAAGGGGAAATATGAGGCTATCAGGCAGGAACTTGGAAGCAGATGTTCTCAGAGAAACGTACGGAAGAAATGTGGCAAATGTTCAGGGGTTATTTGCTTGGGGTTCTGCGTAGATATGGTCCAATGAGACAGGGAAAGGATGGTAGAATACAGGAACTGTGGTGTACAAAGGCTGTTGTAAATCTAGCCAAAGAAAAGAAGAGCTTACGAAAGGTTCAAAAAACTAGGTAATTATAGCGATCTAGAGGATTATAAGGCTAACAGGAAGAAGCTTAAGAATGAAATTAGAAGATCCAGAAGGGACCATGAGAAGGCCTTGGCGGGCAGGATTAAGGAAAACACCAAGGAATCCTTAAAGTATGTGAAGAGCAAAAAGATAAGATGTGAGAGAATAGGACCAATCAAATGTGACAGTGGAAAAGTGTGTATGGAACCGGAGGAAATGTAAAGGTACTTAATTAATATTTTGTTTCATTATTCACTACAGAAAAGGATCTTGGAGATTGTAGGGATGACTTGCAGCGGAATGAAAAGCTGGAGCATGTAAATATTAAGGAAGAGGATGTGCTGGAGCTTTTGGAAAGCATCAAGTTGGATAAGTCACCGGGGCTGGAGGAGACGTACCCCAGGCTACTGTGGGAGGTGAGGGAGGAGATTGCTGAGCCTTGGGCAATGATCTTTGCATCATCAATGAGGATGGGAGAAGTTCCGGAGGATTGGAGGGTTGTAGATGTTGTTCCATTATTCAAGAAAGGGAGTAGGGATAGCCTAGGAAACTATAGACCTGTGAGTCTTATTTCAGTGGTTGGTAAGTTGATAGAGAGGATCCTGAGAGGCAGGATTTATGAGCATTTGGAGAGGCATAATATGATTAAGAATAGTCAGCATGGCTTTGTCAAAGGCAGGTCATGCCTTATGAGCCTGATTGAATTTTTTGAGGATGTGACTAAACAGATTGATGAAGGTAGAGCTGTAGATGTAGTGTACAGTATATGGATTTTAGCAAGGCATTTAATAAGGTACTCCATGCAAGGCTTATTGAAAAAGTAAGGAGGAATGGGATCCAAGGAGACATTGCTTTGTGAATCCAGAACGGGTTTGTCCACAGAAAGGAAAGAGTGGTTGTAGAGGGGTCATATTCTGCATGGAGGCCGGTGACCAGTGGTGTGCCTCAGGGATCTGTTCTGGGACCCTTACTCTTTGTGATTTTTATAAATGACCTGGATGAGGAAGTGGAGGGATGGGTTAGTAAATTTGCTGATGACACAAAGGTTGGAAGTGTTGTTGATAGTGTGGAGGGCTGTCAGAGGTTACAGCAGGACATTGATAGGATGCAAAACAGGGCTGAGAATTGTCAGATCGAGTTCAACCCAGATAAGTGTGAGGTGGCTCATTTTGGCAGGTCAAATATGATGGCAGGATATAGTATTCTTGGCAGTGTGGAGGATCAGAGGGATCTTGGGGTCCGAGTCCATAGGACACTCAAAGCTGCTGTGCAGGTTGACTCTGTGGTTAAGAAGACATATGGTGCATTGACCTTCATCAATTGTGGGATTGAGTTTAGGAGCCGAGAGGTAATGTTGCAGCTATATAGGACCCTGGTCAGACCCCACTTGGAGTACTGTGCTCAATTCTGGTCACCTCACTACAGGAAGGATGTAGAAACCATAGACAGGGTGCAGAGAAGATTTACAAGGAAGTAGCCTGGATTGAGGAGCTTGTCTTATGAGAATAGGCTAAGTGTACTTGGCCTTTTCTCCTTGGGCAACATAGAATGAGAGGTGACCTGATTCAGGTGTACAAGATAATGAGAGGCATTGATCGTGTGGATAGTCAGAGGCTTTTTCCTTGGGCAGAAATGGCTGGCACGAGAGGGCACAGTTTTAAGGTGCTTGGAAGCAGGTACAGAGGAGATGTCAGGGGTAAGTTTTTTACTCAGAGAGTGGTGAGTGCGTGGAATGGGCTGCTGGTGGCAGTGGTAGAGGCGGAAACAATAGGGTCTTTTAAGAGACCCCTGGACGAATACATGGAGCTCAGAAAAATAGAGTGCTATGGGGTAACACTAGGTAGTTCTAAGGTACGTATATGTTTGGCACAGCTTTGTGGGCCAAAGGGCCTGTATTGTGCTGTAGGTTTCCTCTGTTTGTATGTTTCTATGAATTGCTTTTCCCAGAGAGTGGTGAATCTGTGGAATTCCCTGCCCAATGAAGCAGTGGAGGCTACCACAGTAAAAATATTTAAGACAAGTTTGGATAGATTTTTGCATCGTAGCGGAATTAAGGGTTATGGGGAAAAGGCAGGTAGGTGGAGATGAGTCCATGGCCAGATCAGCCATGGTCTTATTGAATGGTAGAGCAGGCTTGATAGGAAGATGATCTACCTCTGCCGCTATTTCTTATGTTCTTATGTTTTTATGTTGATTTACTACTGCTTGATATACAATGACCTGGTTGACTGAGAACCTTCACAGACATACTTTTTGTAACAGTGTCACATGGGCTCCCCAAATCTAATCAAAGAGTGTTTGGAGTGTTAGATTTGAACAGCCTGGAAACAGGCCCTATGAGCCAGCATGTCAGTACTGAGCGCCATGCTTATTCATTACTGATCTCTCCTTCCGTACTTTAGTTCCATATCCCTTTTCATCTTTCTCATTGTAGTACCTGTCAAGATGCCTCTTAAATCTTATCTCAGTTTCTGCCTCCACTGTCAGAAAATGTAGAGGAGGTTTGACACAAAAGTAGAACAGTAAATTATATTTTACTAATTAACTGCAAAATTACAAGCAACAAAGGAGTCACAAAACAAGAGAGAACAGATACTTAGCAGAACAAGGCAACAAGGCAACTCAAAGCCAGGAGCAACTGGTTGCAACTGGCTGATTCAATGAGTGAAAAGCAGGCTGTGAATGAGAACTGGGTTTAAATAGGCTGCAGGTGATGAGTTAGAAATGAGAGCAGGTGATGAGTTGGAAATGAGTGGCACATAACTCCTGTTAGCTGTGTGGAGACTGGGAGGTGTTTGGCTGTGCTGGCCTGACATCACCCCATCCCTACGTCTGGCACCCAATAGCCCTACATGATTCAGATGGATCCAATGTATCTCCTCAATGAGTGATGGATCTAAGATTAAACTGGACAGCACTCAAGACTTCTCCTCCAGACCATACCTTTCCCCATTGACCAGGTACTGCACATTCCATCCATGATATTGTGAATCCATCAGCCAGCAAACTGTGTACACAAAACCTTCCACTATCCTTGGTTCCAATTGTGTATGCTCCGGGGGGTTGAGTGGTCCATGGACAGTGGGCGTGAGGCAGAACACATGGTAGGTAGGTGTACTCCTGAGGGACAGTGGCCACTAGAATGGTAAGTGATTGGGATGATGTGCTGGGTAATCTTAAAGGGACCAATGAACCGGGCGAGTGCTTGTGGGAGTCCACGTACCATGACAGATCTCAGGTGGACAGCCAGATACAGTCCCCATGCTGGAGTACTCCTTGTACCACTGGCATCAGTAGGTGCGGTTGGTATCTCGGACTGCCTTCCATGCCCTCTTTCAAGCATTCCAGCATTGTCGACCCAGTGTCCTGGTGGATGGGTCCTCCACCGTTGGCTCTTCCATTGGGGTTGGCAGCCATGAAGAACTTTAAGGGGTGACAAAGGGCCAAGGAGCTGTGTAGCTTATAGGTCAGTTCAGTCCAGAGCAGGTACTTCTTCCATGTAGCATCAGAGGTGGTGAAGCATTGCAATCAATCTACTCCACTTGTTGGTTGGCTCCTTCTGAATGACCGTTGGTCTAACGATGATAGGCAGAGGGCAAACTCAACGAGGTGCCGAGGAGGAAGGAGAAGGCTTGCCTGAATTGGAAGCAACATTGTGGATGCTGGACTGACTCAATGTCCTGAGGGAATTCATGGAGGCAAACTACATGTTGGAGATCCAGGTCCTTTGTCTCGGTGGTTGACAGAAGTTTGGGGAGCGCAAGGAAGTGGGCCACGTTGGAGAACCGGTCTACCACTGTTAGGAATACCATGGCCCCATTGGAAAGTGGCAATCCTGTGCTAAAATCCATTGTGATATGAGACCATGGGAATCCGTAGGAGCACAGAGGGTCACTGGTTTGAGGAATTGGACTGGGTATATTGAGGGCAGGTGGTGAAGAACTGATGTACCATACATCTGCCATTGTGGTGGGCCACCAGGACCAGCATTACAAAATCTCCAGAGCCCTTTGTGCACCTGGACAGCCAGAGAGGGGTGAGGGATGAGCCCTCTGGAGTGCACAGCTGCCAGCACGTACAGGTGTATCGGCCAGAACAGGCTCGTACTGTAGAGACTGGCAGATCTGGTTCTCAAGTTCCCAGATGATCAGAGCAAGGATCTGAGAGGATGGAATCATGGGCTGAGGGTCAATCTCCCTTTCCGCCAAGTTGAACCGTCATGATAAGGTGTGCACGTTAGCGTTCTTGGAGCCTGGTTGGTAAGAGATGACAAAGTTGAATTGCTTGAAAAAGCGGTCCCAGTGAGCCTGACGTGGGTTGAGTTGGTGGGTCTGTTGTACAGATATGAGGTTCTGGTAGTCAGTCCATATCAGGAAGGGCTCGGTTTTTCCCATGTCTCCATTCATCCAAGGCCCATTTACTGGTGAGTAGTCTCCTACTCCAAAATGGCACCGAACAGAATTGAACTTGTGTGAAAAGAAAGCACAAGAGTGTGTCTTCTGTCTTCCCATCCTCCTCGCTGGGAGAGGAAGGCTTCGGCGCCCACATGAGATGCATTCTACCTCTGCCACCAAAGGTCCGGAGTGGTTCAGATGGCAGGGAATGGGAACAGTGGTGAAATATCCCGAGCTCCCCGAAAGCATGATCTATGGCAGCAGACCAGGTTACCCGTGAGGTAGGCGACTTGGAGAAGGTGGTGAAAAGAGTGGTGATTTGGCTGTTCAATAGTTCCATTTAATTGCAGACAATGCATGCAATATACATCCTGAAACTGTTTGGGGCAGATGTCAATGAAAATGGAAGGATGCCTCAAAGAATGAGTGGCAGTATAAACGCTACAACCCCAGAGGCCTCCCCCACTCCCCCCTCCCATGCACAAGCAGCAACAAAGCATCGACCCTCCCCCACCCCAACTTACTTCTGTCTGCAATAAAAGCATCAGCTCTCTCTATCCACTAAGCAAGCAATATCAAAGCTCCCAAGAAAGACCATGATCTGCACGAAAACAAAACTAATCATTCATCCGACAATTTGACAAGCCTCAGGCTCTCTCACTCTCTCTCTCTCTCTCTCTCTCTCTCTCTCCCTAATAAAGGGAAAGAGAAGTGTCCCCCTTTCACAGCGAGAGTGGAGACATAGAAAACAACTTGCTGATTTGCAATGATAAAATTCCTGATGAAACGGTGGTGGAAGTTGCAGAAGGCCAAGAAGCATTGTAGCTGTTTGAGAGAGTGTGGTCGGGACCATTCAATGACAGCGCACACTTTTTCTAGTTCAAAGTTCAAAGTAAACTTTATTATCAGAGTACATTCCCGTCACTACATACAACCCCGTGATTCTTTTTCCTGAAATCTATAGAACGGTAACTGTAAACAGGATCAATAAACAACAAATTATGCAAGTGTAAATATAAATCAAAAGCAATAAATAATGAGATCATGAAATACTGTAACAAGATAAAGAGTCCTTAAAGTAAGATCATTGGTTTTGGGAACATCAGAAATAGAATGAGTGAAGTTATCCTCTTTTGTTCAAGAGCCTGATGATTGAGGGGTAGTAACTGTTCTTGAATCTGATGGTGCGAATGAGGCTCATGTACCTTCTTCCTGATTGCAGCCGGGAGAAAAGAGCATGGCCTGGGTGGTGAGGACCTTTGATGATGGATGGATGATGGATGAGCAACAACATTTCATGTAGATGTGCTCAATAGTTGGGAGGGATTTACCCATGATGTACTAGGCCAAATCCACTACCTTTTGTAGTATTTTCCGCTCAAAGACATTCCCATACCTGGTCATAATGCATCCAGTCAATACCCTTTTCACCACATATATGTAGAAGTTTGCCAAGGTTTTTGATGACATTCTGAATCTCCATAGGCTCCTATGGAAGTAGAGGTGCTGTTGTGCTTTCTCTGCAAATTCATTTATATGATGGGTCAAGGACAGGTCCTTTGAGATAGTGACATCCAGGAATTTAAATTTACTGACTCTCTCCACCTCTGCTCCTCCGATGAGCACTGGCTCATGGATCTTGGGTTTCTGTCTCCTGACGTCTACTCTCAGTTCCTTGGTCTTGCTGACATTGAGTGAGTGGTTGTTGTAATACCACCCAGCCAAATTTTCAGACTCCCTCCTACATCCCGATTCATCACCACTTTCGATATGTCCCACAACAGTGGTGTCATCGGCAAACGTATTTTGTGTTGGAGCTGTACTTAGCTACACAGTCAAAGGTGCAAAGCGAGTAGAGCAGGGGGCTAAGCACACACCCCTGTGGTGCAGTCGTACTGATGGAAATTGTGGAGGTGTTTTTGCCAATCCAAACTGCCTGAGGTCTGCAAGTAAGGAAATCCAGGATCCAAGCGCACAAGTGGGTATAGAGGCCCAGCTCTTGGAGTTTACTGATTAGTTTTGAGGGGATGATGTAGTTGATAAAGACCATCCTGATGTATGCATCTTTGGTGTCCAGATGTTCCAAGGTTGTGTGAAGAGCCAATGAGATGGCATCTGCTATGGGCCTGTTGCTTTGGTAGGCCATTTGGAGTGAGTCCGGAAGCTGGTATGTTTCAGCACCAGCCTCTGATTTTTATATTTTAGGCATCCATTAGTCTCCTGAGACCATGGATTTGCATCTTGGAAGGTTTGCAGGGTGCAGGCCTGGGCAAGGTTGTATGGAAGACCAGCAGTTGCTCATGCTGCAAGTCTCCCCTCTCCACGCCTCCGATGTTGTCCAAGGGAAGGGCACTAGGGCCGATACAGCTTGGCACTGGTGTCGTCGCAGAGCAATGTGTGGTTAAGTGCCTTGCTCAAGGACACAACACACTGCCTCAGCTAAGGCTCGAACTAGTGACCTTCAGATCAGTAGACCAACGCCTTAACCACTTGGCCACACGTCAACACCAGCCTCTGAAACATTTCAACATTGTGGATGTGAGGCCACTGGGTGATAGTCATTGAGGCAGGCTACCATGTTCTTCTTGGGCACAGATATGATTGAAGCCTGCTTGAAGCACATGAGTACCACACACTGCCAGAGTGAGAGGTTGAATATATCCGTGAACACACCAGCCAGTTGGTCAACATAGGTCTTCAGTATTTGTCCAGGTACTCCATCCAAACGGGATGCCTTCCTTGGATTCATTCTGTTAATGGCAGTCCACACATCATCTTCAGATACTGAGACCAAAGGATCATTGGGAGACATGCAGTTGAACAATGATTCTGCCATGTTCTTCTGGTCAAAGTGAGCATGCAAGGCATTGAACTCACCTGGAAGCAAAGTCTTGCTGTCCCTCATGTCTCTAGATTTAAATATGTAGGAGGTTATGGCATTCAAACCCAGCCACAGCTGTTGTGCATCCCTTGTTGATTCTAGTCTAGTCTGGAATCCGCACCGCCTGTGAGATGGCTTTCTGGAGATCATACCTGCACCTCTCGCAACATTATTGATCTCCAGACTTCAATGCCACTGATCTGGCCCTCAGCACATTCTGGATTTCATGGTTCATCCAGATCTACTGATTGGGGAAGAACGTGAACGATTTTGTGGGGATATACTCATCTTCAGCTGTTTTAATGAAGTCTTTTACAACCCTGGTGTAGTCACTCAGATCCTCAGATGACTGTTAGAACACAGCCCGGACCACTGACTCAAGGCAATCTAGTAACCTCTCCCCTTATCGCCCGCAACCATCTCTTAGCTGCTTTGATCTCTGGAGTCTTGCTTTTTCGGCTTTGTCTATGCAGTAGTAGAACAGCCAAATGATCTGATTTGCCAAAATGCAGTCTAGGAAAGGAATGATAGGCATTCCTTATCCTAGTGTAGCAGTGGTCTAGTGTGTTGGGACCTCTGGTGCAACAGGCTACATGCTGGTGATAATTAGTTTTCGGGTTCATGGTTATGCCTTGGGGTGGAAGGACGTAACTCAGGAAGGAAATGTTTGGGGTGTGGAACTGGCATTTTACTAACTTGCAGAACAGCTGCTTTTCAAGGAGATGCTGGAGAACTGAATGGATGTGACAGACATGCCTTGGGGGTCCTTGGAGAAGATGAGGATGTTGTTGAGGTAGACAAGCATATGCATCTGTAACCGATCGCAGAGGATCAGACTGCTGGAAAATCCAAAAGGCATCACCGAACATTTGAAGTGTCCAGTGGGTGCTATGAACACCGTTTTCCACTCAATCCCCCAGAGGATACGGATCAGGTTGTAAGCACTCCATAGATCCAGTCTGGTGAAAATCTGGGCCCTGTGGAGTGTTTTCAATTCACGATCCATCAAAAATGAGAGGTTAACAGTTCATAATAATTATTTTATTGAGTCCACAGTAGTCAGTGCTGGGTCAAAGACAGACACCTTTCTTCTTGACAGAGAAGAATCCTGCTGGCGACTGGGATGGTTGAATGAAGCTGTGCTGTAGCACATTGCTGCTGTAGTCATTCATAGCTTGGAAGGGAGATGGAGAGCAAATTACTTCGGGTAGGGTGGTGCCCAGGAGGAGGTTAATTGAACAGCTGTGTGATCTGTGAGGTACTGACAGCAATGGCTAAGTGGTGGTATTCCTTTCAGAGCTTGGTGAGGCCAAGAGCTTTCTCTGTCTCCACGGATTTATGGGATAAAGTCCGCTGAGATTGCAGGCGGGTGGGTCCCCAACCTAGATTGAAACACATGACCAGGTGAAGTGAGGGTCATGAGTGGTGAGCCGAGGGAATTCAAGATGAGAGGAGTGTTGGGTGACCTTTCACTTCCTGGGTGGTTGAAAACCCAGTAATAAATTCCTTATACGTCGGTTGCAAATGGTGGTTTTTATTTCCCCAGTTAGCGACTCCCCAGGTCAGAGTCTGAGATTGCCCATTCAGGAGAGAGACAATTAATTTTGTTTTGGCTTGGTCCATGGAATACAAAGATGGCTGGAACTTGTATTGTAAGATGCATTGGACAAGAACTTGTGGCATTGGATGGGGGATCTGTCAAAGTGTTCAGGCAATGGAATCCGAGGTTCCAAGGGAGAAGGTTGAGGGGTGTGGGGTTGCTGTATCGCAATGGAGAGTTGGTTGAGAGTGGCGTGCAGATGATCAACGATTTCCTGCTGCTTCACGATTGTGTGCCCCTGTCAATGGATGACTTCATTTAGGCAAGCAAACTGCTGGGTCAATCAAATTTTCAGCAATCCTGACAGGAAATGTAGAGGAGGCGTGGCCCTGAAGCAGACCAACAAACTACAAAATAACAAGCCTTGAGATTAGATTAGATTCAACTTTATTGTCATTGTGCCAAGTACAGATACAAAGCCAATGAAATACATTTAGCATCTGACCAGAAATGCAAAGAACAGCGTTATTTACAAAATAACTGCAAATTTAAAAAGTGCTACAGCACACAAATATAAAAGTACTGAGACAGTACAATATGGGTGCAATACTGCTTAACGCTGTGATGTGAGGTTCAGCAGGGTCACAGCCTCAGGGAAGAAGCTCTTCTTGTGCCTGCTGGTGTAGGAGCAGAGGCTTCTGTAGCGCCTATCGGATGGGAGGAGAGTAAAAAGTCCATGGTTAGGGTGAGATGCATCCCTGACAATGCTGTTTGCCCTGCCCAGGCAGCGTTTATGGTAGGTGTTCTCAATGGTGGGCAATTGGGTGCCGATAATCTGCTGGGCAGTTTTCACCACCCACTGGAGTGCTTTGTGGTCGATAAATCAAGGAAGGTAGTGCACCCGTGGCTGACAAGAGAAATTAGGGATAGTATCAATTCCAAAGAAGTAGCATACAAATTAGCCAGAGAAAGTGGCTCACCTGAGGACTGGGAGAAATTCAGAGTTCATCAGAGGAGGACAAAGGGCTTAATTAGGAAGGGGAAAAAAGATTATGAGAGAAAACTGGCAGACAACATAAAAACGGACTGTAAAAGCTTTTATAGATATGTAAAAAGGAAAAGACTGGTAAAGACAAATGTAGGTCCCCTGCAGAATTGATTATGGGGAGCAAGGACATGGCAGACCAATTGAATAATTACTTTGGTTCTGTCTTCACTAAGGAGGACATAAATAATCTTCCAGAAATAGTAAGGGACAGAGGGTCCAGTGAGATGGAGGAACTGAGTGAAATACATGTTAGTAGGGAAGTGGTGTTAGGTAAATTGAAGGGATTGAAGGCAGATAAATCCCCAGGGCCAGATGGTCTGCATCCTAGAGTGCTTAAGGAAGTAGCCCAAGAAATAGTGGATGCATTAGTGATAATTTTTCAAAACTCACTAAATTCTGGACTAGTTCCTGAGGATTAGAGGGTGGCTAATGTAACCCCACTTTTTAAAAAAGGAGGGAGAGAGAAACCGGGGAATTATAGACCGGTTAGCCTAACGTCGGTGGTGGGGAAACTGCTGGAGTCAGTTATCAAAGATGTGATAACAGCACATTTGGAAAGCAGTGAAATCATTGGACAAAGTCAGCATGGATTTGTGAAAGGAAAATCATGTCTGACGAATCTCATAGAATTTTTTGAGGATGTAACTAGTAGAGTGGATAGGGGAGAACCAGTGGATGTGGTATATTTGGATTTTCAAAAGGCTTTTGACAAGGTCCCACACAGGAGATTAGTGTGCAAACTTAAAGCACACGGTATTGGGGGTAAGGTATTGGTGTGGGTGGAGAATTGGTTAGCAGACAGGAAGCAAAGAGTGGGAATAAACGGGAACTTTTCAGAATGGCAGGCGGTGACTAGTGGGGTACCGCAAGGCTCAGTGCTGGGACCCCAGTTGTTTACAATATATATTAATGACTTGGATGAGGGAATTAAATGCAGCATCTCCAAGTTTGCGGATGACACGAAGCTGGGCGGCAGTGTTAGCAGTGAGGAGGATGCTAAGAGGATGCAGGGTGACTTGGATAGGTTGGGTGAGTGGGCAAACTCATGGCAGATGCAATTTAATGTGGATAAATGTGAAGTTATCCACTTTGGTGGCAAAAATAGGAAAACAGATTATTATCTGAATGGTGGCCGATTAGGAAAAGGGGAGGTGCAACGAGACCTGGGTGTCATTATACACCAGTCATTGAAAGTGGGCATACAGGTACAGCAGGCGGTGAAAAAGGCGAATGGTATGCTGGCACTTATAGCGAGAGGATTCGAGTACAGGAGCAGGGAGGTACTACTGCAGTTGTACAAGGCCTTGGTGAGACCACACCTGGAGTATTGTGTGCAGTTTTGGTCCCCTAATCTGAGGAAAGACATCTTTGCCATAGAGGGAGTACAAAGAAGGTTCACCAGATTGATTCCTGGGATGGCAGGACTTTCATATGAAGAAAGACTGGATGAACTGGGCTTGTACTCGTTGGAATTTAGAAGATTGATGGGGGATCTGATTGAAACGTATAAGATCCTAAAGGGATTGGACAGGCTAGATGCAGGAAGGTTGTTCCCGATGTTGGGGAAGTCCAGAACGAGGGGTCACAGTTTGAGGATAGAGGGGAAGCCTTTTAGGACCGAGATTAGGAAAAACTTCTTCACACAGAGAGTGGTGAATCTGTGGAATTCTCTGCCACAGCAAACTGTTGAGGCCAGTTCATTGGCTATGTTTAAGAGGGAGTTAGATATGGCCCTTGTGGCTACAGCGGTCAGGGGGTATGGAGGGAAGGCTGGGGCGGGGTTCTGAGTTGGATGATCAGCCATGATCATAATAAATGGCGGTGCAGGCTCGAAAGGCCGAATGGCCTACTCCTGCACCTATTTTCTATGTTTCTATGTTTCTATGATACGAGACAATTGCCATACCACACTGAGATGTAGTTGGTGAGTATGCTCTCAATGGTACAGCGGTAAAAGTCAGTCAGTATCCTGGGACAGAGGTGAGCTTTCTTCATGCTCCGCAGGAAATAAAGGTGCTGTTGCACCTTTTTGATCAGGATGGAGGAGTTCAGAGACCAGGTGAGATCCTCAGAAATGTGGACACCAAGGAATTTGAAGCTTGATACACGCTTCAAACAAGAGAGAACAGATACTTCGCATAACAAGGTAATGAGATAACTGAAGGATAGGAGCAATTAGTTGGAGGTTGGCTGGTTTGCTAGGTGAACAAAGGACTGTGGATGAGAGTTGGGTTTAAATAGGTTGCAGGTGATGTATTGGAAATGAGTGGCAGGTAATTTCTGTGAGTTGCTACCTGTGCAGAGCTGACATCCATCACCTCCTCTGGCACCGCATTCCAAATGCCAGCTACTCTGTGTGAAACATTTACCCCTCAGAGTTTCTTTAATCCTCCTCCCTCTCATACTAAACATTATAGCAATGCACACAAAATGCTGAAGGATCAGGTAGCATCTATGGAAGGAAGGGAATAAACAGTTAGCATTTTGTGCCAAGCCACTTCACCCGGACTCTAAACCCATACCCTCAGTGTTAGATTCCCCTACTATGAAGAATAGACTCTGGCTATCTGCCCTATCAACACATCGCATAATTTTATACATCTCCATGTTATGTCTCAACCTCCTTTGTGCTGGTAAAACTGACCCATGAAATCCTCTCTCCCCCATCCTGGCAACAACTTTATGGATCTTTACTACACCCTCTCTGGCTTAATCACATTTATCTTCACTCAAGATTACGCTGAGCTGCAGTCTCCATCGAGGCTGAACCTGAAATGAATTGTTTTTTAGGTTATTTCTGTTTGTAGGGATGGTTTTGGGACAGAGAGGAGAGTTAGGGGCCAGGCAATGGTTTAGGGACAGGGATGTGGGGTGTGGAGGATCTTGAGGACAGGCTGGAGTGTAAGCCTCTGCTTCGCACTCGAAGACCCGTGGTTGGATGTCAGACCGTTGAGGATGAGGGATGGTGCCACCCCACTCTCTCCAGGTTAGTGAGTCAGAGCTCTGCGTGGGCAGGAGGCAGGAATGTCAGTAATCAAGACGGATCGGCAAGATCAGAGTTCGAGACTTAGTATTCAGGTCCCATCACTGGCGAATCTGGTGTTCAAGGCCTGGAATTCGGGTCCTCATTTGTCTTCATTGGTGAGTCTTGAGTTAATACCAAAGATCAACCAAGAGTCCAGATTGAAACCCAGAGGTTGTTTAGAAGTCCAGAAGTCAAGGCCAGATGAGCCCTGAGTCTCTGTGAGCCTGCTGGGGTAGAGAATCTATGAATGTGGAGGCTGGAGGCCAAATGCGGCCTGTCCTGGGGTTAGAGGATTGTGTAAGTGTGGGGGTGAATGGGCGGGAGGCCTGGGGCTTGTTTTGCTGCTGTTGTTTTGTCGCTTTCTATATCCTGTTTTGTTGTGTACAGCGTCGTTCTGCCAAGCATGGTGAGCATGTTACCTTTGGCACTAAAATGTGTGGCAACAGTTGCTGGCTGCCCCCAACTATCGTTGGGTCTGTTAGTTGTTAACGTAAGTGATGCACTTCACTCTGTGTCTTGATGTCCATGTGATACTAAACGAATCTGAATCTGAAATCTACCCTCCAGTGTGGCGACCCAGAACTGTACAACAATACCCCAAGTACAGTCTAACCACCATATTCCTTCATCTCGCATTAAGAAAAACTAATAGGCATGTTTCTTTCTTTCAATCTTTTTTTTATTGATTTAAAAGAATAAGGGTAAATACAAATCAGTGGAGAGGTTATCTCAAATACATATTTGAATAACAGTACAAACCAACCGCATGTTTCAAATGGGTTTATTTTATCCCTTCTCATTATCGTCACAATTTTGTTCCACAGTAGTTCTGTAATCATTTCTCAATAAGCAGCCAGAATGAATAGTTAACCAGTGTTAAAAATATCACCAAGGAAACACGGTAATATCCGTTTGAATAGATCTACCTCAAGCTTTAAGCTCTAATCTAAAACTAATGAAGCATGTTGCTTCTTCCATTAATCATCTTGGACTGTAAGCAGTTGTTAAATAGTAAGTGGAAATTTCAGTCCCTGTTTCAATTGATGAACAAATCAAAGATCATCCATCAAACAGGAGAATGTAAGCTTTCTGCAGACTTTGGAGAACTGACAAATGTAATAAGGCATTCACATTATATGACTTGTTAGTGAAGCTGTTGCCTGTACACTAGCTTTGGGCTATCTGGGATCTGTAAACTGTCAGTTCTGCTACATCCCACCTGAGAGGAAATATGAAAAAATATCTGTCCCCACATTGTTGAGGAGACTGAAATCTGCCACTTTCATTGACATAAATTCAGTGTGCACAGTTACAGTTTCGTTAATCCATTAAGTTCCAATTACCAAGCATCCACTTACATTCATCCTGCACTGATCCCATTTTGTCCATTAACTCCCTTCACCTGATGGCCCAGAGAGTCCTGGCAAACTTGAGACAGAGCTGGTAAATTCAAAATAGACCTGATGCTTTCTAGACAGGGTTGGTAAGTTCAAGACAGAGTTGATGCTCTCGAGACAGGACTGGAAAACTCGGGAACATTCTACATAACTCATGACATTGCATATAATTTGGAAACGTGCATCAAACTTGGAAATGTAGAATCATACTCAGGAACAAGGAATAGAACTCAGAAACATGGAATAGTCTTCGGAAGTCCATGGGCAACTCAGGAAACCTTGATGACCTTGAACATAGACTAGAAAAGCTCAGAACATGTACTCGAAAAGCATAGCCTTGGTACAAGCGCTGAGGATAGAAGGCACCCTCACCTCCAGCCGACTGAAGTCTAAGTTACTGTTGAACCTCCACTGGGTCCATTTATGGCACGGGGCCCTTCTGTCACAGTGCACAATGACAAACAACTGAACCCAGGTGCGGAGGAACAATGAACTCCCACATTGAGACAAAAACAAGAGTTTATTCACCTGACTAAGCGACACCACAAGCTGAATCATTTTGGAAACACACAACGAGATCCCATTGGGGGAGTACCAAGACTCACCACTTGTGGTGAATGGGACAGACGACTGAACTCAGGTGTGACAGAAACAAAAGTTTATTCAGTGGACATTGGTGACTTGACCAAGCGACACTATGAGCCGAATCATTCTTGAAACACACAAGGACCCCATGATAAGTGCTAATGGGAGTCCACTTTAATTAAGCACAGTACACTGAAAACCCGAGCCAGTCAAAATAAACTTGACAAAGTGAAACAGGGGGATTTGAGGGACTTGTACTTCAATCTCCCACGTTTGGTGGGGCCGGAGGGTGCCTTTCCCAGATTTATACAGCTGAAGGAACCAGTGTGTTACACAAACATCAGAGCCCTTGATTTATCTAAATAACACAAGATATCAGCTTCCTAGCAGTGTAAACGTGACTGAATCCAATAGAGTGACTATGCAGGTCTTAAAGAAGCAACCTACGAAAGTCCTGCCCCCCACCAAGCTGTCACCTGGCCTTGTACCAGATTCAGATACATCGAGGAAGCATTGTTGCCATGTGGCAATGACTTAGAATCTAAAGACATTATACCTCAGGGACCCAGAATACTACTCCAAGGTACGGCAAGGCAGGTTCAGAACTGCAATGGCAGAGATGGGTGCACTGGGGATTACTGAGGGAGGGGCAGTCAGAAGGGAAATTCTCAGCTCTAAGAATGTCAGCAATGCAACAGGAAGGTCCAGTGTCCACAGGGTGTGCCAATAACAATGAAAAGTGCAGCGGAGTGAACATAAAGGCAAGAAATAAACATCTGATTGAAACGTATAAGATCCTAAAGGGATTGGACAGGCTAGATGCGGGAAGATTGTTCCCGATGTTGGGGAGGTCCAGAACGAGGGGTCACAGTTTGAGGATAGAGGGGAAGCCTTTTAGGACCGAGATTAGGAAAAACTTCTTCACACAGAGGGTGGTGAATCTGTGGAATTCTCTGCCACAGGAAACTGTTGAGGCCAGTTCATTGGCTATGTTTAAGAGGGAGTTAGATATGGCCCTTGTGGCTACAGGGGTCAGGGGGTATGGAGGGAAGGCTGGGTTCTGAGTTGGATGATCAGCCATGATCATAATAAATGGCGGTGCAGGCTCGAAGGGCCGAATGGCCTACTCCTGCACCTATTTTCTATGTTTCTATGTTTCTATAAAGATGCTTGCATCTGCGCTCACTCAGAGGGAGAGCTCCAATACATTGTCAGCTTATTTACTGAAGAGTACAAGAGAATGGGCCTTACACTCAACATCTGGAAGACAAAGGTCCCCTACCGACTCGATTACCGCCCAGCCACACTGCCCTCGATTATATAGACTTGTGGTGAGACGCAGAAACACGTGGACCACTTCCCAGGTCTTGGGAGTTGTCGCTGAACTGGAATTGGTTTGTTATTGTCAGATGTTGAGTGTAAGGCCCACTCTCTTGTACTCTTCAGTGAATAAGCTGAGATACTGTGAAAAGCTTTTGTTTCCACATTATCCATACATCAAGGCAGTACAAAAAGGAACCAGAATGCAGAATATAGTGTTACAGTTATAGAGAAAGTGCAGTGCAGGTAAGTAAATAAAGTACGAGGTCCACATTGAGATAGATTGAGAGACCATTTTTCAGTATATCCTATAGAAAGTCTATTTATATGTCTTATAACAGTGGGATAGAAGCTGCCTTCAGCCTGGTGCTACATGTTCTCAGGCTTCTGTATCTTCTGCCCAATGGGAGGGGAAGGAGAGAGTTGGACCAGGTGGGAGGGGTCCTTCACCATGTTGGCGGCCCTCCTGAATTAGCAGGAAGTGTAAACTGAATAAATTGAGGGGAGTCTGGTTTGTGTGATGGACTGAGCTGTGTTCACAACTTTTCGTTTGTGTAGTATATGTGTAAACATTGGCGAGAGTCTTAGGGGCTGTGCCAAATTTCCTTAGGCAGACATAAGTGATGAAATTCACTCTGTCTTGATAATAGCCAGCACAGTCTTTGATCGATTGAGGAAGCAGGAAGGAGTGATGTCTTCATTCAATACGGGATCTTCTGGGTTCTGGACTACTTATCGCAGACATCTGAAAGTACAGGAAACATAGAGCCAATGCTTTTTCTGCAATATCTACCAAAACTGGCTGGTAGAATTGGTGAACCACTATCAGTGTCATCTTCCTGGCCAACATCCCTACAGTGAGGCCCTCATAACATTTTGAGTGAGCCACATCATAAACACAAGAGATTCTGTAGATGCTGGAAATCTAGAGCAACACACATCAAATGCTGGAAGAACTCAGCATGTCAGGCAACATCTAGGGAGGGGAATAAACAGACCATAGTTTGAGCTGAGACCCTTTATCAGGACTGAAAAAGAAGGGGGAAGAAACCAGAACAAGGTGGAGGAGGGGAAGGAGTACAGGATGGCAGATGATAGGTGAATCCATGTGAGGGCAAAGGTGAGAGAGAGTAAAGGGGGTGAAGTTGGAAGCTGGAGGTGATAGGTGGTTGAGTTAAAGAAGGAATATGACAGGAGAGGGCAGTGGACCATGGGAGAAAGGGAAAGAGGAAGGGAAGCAGAGGGAGGTGATGGCAGGTGAGGAGAATAAAAAGAGTAAGAGGGGATCTAGAATGAGGAACAAAGCTACCAAGGTGGAATGTGAGGTGTTGCTCCTCCAACCTGAGAGAGGCATCGCAGCAGTAGAAGAGGTCATGGACCAGGTGGGAATAGGAAGTAGAATTAAAATGGATGGCCATGAAGAAGTCCTGTCTGTTGCAGCAGACAGAGAAAAGGTGCTCGACAAAGCAGACCCCAATCTATGTCGGTCTGACTGATGTAAAGAAGGTCGCACCGAGAGCCACATGCAAAGCACTTCAACTCTGCCACAGGGAGAGGTTACCTTCCTGCCTGAGAAGTTGGAGTTAATTCAAGCAGTGTTTCAGTGGAGGCTATAAAATTAATCAAAGGCGTTGTCTGTTGGAGATGCACCACAGAGAACCATAGAACCATAGAAACTACAGCACAGAAACAGGCCTTTTGGCCCTTCTTGGCTGTGCCGAACCATTTTCTGCCTAGTCCCACTGACCTGCACACGGACCATATCCCTTCATACACCTCCCATCCATGTATCTGTCCAATTCATTCTTAATTGTTAAAAAAGAATCCGCATTTACCACCTCGTCTGGCAGCTCATTCCACACTCCCACCACTCTCTGTGTGAAGAAGCCCCCTCTAATGTTCCCTTTAAACTTTTCCCCCCTCACCCTTAACCCATGTCCTCTGGTTTTTTTCTCCCCTTGCCTCAGTGGAAAAAGCCTGCTTGCATTCACTCTATCTATACCCATCATAATTTTATATGCCTCTATCAAATCTCCCCTCATTCTTCTACACTCCAGGGAATAAAGTCCTAACCTATTCAACCTTTCTCTGGAACTGAGTTTCTCAAGTCCCGGCAATATCCTTGTAAACCTTCTCTGCACTCTTTCAACCTTATTTATATCCTTCCTGTAATTTGGTGACCAAAACTGAACACAATACTCCAGATCTGGCCTCACCAATGCCTTATACAATCTCATCATAACATTCCAGCTCTTATACTCAATACTTTGATTAATAAAGGCCAATGTACCAAAAGCTCTCTTTATGACCCTATCTACCTGTGACGCCACTTTTAGGGAATTCTGTATCTGTATTCCCAGAACTCTCTGTTCCACTGCACTCCTCAGTGTCTCACCATTAACCCTGTATGTTCTACCTTGGTTTGTCCTTCCAACGTGCAATACCTCACACTTGTCTGTATTAAACTCCATCTGCCATTTTCCAGCCCATTTTTCCAGCTGGTCCAAGTCCCTCTGCAGGCTCTGAAAACCTTCCTCACTGTCTACTACACCTCCAATCTTTGTATCATCAGCAAATTTGCTGATCCAATTTACCACATTATCATCCAGATCATTGATATAGATGACAAATAACAATGGACCCAGCACTGATCCCTGTGGCACATCACTAGTCACAGGCCTCCACTCGGAGAAGCAATTCTCTACTACCACTCTTTGGCTTCTTCCATTGAGCCAATGTCTAATCCAATTCACCACCTCTCCATGTATACCTAGCGAATGAATTTTCCTAACTAACCTCCCATGCGGGACCTTGTCAAAGGCCTTACTGAAGTCCATGTAGACAATATCCACTGCCTTCCCTTCATCCACTTTCCTGGTAACCTCCTCGAAAAACTCCAAAAGATTGGTCAAACATGACCTACCACACACAAAGCCATGTTGACTCTCCCTAATAAGTCCCTGTCTATCCAAATGCTTGTAGATTCTGTCTCTTAGTATTCCCTCCAATAACTTACCTACTACCGACGTTAAATTTACTGGCCTATAATTTCCCGGATTACTTTTTGATCCTTTTTTAAACAACGGAACAACATGAGCCACTCTCCAATCCTCCGGCACCTCACTTGTAGACAGCGACATTTTAAATATTTCTGCCAGGGCCCTTGCAATTTCAATACTAGTCTACATTTGAACAAGTTGTGTCACCATCTGGTATGGAAGAGCCACTGCACAGGATTGGGAGAAGCTACAGAGGGTTGTAGACTCAGTCACTCTATCATGGGCACTAGCTTTCCCAACATCGAGAACGTCGTCAAAAGCCGATGCCTCATAGAGACGGCATCCGTCATTAGGGACCCGTTCCACCCAGCACAAGCCCTCTTCTCGTTACTGCCATCAGGAAGAAGATGCAGAGCCTGAAGACACACAATCAATGTTTTAGGAGCAGCTGTCTCCTTCTGCCGTCAGACTTCCGAACAAAAAATGAACCCATGAGCACTATCTCACTATTTTGATTTTAATGCACTACGTTATACAGTATTTATTTATACCTTATTGCAACATCGCAAATTTTTATGTATTTCACTGTTCTGCTACCACAAGACAACAAATTTCACAACCTATGTCAGTGACAATAAACCTGATTCTGATTTCGATTCATTGACTGGATTTATTAGTCTCAGGCACACACGGTGTTGCGTTGCTCCATCCAGTTTACTTTGGCTCAGAAGAACAAAGTTGCATAGAAATATGCTTAGATGACTTCATAATTGAGGAAAATAACTAACTATTTGTAGATTTAATATTGCATATAGTTATTGATAACATAATTTTATATCTGTAAACAGCTAATTTGTTAGTTATTTGGGAAAACAGCGTAAAATGCAGAAGTTAAAGCATTTCCTGATAGCTGCTTTGGAATTTACATTCCAGCTTTCTGTCACCTTCTCCCCTTCATCACAGTAAAGTGCAATTTATTGCCATAATTATTTGATTTGCCAGAACGTTGTCACACCCAGATCAACTGGATCCCATAGCCGTACTAGTATGACAGGCCAAGTGAATATTGTGATGTTCCATGCAACCCAACTGTTCCTGTTTACATTTTAGGTTTGGCCTTGTGTGTAATTTACTCCCCACAAACTGCAGTGCTGGTCTTCAGTCAGTTGATTTACAGCACAGATTATTAACAGGAGATTTCCAGCTCATCATTATTTGATCTGACTCTATGAAGGCATTGCTCCATCCTGTGCAATTTGAAAAGAACCTGGGGAGCTGATGATGAAAGCATCATTTTTAATTTGGCCGTCTGTTCGATGGCCCTAATGTCAAAGAACTGAGCTCAATTTAATTCCTAGGTGCGAATCACAAATCACATGACATTGTCTTGAAGTTCACCGTTGATTGATGATGTTGAATGCTTTACATAGTTGTACTCTGGCTCATTGGTGTCACTATTGAGAACATTCAAGATTCAAGTTTATTTGTCACATGTGCAGCAAAGTGTACTGTACAGTGAAATCCACTGTTTGCGTTAACAAACAACCATCCAAGGGTGTGCTGGGGGCAGCCCGCAAGTCTCGCTATACGTTTTGACACCAACGTGCTGCAGTACGCTCACAATGCTCGGCAGAACAACACAGAACACAGCAAAACAACAACAGCAAAACATGCCCGTTTTCTCCCTCCCACCCACACACATAATCCTTCAACCCCAGGACAGGCTCCCTCCCTCCCACCACTGCACACAATCCTTTAACCCTCGGACAGGCCGACTCCCTCCCACCCACACACACAATCCTTCAACCCCAGGACAGGCTCACTCACACACACAATCCTTTAACCCTCGGACAGGCCGCCTGCTTTGGCCTGCAGCCTCCAGCAAGCTCGGACTCAGACTTGCAGACATTGGGCCTAGACTTCCCCAGAGGGTTCGCAGAGACTCGCAGACTCAGTTCCAGCCAACAAGCCCTGGATTTCGGACTTCCGATTCAAACCTCAGACAACGATCCTCGATCCACATTGAAGTGCCACAGAGCTGCTGTGAATTTCTGAGCACCTCCATTTTAGAAGCACCAATCACGTCCTCCCTCTTATTAGAAGTGTTTGCTGAGAGTGATGTGTTTATGAACTGCAAATTGTTATTGTTGTAGTCTAGAACATAGAACAGTACAGGCTTGTCTGCCCACAATGTCTGTGCTGAACATGACACCAAATTAAACTAATCCCTAATCCTTTAAACATGATACCTTTCCCTCCATTCCCTGCACACTCACGTGCTAACTAAAAGCCTCTTAACTGCTACTATTACTACCCCTGTCAGAGTGTTCCAGGCACCTATCACTCTCTGTGTAAAAAAATATTTTCTCCTCTCTCCCTAAAGCTATGCCCTCTGGTATTTGACATTTCTACCCTGAGAAACAGATTTTGATTGTTTGCCCTGTTTCTCGCCCGGATAATTTTGTAAATTTTGATCAGGGCTCCCCTTAGCCTCTGATACTCCAGGGAAACCAATCTGAGATTGTCCACCCTCTCGTTGTAGTTCATATCCTTTAAACCGGGCAACATCCAGATGAATCTTTTCTGCACCTTCTTCAAAACCTCCACATCTTTGCTGTAATGTGGAGACGGCAGGCAGGCAAATTGAGCACAGGAAGATCTCTTACGCATTGATCCTGGTTCAACAACAGCTATCCAGGCCATGCTGTCTTCTCACTGTTGCCATCGGGAAGGAGGTACAGGAGCCCTAGGTCCCATACTACCAGGTTCAGTAGCATTTATTACCCCTCAACTATCAGGCTCCTGAACCAGTGTGGATAACATCACTCTCTGCCACACTGAACCGATTCCTCAACCTATGGACTCACTTTCAATATCAATCTGTGTTCTGTATCTCACACTTCCAGCATTATCTTTGCTGCTCTCTCCTCCAACCTCATTCCTGTCTCTCTATTGGCACCTCCTCCAGACAGACCCACTGGGATTAACCAGTCTGCACTACCTTCCTCAGCCCTCCCCACCCCACTCAGCCATGAGTTGTGTCATTCAGTCTCCCCTGGTCTCCAGTGAGTCACAGGAATTCCCTTTGGACTCACTGCCCCTCCCTTCTTTTTACAATTTAAAATAAATTTGATTTCTTTCTTTTCCTGTTTCCAGTGAAAGGTCACCTGAAATGTTACCTCTGCTTCTCTCTCCCCTTGACTGGCCCACTGCATATTGCTAACATATTCCGCTTTTATTTCAACTACGTTTTTCTCCTGTCCCTTTTCTACTGATCGTAGTCTTGGCTGGGATAGATGGGATATCCAGGGAGGGTAGCACCTCTTGTCAAGGGGCTTATCGTGTCCATTCTGGGGTAGCTCACTCACCTTTTGCTGCCACCCGACACAACTCTCATCTGAGGCTCCAAGTAGCTGTTTGTATGAGAAGGTAGCCAAAACCTGGTATACCACTTCAACAGGTGAGCTAAACCAGGTGAGGGTAGCGCAGGTGGGCTAAAGCAGGTGAAGGTAGCGCAGGTGGGCTAAACCAGGTGAGGGTAACACAGGTGAGCTAAAGCAGGTGAAGATAGCGCAGGTGGGCTAAACCAGGTGAAGGTAGCGCAGGTGGGCTAAAGCAGGTGAAGGTAACACAGGTGGACTAAAGCAGATGAGGGTAGCACAGGTGGGCTAAACCAGGTGAGGGTAGCGCAGGTGGGCTAAAGCAGGTGAGGGTAGCGCAGGTGGCCTAAAGCAAGTGAAGGTAGCCAGTAGTCCTCAGACTCAGAGAGGGACATGTCTGTCCTAGCATGCAAGATCACCTCTGGTGGAACGGGTGGATAAGAACAGTGAGATCCAACAGTCCAGAAGGTGGCTCTGTAATGCTTTGTGAAGAGCAAAGGGAATGAAAAGGCACAGATGTAGTCCTGGTCATCGACGACAACAATGAAAGACCGCGGTGGTGAAGAGCATTTGTACAACTGGACCTGGACTTCCGAGGTCAAGGGAGTGGAAGCTGCCTCAATGCAATGGCTTTTCCACGTTGACAGCTCTCCAACACAGGTTCTTCATGTAGTTTACATCATCTAAACTGAAGAACTGCACACATGTAACTGTCACTGTCAAATACAACGGACAACCAAACAGTCTGACCTTAAAAAGAGACTATAAATTCTGCTATGCCCATGATGTTCAGTAATGCTCATCTCTTCCCTCTGATATCTGAGCTACTCTTTGCCTGGTTACTGACTCATTAACCAGGGTCATTGAAGTAAACTGCTGAGTTTTCATACTGCACCATCTGCAGTCTTCAGTGTGGAAGTGCAAGGAATAGGAGTGAGTACACCTGAGAGCAGGGACCAGGTATCAGTAACATGCTGCTAGTGTTACTGATTGCTGTGTTTTAAAGCTCGCCAACCTATTTTACAAGCTCCCTCCTGAAGCTGTCGATCATAGGAAAGGAATAATGAAAGATCAATGCTTTATTGATTATTGAAAACAAAGAAGGTCACACGTGGCTGAGCGGTTTATGTTGCTGCCTCACTACTCCAGTGATCCTGGTTTGATCCTGACCTCAGGCACTGTCTATGTGGGTTTTCACATTCTCCCCACGACTGTGTGGGTTTCCTCTGGGTCCTCCAGTTTCCTCTACATCTCAACTGGCAGGGTAACTGGCTGTGTAAATTGCCTGGGGTGACGTTACTGGAATTAATGGGCATGTGAGTTAGAGAGAGAGGCGGGGAGGAGAGGAGAAGATGGAGAGGGTGGGGGAAGGAGCAGAGAAGGAGAGAGAAGGAGGAGAGACAGGGGGGCAGACAACAGGGAGACAGAGGGTGAGATGGAGGGAGGAGGGGGCGAGATGGAGAGTTGCTGAGGTATAGGGGAAAGGAGAGTGGGAGGGATGAGATAGGGGTCTCCTAGGAGTAGGTGGGCTGAAAGATCTTTTTATGTTGTTATAAATATTTGATAAAATGTGGTAAAAATGAGCAATGAGCAATAACAAGGTGATATATTGTCCAAGATTTTTGAGTGAATTTTTTTTTGGAAAAGGGCCAATGACTTTCAGGGAGCTCATTTTGCATCACTCCTGCTGGAAGGTGAAGTACCCAGTGATTGATTAGTCTTCCAGACGTTCATTTCACTCAGATCACTGGGATAGAATTCCAATGGGCACAACTGTAGCTGGTTGCCCCACCCCCACCATTGGATTAACGTCCAGGCTGGAAAAACTACATGTAGGATTTGGAATCTGTCGCTAAATGAAAAACTTGTCTGCTGCATTTAACAGCCCATTTTGAATTATGACAAAGATGCCCATTTGGCCTATTAAGTCTCTGCTAGCACTCAGAATAGCCTTAGCAATCCTGCCCCTCCACTCCTTTATCTACAACCCTCCCCTGACCATCAATTCCTGATCATCAATTCCTCTGCCAGCCACCTACACGAAAGGGAATTGACCGTTGCTAGTTGATTTACAGACCAGCCCATCTTAGGAGTGTGGGAGGAAACCTGGGTTCCCAGTGGAGACGTACACAGGGAAGGTGCAGAATCTACACTGGTGGAGTTTGGGATTGGACCAGTATCAATGCAGAGCTGAAGCAGCAGATTTAATTGTTAAGACACAAGGTCACCCTTAATGGTGTTCCTATCAGTGGTGGAAAGGAACTGATTTTGGAATGAATGACGTTAAATGGACTTGTTGGGTGGAGTGTATACCCACCATCAGCGTAATGAGCTTCTGATGTAAAATAAAAAGAGTAAGCCCTTGTCATGCGGACTCTTTCTGTGTCTGGTAATCACTATGATGTGTGTGATGGCACAAGAGGCTGTAAATATCACAGTCCTGACCAAAAAGCAAACAGCTGGAGGAACTCAGTCTGTCAAGCAGCATCTGCAGAGGTAGAGGGATGGTCTGTGTTTTTAGGCTGGAACCTATTTAGGACTAAGAGTGTTGACGCGAGATAGCTGTTCAGATTCAGATTCAGATTCAGTTATCACAGGTACTTCAAAACATACAGTGAAAACTGTCATTCACAATAACAACCAACACACCCAAGGATGTGCCGTGGGCAGCCCACAAGCATCACCACACATAGCATGCCCAATCATACCTGGCAGAACTACACAAAACACAATAAGCACCAAAGGAACAATAGCAAATCAAGCCCAGTTTCTCCCTTCCACTGACCGACATATTCACCCACTCATGCACACACACAGAGTTCTCTAACCCCAGGAGAGGCTGTCTTCTGCCTCCTGCCACCAGCCTCCATCAGACTCACGATTCACAGACACTGGGCCTTCAACCTCCCCAGCGGATTCGCAGAGAATCATAGGCCTTGACATCTGGACTTCAGATCAAACTTCAGGCTTCGAACTGGACATCCGATCGACCTTCGCGCTTTGATATTTAATGTCAACCCCGTGACTTGCCAATGATGATGGATGAGGCTGCAAGAGGACCAGGGCTGGGAAATGAATTTTCAAGGGTATACGACCTATCGAAAGGACAGACTGATGGGCAGAGGAGGTGGGGTGGCTCTGTTGGTGTGGAATGAAATTCAGTCCCTTGCGAGGGGTGACATAGAATCAGGAGATGTGGAGTCAGTATGGATAGAACTGAGAAATTGTAAGGGCAAAAAGACCCAAATGGGAGTTATCTACAGGACCCCAAACAGTAGCATAGATATAGGGTGCAAGTTGAATCAAGAGTTAAAATTGGCATGTCGCAAAGGTAATGCTACGGTTGTCATGGGGGATTTCAACATGCAGATAGACTGGGAAAATCAGGTTGGTACTGGACCCCAAGAAAGGGAGTTTGTGAAGTGCCTCCAAGATAGATTCTTAGAGCAGCTTGTACTGCAGCGTACCAGGGAGAAGGCAATTCTGGATTTAGTGTTGTGTAATGAACCGGATTTGATAAGGGAACTCGAGGTAAAGGAGACATTAGGAGGTACTGACCATAATATGATAAATTTTAATCTACAATTTGAGAGGGAGAAGGGAAAATCAGAAGGGTCAGTATTACAGTTGAACAAAGGGGAGTATGGAGCCATGAGGGAGGAGCTGGCCAAAGTTGACTGGAAAGATACCCTAGCAGGGCTGACAGTGGAACAATAATGGCAGGCATTTCTGGGAATAATACAGAAGGTGCAGGATCAGTTCATTCCAAAGAGGAAGAAAGATTCTAAGGGGAGTAAGGAGCGGCCGTGGATGACAAGGGAAATCAAGGACAGTATAAAAATAAAAGAGAGGAAGTATAACATAGTAAAGATGAGCAGGAAGCCAGAGGATTGGGAGACCTTTAAAGGGCAACAGAAGATAAGTAGAAAGGCAATACGGGGAGAAAAGATGAGGTGTGAAGGTAAGCTAGCCAAGAATATAAAGGAGGGTAGTAAAAGCTTCTTTGGGTATGTGATAGGAAAAAATTAGTTAAGACCAAAGTTGGGCTCTTGAAGACAGAAACGGATTCACATTAGACAGAAAATGGTGTTGGGTAGACAGATGGGACTGAAGGCTGATAAATCCCCAGGGCCTGATGGTTTGCATCCCAGGGTACTTAAAGAGGTGGCTCTAGAAATCGTGGATACGTTGGTAATCATTTCCCAATGTTCTATAGATTCAGGATCAGTTCCTGCAGATTGGAGGGTAGCTAATGTTATCCCACTTTTTAAGAAAGGAGGGAGAGAGAAAACAGGCAATTATAGACCAGTTAGCCTGACATCATAGGTGGGGAAGATGCTGGACTCAATTATAAAAGATGAAATAGCAGCACATTTGGACAGCAGTACCAGGATCAGTCCAAATAAGCATGGATTTACAAGGGGAAATCATGCTCGACTAATCTTCTGGAATTGTTTAAGGTTTTAACTAGGAAAATGGACAAGGGAGAGCCAGTGGATGTAGTGTACCTGGACTTCCAGAAAGCCTTTGATAAGGTCCCATATAGGAGATTAGTGGGCAAAATTAGAACACATGGTATTGGGAGTAGGGTACTGACATGGATAGAAAATTGGTTGGCATACAGGAAACAAAGAGTAGGGATTAACAGGTCCCTTTCAGAATGGCAGGCAGTGACTAGTGGGGTACCACAAGGCTCGGTGCTATTTACAATATACATTAATGATTTAGATGAAGGGATTAAAAGTAACATTAGCAATTTGCAGATGACACAAAGCTGGGTGGCAGTGTGAAATGTGAAGGGGATGTTATGAGAATGCAGGGTGACTTGGACAGGTTGGGTGAGTGGGCAGATGCATGGCAGATGCAGTTTAATGCGGATAAATGTGAGGTTATCCACTTTGGTGGCAAGAAGAGGAAGGCAGATTACTATCTGAAGGGCTCAAGTTAGGAAAAGGGGAAGTACAATGAGATCCAGGTGTCCTTGTTCATCAGTCACTGAAAGTAAGCATGTAGGTACAGCAGGCAGTGAAGAAAGCTAATGGCATGTTGGCCTTCATAACAAGGGGAGTTGAGTATAGGAGCAAAGAGGTCCTTCTGCAGTTATACAGGGCCCTGGTGAGACCACACCTGGAGTATTGTGTGTAGTTTTGGTCTCCAAATTTGAGGAAGGACATTCTTGCTATTGAGGGAGTGCAGCACAGGTTCACGAGGTTAATTCCCAGGATGGCAGGTCTGTCATATGTTGAAAGATTGGAGTGACTGGCCTTGTATACACTGGAATTTAGAAGGATGAGAGGGGATCTGATTGAAACATATAAGAATATTAAGGGATTGAACCCGCTGGAGGCAGGAAACAGGTTCCCGATGTTGGGGGAGTCCAGAACCAGAGGCTACAGTTTAAAAATAAGGGGTAGGCCATTTAGAACGGAGTTGAGGAAAAACTTTTTTACCCAGAGAGTTGTGGATCTGTGGAATGCTCTGCCTCAGAAGGCAGTGGAGGACAATTTTCTGGATGCTTTCAAGAGAGAGTTAGATAGAGCCCTTAAAGATAGCAGAGTCAAGGGATATGGGGAGAAGGCAGGAACAGGGTACTGATTGTGGATGATCAGCCATGATCACAGTGAATGACGGTGCTGGTTCAAAGGGCTGAATGGCCTACTTCTGTACCTATTATCTATTGTTTATTGTCCATTGGATCTTGAATTTCAGCCCTTGAACGTCAGATGAACCAGTGATGGGACTCTGAACTCGAGGCCTGGACTCTCATCTTGTTGACTTGTATACCAGGAGGGGCGGAGGAGAGGCGGGGGTCTGTGGCTCTCATGCGTCCTGCTGACATAAAACTCTGATTCCTGAACCCACTGATGACTTGCTAACGTGGGGAGAGGGCCACCTGACCTTGGCCTTACAGGTCTGCCGGCCTGACATCTGACCACAGATGGCCTTCGTCCCAAGTCCACGCCGTGGCCTTCGAGGGCACAGTAGAGGCCTAGACTCCAGCCTGAACTAACTCCCTCAAATCCCTGTCCCTAAACCCTAGCCTGACCCCTAACTCCCCTCCCTTTCTCTATAACCGTCCCTGGTCATAGAGCTAAGCAACATGGAAACAAGGCGATTGATCCATCTCATTCATGTCAACCATGCCACCTGCCTGAGCTCATTCCATTTTCCCGAGTTTGGCCCATATCTCTCTCTGAACCTTTCCCATCCATGCACCTGCCTAAGTATTTTTTAAATGTTGTAATTGTACCCACCTCTACCACTTCCTCTGGAAGCTTGTTCTATATACACACCATCCTCTGTGTGAAAATGTTTCCCCTCTCGATCCCCTTTAAACGTCTCTCCTCTTACCTTAAACACAAGCCCTCACTTTTTAAGTTGAGGTTTATAAAGAGCTCGGGTCCTTTCAGGACTTTTCGGCAGGCTGTGATCATAGTAATCTCTTAGGCACTCGGCAAAGGGCAATAAAAAGACAGGAGATGTAAGCAGAGTGGCCATTGTGTGAGTGAATAGTGTTAGAGTGGTCAGGCTTTGGCTCAAGAGGCTTGGACAAGAACAGGTAGGATCTCAAAGTAAGTTTCTAGTATTTTTTTTCTTTCTCTTTCTTTGTTTGTTGGTAGATGGCTAGTGCAATGTGAATGGGTCCAGTGTTAGTTGTATGTTCTCTGTGTGAGATGTGGAAACTTCTGGAGAGAGATCAATTTCCCTGATTACTACATCTGGATGAAGTGCAGCTCCTTGGAGTCCGTGTTAAGGGACTGGAGAATGAGGAGGTGATAGATAGGAGCTACAGGGAGGTAGTCACCAGGAAGTTGCTGGAGGCAGGTACATGGGTGACTGTCGGGAGAGGGAAAGGGAATTGACGGCGAGTGCAGAGTACTCCTGTGGCCATTCCCATCAATGACACGTATACTACTGTTGCAGTGCTGCAGCAGCCAGGCCTCTGGAACTGAGTCTGGCTCTATGGCTCAGATGGGAAGGGGGAAGAAGAGGAGGGCAGTAGTGATAGGGGATTCCATAGTTAGAAGAGCCGACAAGAGATTCTGTGGATGTAAAAGAGACACCTGGAAGGCGTGTTGCCTCTCCGGTACTGGGGTTAGGGATGTCTCAGATCGGATCCACAGTATACTAAAGGAAGAGGGTGAACAGCTGGAAGTCCTGGTACATATTGGTACCCACAACATATAGCAGGTAAAGAGCAGGAGCTCCAGACTGGTAATCTTCGGATTGCTGCCTGTGCCATGCACCAGTGAGGGTAAGACTAAAATAACTTTGCAGATGAGTGTGTGGCTGAGGAATTAGTGCAGGGGACAGGGTTTCTGATTTATGGATTATTGTGATCTCTTCTGAGGAAGGTATGGCCTGCACAAAGAGGATAGTTTACACCCGAACCCAAGGGGGACCAATATCCTTGCAGGCAAGCACATTTGCTAGAGTTGCTGGGGAGGGTTTAAACTAAATTGGCAGGGGTGTGGGAGCCAGAATGATAGGGCTGGGGATGGGGCAGTCATCCCCAGTAGATGCAGTGTGTAGTGAGATGTTCTTGTTACTGTCTGTGTGATTTGCTTTTCACGCATGGGGGTGGGGTCATATTTTTGTTTGAACGGGTTCCATTTTTTAAATTTTGTGGCTGTCTGTGAATAAGAGGAATCTCAGGGTTGAATACTGCATACATAGAACATAGAATAGTACAGCACAGTACAGGCCCTTTGGCCCACAATGTTGTGCCGACCCTCAGACCCTGCCTCCCAAATAACCCCCCACCTTAAATTCCTCCATATGCCTGTCTAGTAATCTTTTAAACTTCACCAGTGCATCTGCCTCCACCACTGACTCAGGCAGTGCATTCCACGCACCAACCACTCTCTGAGTAAAAAACCTTCCTCTGATATCCCCCTTGAACTTCCCACCCCTTACCTTAAAGCCATGTCCTCTTGTATTGAGCAGTGGTGCCCTGGGGAAGAGGCGTTGGCTATCCACTCTATCTATTCCTCTTATTATCTTGTACACCTCTATCATGTCTCCTCTCATCCTCCTTCTCTCCAAAGAGTACAGCCCTAGCTCCCTGAATCTCTGATCATAATGCATACTCTCTAAACCAGGCAGCATCCTGGTAAATCTCCTCTGTACCCTTTCCAATGCTTCCACATCCTTCCTATAGTGAGGCGACCAGAACTGGACACAGTACTCCAAGTGTGGCCTAACCAGAGTTTTATAGAGCTGCATCATTACATCGCGACTCTTAAACTCTGTCCCTCGACTTCTCTAAGCTAACACCCCATAAGCTTTCTTAACTACCCTATCCACCTGTGAGGCAACTTTCAGGGATCTGTGGACATGGACCTCCAGATCCCTCTGCTCCTCCACACTACCAAGTATCCTGCCATTTACTTTGTACTCTGCCTTGGAGTTTGTCCTTCCAAAGTGTACCACTTCACACTTCTCTGGGTTGAACTCCATCTGCCACTTCTCAGCCCACTTCTGCATCCTATCAATGTTTCTCTGCAATCTTCGACAATTCTCTACACTATCTACAACACCACCAACTTTTGTGTTGTCTGCAAACTTGCCAACCCACCCTTCTACCCCCATATCCAGGTCATTAATAAAAATCACGAAAAGTAGAGATCCCAGAACAGAACCTTGTGGGACACCACTAGTCACAATCCTCCAATCTGAATGTACTCCCTCCACCACCACCCTCTGCCTTCTGCAGGCAAGCCAATTCTGAATCCACCTGGCCAAACTTCCCTGGATCCCATGCCTTCTGACTTTCTGAATAAGCCTACTATGTGGAACCTTGTCAAATGCCTTACTAAAATCCATATAGATCACATCCACTGCACTACCCTCATCTATATGCCTGGTCACCTCCTCAAAGAACTCTATCAGGCTTGTTAGACACAATCTGCCTTTCACAAAGCCATGCTGACTGTCCCTAATCAGACCATGACTCCCTAAATGCCCATAGATCCTATCCCTAAGAATCTTTTCCAAAAGCTTTCCCAACACAGATGTAAGGCTCACTGGTCTATAATTACCCGGACTATTCCTACTACCTTTTTTGAACAAAGGGACAACATTTGCCTCCCTCCAATCCTCCGGTACCATTCCCGTGGTCAACGAGGACATAAAGATCCTAGCCAGGGGCTCAGCACTCTCTTCCCTCGCCCCATGGAGCAGCCTGGGGAATATTCCGTCAGGCCCCCGGGACTTATCTGTCCTAATGTATTTTAACAACTCCAACACCTCCTCTCCCTTAATATCATCATGCTCTAGAACATCAACCTCACTCGTATTGTCCTCACCATCATGAAGTTCCCTCTCATTGGTGAATACCGAAGAGAAGTATTCATTGAGGACCTCGCTCACTTCCACAGCCTCCAGGCACATCTTCCCACCTTTATCGCTAATCAGTCCTACCTTCACTCCTGTCATCCTTTTTTTCTTCATACTTTGATAATAAATGTACTTTGAATTCATTCAATCCTTTGATTGTGAGCAATGGCAGGCAGATGATAGGGCAAAATTGCAATCAGTGGGATGATCTGATGTGTAGCATAGGGGTAAAATCCAAAAGGGTGATGAATACAGGATTGAAGTTGTTATATTTGAATACACTGTATACAGAAGGTTGATGATCTTGTAGTACAGGTAGAGATTGGCAGGTATGACGTTGTGGACATCACTAAGTCATGGCTGAAAGAAGATCATAGCTGGGATCTTAACATCCAAGAACACACCTTGTATAGAAAGGATAAGCAGGTAGGCAGAGGGGGTGGGGTAGCTCTGTTGGTAAAAAATGAAATCAAATACTTGGAAAGAGGTGACAGGATCAAAGATGTAAAATCCTTGTGGGTAGAGTGAAGAAACTGCAGGGGTAAAATGGCCCTGACGGAGTTACAGTATATACAGGTGTCCGAACAGTAGTAAGGATCTGGGATACCAAGTACAGTGGGAGATAAACAATGCATTTAGAAAGGGCAATGTTACAATAGTGATGGGGGATTTCAATATGCAGGTAGATTGGGAAAATCTAGTTGATGCTAGATCCCAAGAGAGGGTATTTGTAGAATGCCTATGGCCTAAGGCTTGCTGCAGAGCGTCAGTGGTGGTGTAGGGGTATCCGCACTTTATACACAAGTTGGTGTTGGAAAACTCACCCAATGTTTGACTCGTTTATAGAAACAGGTGCAATGTGCTCTGAACAAAAACATCCACATCCTAAACCGAACGTCCTCCATCATTTTTTATTGCAATACAAAAACTTCTTCATTGCAATTCCTTTCATACAGAAATATATTAACAATATATCCCAGTGGGGACCAAAAGATTTAAGTCTGTCACATTGTGCTATAACAAGCGATTAAGAAAAATTCATAGAAAAATAATATCGAGGGCATACAGCATAAACCATTCAATATTACACATTTAAAAATACAAGTTTAAGGATGCATCAGTTCCGATGGCATTAGTAGGTACTGTTGCCCTAAAAAGAGCAGGGTACATTTTAATGCCCTTTAACTTTTCTTTTAAATAGTTTCTACCAATATTATTTGTGATTAACATCGAGAATGTTTTTCTTTCCCCCGGTAGTAATTTGGGTTTTGACATTACATGGCACACTGTTATTGGGCAGAGATGGTACCAAAGGACATTTGGAATAAAGAGTCTCTGACACTGGGGTAAAAGGGCTGCTAATCTGTACTGGACTAACAAGGAGAAGGGGCTATGATGTGGGTAAATGATGGCATGAGGGTGCTTATGAACATTAACACATTTTTTGACACTTCTGCCCCCCCTCTCTCTCTCGCTCTCTTTCTCCGTCTCTCTCTCTGCCTGCTAAGATATTCTAAGGTTTCTGATTCCTGCATGTGTTGAAGACAATGAGAAAGCCACCTGACTACAGGGCGTGTAACAGTCCATCTCACCTGTGTGCTCCTGCAGGTATGGACTCAGAGTGAGGAACAATGGACTTCCCCAGCTGAGGTTGTAGAAGTCGATTGTGGCAATATTTCTTACGGTCATTAGGAGCAGGAGTAGGCCATTCGGCCCCTCCTGCCTGTCCAGCCATTCATTATGATCATTGCTGATCTACTCCAGGCCTCAACTCCTCTTCTGTGCCAAATCCGCAGAGTCCACATTTCATGGATTTTTCAAAGGATGAACCTACACTTCCCCCCCCCCCCACCCCCAATGATCTGGCCTCCAGCTCCAGAATCCCCGGAGTAGAGAATACCAGAGACTCAACACTGCACGAATAGATTCCTACGCTCCCAAGTCCGACCAGAGAGCGTTCTAGAGAAGTGGAGGAGATAATTAAGCAAGTGAATGGTCGGCTCAGTGACATGGGCAACCAACGTTGTTCTGCGTCACAGCCTTAGCAACCCATTCATAACAGACTTGCTAAATGCTGATAATTTAGTTCAGTAATAGCTTGTGGGACAAGGGTTGAAGCTGTTTTGGAGCCAGAGAGAGGGGACTTAGCCAAGGTATGACCCTTCCAATCATCATCTCATGGACACTCTCTTTATCACACCTGCCCCATCCACCCCGCTTTCCCCATGAAGCATGTGCGAATGCAAAGCTTTAACAGTCACTGGGCCCGTAATGTGGAATCTGGGTCTCCGGCTAGGCTCGGCAGCTTTGGGAGAGTGAGAGAGAAAGGCAGTATGGCCACAGTGAATAAAGGTGGCAACCACTGACTATCAGAGTAACACCTAGTGCCATGCTTTCACCACTAAAGGATGGTGTCAGGATGATTCTAGTAATTAATGGCTTTCAGCTAGCTATAGAAGTGCAATTTCCTTGTTTATAAACAAACATTGACACAAACGATGCATAATTTAACATGTAAGGACAGACACAAACAAACTCATCACATCAGCCTCACAGTATGAAGTCTGGCCTCTCTGAGTGCATTAATTGTGCTTCGTTCAGTCTGAAGGGAGTTCCCATTCAGACTGTCGCCTGCAGCTTTCTCCTCCCTCCGTCCTGACTGGCCATTCCCCGCCCGGCAAACCCAGAATCAGGGAAGGGCGAGAGTCCCCATCGACTCCTGCGAACAGGACGCTGGGTCGGATATGGCTTTGACCCCCTCTCCAGACATTGCTAGCCTCTTGGGTGCGAATGGGTCAGCACCCCCAAGGTAAGAGTATTAACAATCAGTTCGAGTAAAATCAATGCGTCGTTACCACCCTCCCTGAGAACTGATGAGGGGCCCTAGTTTGGTGATCCAGCCCCACACTAACCCTCAGTCTACAACTGATGTACTTAAATACTTAGTCAGTGTTTTCTATAAAAAACAAACATTCAAAGGCTAAGGGGGAAAAATAGATACTTTCAAATAAATTAATACTGAAGGAAAACCTTTCTATTATTGCCACCCTTTGCAGGGAAGGAGGGAGCCACACCGACTCTGGGTGAACGTAGGTCTTGGAGGATCTATCTTAAGACCTCTTGCCCCAATGCTGCATCTAGTCAAACAGGGTTTTTCCCCACCTCCAATATTCTGCTAGCTACTAAGCATTTGTGCAAGTGCCTTACAAACCGGTCCTCTGGAGATGTTAAGCCCAGGATGGCTGGACACCCTGAGAGCGGGTAGTGCTCAGTGTTCGAGAGGCCCCACTCTTCCCATTCGGAGCAGTTCACCTGTGACCGGGATCGGGGAGTGAAAGGTCGGAAAGGTTGGTAGCACCATCAGAAATTGTCTCACAGCAGGGGAGGGGGCGGGGTGGGGTGCTCTTGCCCCTCCTGCTCACAGTGTCCGCGTGTTCTTCCTGTTCTCCTTGCGCTGTTGCAGGCGGCTGGCGTTCCGCGCACCCTCGCAGTCCTCAGACCTGCTGCGTGCCGTCATGGCCAGAGGGCTGCGGCTGACCACCAGATCCAGGCGGCCACCAGACTCTGAGATGAGCGGCGCCATCACACAACTGTCGAAGTCTCCGGTCTGGATCTGGTTCACCTGCCGGCAGAGAGAGAGAGAGAACCTATTGGCGTCGGTTTACTATTGTCACGTCTACCAAGATCATGTGAAAAGTTTGTCTTGCGTACCATTCATAAAGATCAAATCATTGCACAGTGCATTGAGGTAGAGCAGGGTCAAACAAGCAGAAGCGGTGGATACAGGTTTGATTTCAATATTTAATTGAAATTTGGATAAGTACGTGGATGGGAGGGGTACGGAGGTCTTTGGTCCAGGTGCAGGTTGGTGGAACAAGGCGGAAGAGTTCAGCATGGACTAGATGGGCTGAAGGGCCTGTTTCTGTGCTGTAGTGCTCTATGACTCTATAATAACAAAGCAGAATAAAGTGTAAGTGCTACAGAGAAAGAGCAGTGTATGTACACATTGAAGTGCAAGATCACAATGAGGTAAATTGTGAGGCCAAGAGTTCATCTTACTGAACCAGCAATCCATTCAAGAGTCTGATAACAGCAGGACAGCAGCTGCCCTTGAGCTTAGCATTTCGTGTATCTTTTACATGAGGGGAGAAAGGAGGAGAGAGAATGCCCAGCAAGGGTGACATCACCTGGCTCACATCCCATCCCCGTTCCAGCCTCCCCAAAGCTGGAGGCTGGATTCCACCAGGGCAGGCTGATCAAAGGTTAATTAGTAATTGATAAATTGGTTCATTATTGTCACATATACCACAATCCACTGAAAAACTTTATCATCCTGCAGATCCTATCATCACATCAGTACATCAAGGGATGAGATCAAGGGCTCCTTGCACAGCCCAAACAAAAGCGTTAAATTATGAGGCTCAGTTGAATAGACCGGGCTCAAGTAGCAACAAATTACTCGACATATGACTGTCAAAATAAACCTGATCCTGATTTTGAAGTAGATAGAGTGATGATCAAACTGAAGGGCTTAGGATAATTAAAGGGTCTGAAATGTTGGAGAAAATAAAAGCAAAAAATGTGCTGGAGGAACTCAGCAGGTCAGCCAGCATCTGTGGAGGGAAATGGACATCAACGTTTCAGACCGAGACCCTTCCACTGTAGTGAAAGAGCAGAAGGGAGAGGGCCAGTGTAAAGAGGTGAGGGGAAAGGGTGGGGAAAGGGTGTCTTTGGCTGGGTCAGAGGAATGGGGCTTGTTTTGTTGTTGTGGCTTTGGCGCTGTTCTGTCTTGTTCTGCTGAGCAGTGCAGGCCCCAGCACAGCCTAGGTTGTCAGCACAAATGACAGTAGTTGCAATAAATGAATCTGAATCTGTAAGAGAGCTGGCAAGTGATAGGCTGATCCAGGTGAGGAGCGGTGATTGGCAGACGAGGGTGAAGATAGCAACAGAGGCTGCGTGATGACAGGTGGACGTGACAAAGAGCTGCTGGTGACGGAATCTGAAAAGGAAGGATGGAGCATGAAACCAGTAAGGGAGGTTGCATACTTGCAAACTGACCCCAGCACATCCATAGGTTGGTTGTTAACACAAACGATGCATTTCACAGTATGGTTTGATGTTCACATGATAAACAAGCTGAGAAATAGTTACCTTAAATCTCAGTTAACAGCACCAGCAACACTTGCAGTTTCTACCACCAAGAAAGACAAGGGCGGAAGGTACATGTGTACAGCACTACCTGCAGATCCACTCTGAGTCAAACACCATCCTCACTTGCTAGCTCTTCATTGACTAACTCCTGGAACTCCCTCCCCACAAGCACTGTGGGAGCATCTTCACGGGCAAGAGAACCGTGGTACAAGACGGCAAATCACCACCACCCTCACTGGAGCGACTATGGGTGGGCACTAAATATCAGTCTCCCACAGGTCCCTTAAGGCAAAGGTGCTTCTATCTTACCTGTAGTATCCGGTCGTAGGGTTGGAGCCCACTGCCATCAGCGGGACCATTTGGCCGTATCAAGTTGACATAAACCCCTTTCTCTAGAAGGCCGTCGGAAATACTGAAACCAAACTCTTCATTCTCGGGCTGTTTATGGATTGTAATCTGAGAAGAGAGAGTTGCCTCTTAAAGATTTCTTTCAAAGTAAGCCAAATTTATTGAACCCCTCATAATAGTGAATGGCCTATAACAGAGATTAACTATTTCTTTACATTAAACAGTGCAGGAGATGGGCAGCTCAGGGAAACGGTTGGCAGGTCAGCTGTCTCACAGAGTCATGGGTTCAATCCTGACCTTGGGTGCTCCTTGCGATGATGTGGTTTCCTCTGGATTCCTCCCTCATGCCACGGACTTGTGCTTTGGTAGGCTAATTGTCAGCAGAAAATCAATTGAAGTAACTTGAGGTAATTTCTTCCATTCCCTTCTCTCTTTAGATCCCCTCTATCCATCTATTTTCTTCTTGTCACCTGCCTATCACCTCCTTCTGGTGCCCCCCTTCCCTTTCACCCATCATCCACTCTCCTCTCCTAAGAGATTCCTTCTTCTACAGCTCTTTACCTTTTTTAGCTATCACCTCCCAGCTTCTCACTTTTATCTCCCCAACCCCAACCCACCGACTTGCCCCCATCGCCTGGTTTCACTTATTGCCTGCCATCTTGTACTCCTTCCTCTCCTCTGCATCTTCTTATTCTCGCTTCTTCCCCCTTCCTTTCCAGTCTTGATGAAGGATCTCGGCCCAAAACTTTGACTGTATATTTTTCTCCATGGGCGCCTCCTGACCTGTTGAGCTCCTCCAGTATTCTGTGTGCTTTACTCTGGGTTTCCAGCATCTGCAGAATCTCTTGTGCTTGCTTATGCTGTGCAATTAGGGATTGGCATTTCCATCAGTAAGTAATGGTTTGTGTTTCTCTCCCTTCACAGCTCATCGATGCAATGAAGTAACTTGTTGGTATAATTCTGTTTGACACTAAATTCTTTATATTAAAATTGTAAGGTTGTCCTTAAATGTTCACAATGGTAGGATTTAGGCCTGATCATGTTAAATGGTAGAGTTTACAAGAGTTTACACTGTCCTCTGCTGCCACTTGGTGCTGGAGGCTGGAACTGCAGGGTGACTCCTCTGTAATTACACATTTTCTCCCCCGTGTTTCGGTAGCACTGCCACATGCGTCATTCATTTCTCCTGATCTCAGACCCTCCCTACGCAGGAAACAACCTATCTCTATCTCTCTTCTCAGATTCTCACACGAATACAGTACCCTCCAACAAGGGTAAAGCCCTTTCAGTTGCCACCTGTCCCCGCAGGGCCCATCATCACAGACATGCAGCGTGTGCCCAGTCTGAAGGGGAACTCGTCAGCCTGCAGCCAAGCCTTCCGGGTGTTTTATTTGTTTGACAACACCTTACAAACCCATGACCTTCATCATCAAGAAGAACATCTAAAGCGAATGCTACCCCCCGCAACTTCTGAAAGTCACAGACCTTGATGGATTTGAAATGGATCCCCCTTCCTTACTGTCGCTGGATTAAAGCCTGGAACTAACAATACCATTGCACTGTGTGAACAAGTGTGGGTGTGAGTGAGTGTGCTTCCTTAGAAGTGTGCAGAGATTCGGAATATCACCTAAAACTTTGACAAACTTCTTTGTCAACACCCAGGAATGGAAAAGTCTACAGAAAGTGATAGATACAGCCCAGTCCATCACAGGTACACTTACAA
Source organism: Mobula hypostoma (assembly GCF_963921235.1). Lineage (NCBI taxonomy): Eukaryota > Metazoa > Chordata > Chondrichthyes > Myliobatiformes > Myliobatidae > Mobula > Mobula hypostoma. The sequence goes on from NC_086111.1 coordinate 20,894,078, forward strand.
GGAGCGCTGCCATCATCAACGTCCCCCCACCATCCACTATTCATGCTCCCTTCTCACTGCTGCCACTGGGTAGGAGGTACAAGGACCTTAGGTCCCACCCCACCAGGTTCAGGAACAGGTATTATCCTATAACCAGTACCAGTGTGGATAACTTCAGTCACCTCAACTCTGATCTGATTTCACAACCTCGACTCACTTTCAAGGACTCATGTTTTCATCGGGTCTGCTCCACCATGTCTGATTTAATGCCCCTTTCAACCCCATTCTCCTGCCTTCTCCCTGTAACCTTCGACATTATTTATTTATTTTGTTACTTGCACAATTTGTCTTCTTTTTCACATTGGTTGTTTGTCAGTCTTTATTTATATATGGTTTTTCATAGATTCTTTTTTTTATTTTCCTGTAAATGCCTGAAATAGCATGAATCTCAATATATGATAACATATACATACTTCGATAATAAATTTACTCTGAGTGTCTGCCCAAGCAGCAGTGTGTATGCCTGCGTGTATTCCTATGCGGGTGCCATTGAGAGTGTTTGTGTTGCGTATATGTGTGCATGTGAGTGTGCGTTTATGTGTGTATGTGTGTGCACATGTATCCCTCTGTGTGTGTATGCACATGCACCGTGCTTGGTCTCAAATAGGGATGGCCAATAGGCTTCATTGCAATACCAATATTTAGATTAGATTAGATTAGATTTGATTTGATTATGAGGACACTCAATTTCTAAGTGTAAATGAAGCAGGCCCACACACACGTTACCCACTGCTCTGGAACAGATGAGCTGCAGTCAGATCCTGCCTTTGCCCAGCTTCACTGCAGGCTGAATATTGAAAGGCCTGGACAGGGAGGATCTGGACAGGATTCTTCCCATAGAGGGGACCAGATGGTACAACCTCAGACTAGGACATCCTTTAGAACAGAGATGAGAAGCAATTTCTTCGGCTAGAGGATGATGAATCTGTGGAGTTCATTGCCAGAAGTGGCTGCTAAAGTCATTGGGTATATTTAAAGCGGAGGTTGGTAGGTTCTTGATTAGAAAGGGTGTCAAAAGGGAGAACGCAGGAGAATGGTGTTGAAAGGGACATGGTGGAGCAATCCTGGGGGCAAATGGTCTAATTCTACTCCTATATCTTAAGGTCAATAACAATCCCGCCATGTGCCCAGAGCCTTCTCAGGAATCCTGCTGAGGGTGGTATTCAGGGTGGCTCAGTGCAGCCAGTTGAACTTGGAGCAACAACTTCAGATTGGAGGAGCAACACATCATATTCCGCCTGGGTAGCCTCTATCCCGATGACATGAACATTGATTTCTCTAACTTGCAATAACTTGAACCCCTATCCCTCTCCATTTTCCTATTTGTCATTCCGGAATCCCTGTGGTGCTCCTCCTTGCTCCCTTACTCCTCATCTATCAGATTCCTACTTCTTCAGCCCTTCAGCTTTTCTACCTATCACCTCCCATCTTCTCAATTCAACCCCCTCCCTCAACACACCAACCCTCCCCCGACCTGGTTTCACTTATCACCGACCATCCCGTGTCCCCATCTTCTTGTTCTGGCTTCTTCCCCGCTCCTTTCCAATCCCGGTGAAGGGTCTCGGCCCAAAACTTGATGACTGTTATTCCTCTCCATAGATGCTGCTTGACCTGCTGAGTTCCTCCAGCATTCTGTGTGCATTATTGTGGAGTTCCAACATCGACAGAATCTTGTGGTTTATGTTGTGGAATTATAAATTGGCACTTCGACCAGCAGGTAATGGTTTGTGTTTCTCTCCCTTCACTGCTTGTGATTCGGATTCACTCTCTACCTGCTCAGTTACCCTGGTGAATTCACAAGTCTTTCAGCAACAACCCACACTTACTCTGCCTCTTTAGCCTAATTCCCACTTTGTCTCCCACAGCACCATTGGGAGGAGGTTCCAGGGACTGTCTGATGCCAACTACGGACACTCACCTTGTGCAGCTCCACAGGACTGGGTAATGTTATTTCTTTAATCTCCTCCTTGATCTTCTTCCATTCCAACACTTTGTCCTTTGCCAGTGCGGATGCTGCAGGGCATTCTGTCTGGCCCTCTGCAGACGCCTGGTCCTGCAGCTTCCCCAGGCCTGAGTAGTCTGCCAGTTGTGACAGCTGCCCGTCAATTCCCAAAGTCAGCTCAGTTCCAGACATTATGGAAGCCTGCAAGGAGAAGGAGAGTTGTAGGTGGTTTGACAACAGGGTAAACAAAGCCCAGCACATGCAGGTCCCTGAGCCTCTCAAACCCACTCAAACAGATCACGGCTGGTCTGGAAACTCACTCCGTTTATCTCGATTTCATGTCTGCCACTAGCCATATCTGTCTAGAACATAGAACATTGAACACTACTTTTCTCCCTGATGTTGTGCTGATTTTGTAACCTACTAAGGTCAATCAAATCCTTCTTTCCTACATCACTGTCCATTTTTCTATCATGCATGTGTCAGTCTAAGAGGTTCTTCAATGCTCCTAACGTATCTCCCTCTACCACCAGCCATGGCAGTGCATTCCACACACTCATCACTCTCTGTATATAAAAAAAACTCACTTCTAATATAACCTCCTATGTTTTCCTCCAATCACCTTAAAATTATGCCCCCTGTTTTAGCCATTTCTGCCCTAGGAAAAGGTCTCTGGCTATCCACTCAAGCTATGCCTCTTATCATCTTGTACACCTCTATCAAGTCGCCTCTCATCCTCCTTCAGTCCAAAGAGGAAACTCTACAATCTAATGGTCTAGTTCATTCTCTCCCCGAGTTCTCAGTTTACATTCCCCTTTGCATGAAAGTCCTTTTGTTACCTGAGTAGACTAGTTTCAGCTAAGTTCACCCTTTAGATCTGCACACATCTATCAGAAGAACTTGTTTTTCTCCATCTATCACAAAGTGATAGAGCATGCTACTGCCATCAGGTTGGTTTCATTTTGAGATACTGGCCCTTTCAGCCCAATGAGCCTGTGGTAGCCAGTGTGACCAATTAACCTACTGACCTGGACATCTTTTGGAATGTGGGAGGAAACCGAACACCCAGAGGAAACCCAGAAGGTCACAGGGAGAACGAACAAATTCCTAGAGACGGGAAATGAGCCAGGGTCCCTGGTGCTGTAATAGTATTACACAAACCATTACCCGACTGTGTTGTCAGCTTATGGACCAATCAGAAAGACTCTTCATCAACTTGCACAGCTGTTCTTAAGCAATTTTTGTTTATTGTGTTGTATGTTATGCAATATTTATATTAATTGTGTCATATGTTATGCAATATTTATGTTAATTATGCCATATGTTAAGCAATATTTATGTTAATTGTGTTGTATGTTATGCAATATTTATTTTGTGTTGTATATTGTGCAATATTTATGTTAATTTATGTTTATATTAATTTATGTTCTTCAGGTTTATTGCAAAATAGGGTAAATATAGACTACACACATCAAAGTTGCTGGTGAACGCAGCAGGCCAGGCAGCATCTGTAGGAAGAGGTGCAGTCGACGTTTCAGGCCGAGACCCTTCATCAGGACTAACTGAAGGAAGAGTGAGTAAGGGAATGCTGCCTGGCCTGCTGCATTCACCAGCAACTTTGATGTGTGTTGCTTGAATTTCCAGCATCTGCAGAATTCTTGTTGTTTGCATAAATATAGACAGTCTTTTTCCCAGGGTTGATGAATCTGGAACTAGAGGGTATAGGTTTGAGTTGAGAAGCAAATAATTTAATAGGATTCTGAGGTTCAGACTTTTCACCCAGAGGTTGGTACATTTATGTAATGAGCTGCCTGAGGCAAAAGGTGATTTTCATAGCGTTTATATCCTGAACTATAACCAGGAATGTGGGGTAGTCAGAGTCAGGCTGGAGTCCATGCCTCTCTCCCACCTTGCTTTGCTGTTGTTGTTTTGTTGCCGTTGTTCTGTTTTGTTGTGTTCTGTGTTGTTCTGCCAAGCATTGTGGGTATGCTATGTTGGCTCTGGAATGTTGGCAACACTTGCAGGCTGCCGCCAACACATCCTCATGTTGTGTTGGTTGTTATCGCAAACAACGCAGTTCACTGTTCGTTTCAATGTACATGTGATAAAGAAATGAATCTGTGTCCAAATCTGAGCTTGAGCTGTCCTACCAAGCTCTAATCCTCTTAACAACTTAGCTCATGACTTTATCTGCATCAATAAGTTATTGGAGAAGATAATTCCAGACCTTCTACACTTTCTTTGGCATAAAACCAAATGGGTAGTTGAGGCTTGACATGTTCCCAGTCTATATCTATGAGCGGTGATTGATAAGTTTGTGGCCTAGGGTAGAAGGAGTCAATTTTAGAAAACCTAGCACATTTATTTTTCAACATAGTCCCCTCCTGCAGAGGAGGAGGAGAAGATAGCAGCACGACGCAGCGCGCACGGCCACTCCAAAATGATGTCGTATCTGTAAGTAGGTACCATGCACAATCCTGATTTGATGGAGACAGATGTGAGATGCGTGGAGGAACACCTGCAGTAACTTCTCAAATGCCTGCTTCACTGCCACTGCTACTGTGCGATCGAGAATCTCCAGAGGGGAAGGCCCCAGATCCTCAGCTTTGCCTATTGCCTGTTGCCAGGGTTGGGGTCGAAGCGCTCGGCAGAGATGGTGCTCGGTGCTCAGTGTCGGAGAGCTGGTCGGAGGCTCGAAGTTTTCGGACGGACTCAAGAGTCGGCTGTGGTCGGGTGCTTCCAGGGTGCTTCCAGGGTGCTGCATCAGCAAGTTTGCAGCGCTGAAGGTTCATGGCAGGAAGAGAATTTCTCTTCCTTCTACCGACTGCGTGAGATGATTGGACTTTCGAGAGACTTTGAGACTTTTTCTTACCATGCCCATGGTCTGTTCTTTATCAAATTACGGTATTGCTTTGCACTGTTGCAACTATATGTTATAATTATGTGGTTTTTGTCAGTTTTTTTAGTCTTGGTTTGTCTTGTGTTTCTGTGATATCATTCTGGAGGAACATTGTATCATTTCTTAATGCATGCATTACTAAATGACAATAAAAGAGGACTGCGTGGTCCACAGCAGGGGTGATTGGTAAGTTCGTGGCCTAATATAGATGGAGATATTAACTTCAAACTTTCTGCATAAGCACTCAAAGAGATGAACTGCACGTGCACGTAACAAGAGCTGTATAACTCATCTGCTTCTACCTTGGGCCATAAACTTATCAATCACCCCTGCTGTGGACCACCTGGAGGTCCAAGACGCCAACTTCTACAAAGAGGGGATCCGTATGCTCCACGACTGCTGGACTAAGTGTGTAAATGCAGGAAAAATAAATGTGCTAGGCTTTCTAAAATTGACTCCTTCCATCTTAGGCCACGCACTTATCAATTACCCTTCGTATGGTTCTATGTCTCTAATAACACTTCCTTATTTCACTTCCAAGCAACTTGGGGCAAATTTTCTTTCACTTGGACAGAACTCCAGGCAAGCAGCCCGACAGGAACATGAGTGGGCAGAAAGGCAGTACAGAGTATTCAGTTCCAGTACCGAGATGTTGTAGAAGGCACTGACGAGACAATATTTGGAGTACTGTGCTCTGTTTTGTTCAGGTTGCTATAGGAAAGTTGGAAAGAGTTCAGTAAAGACTTATAAGGATATTGCCAGGCCTCAGAGGACTGGGCTCTAGGGAAAGGATGAGCTGCCGAGGACTTTATTCCTTGGAGCATAGGGGAGATCATGTAGAGCAGCATAAAATCATAATATTATGATATTATGGACGCACTCGGTCTCTTTCGCAGGGTTTGGGAATCAAGAGGGTAGAGGTTTAAGGTGAGGGGCGCCGAGTTAACAGGAATCCGAGGGATAAAATTTTCACTCAGAGGATGGTAGGTTTATGGATCATGTTGGTAGATAAAGTGATTGAGGGAGGTACAATAACAACATGTAAAAGACATTTGGACAGGTGCTGGGATAAACATAGGTAAGATGACTAGCTTGGTCATGGCATGGTTAAGTTGGACTGAAGGGCTTGTTTCCATGCTCAATGAATAAGACTTTTTTTAAACTGATAGATATACATAAAAAAATAAAGGCAAGGGACGTTTGGAAGGTTTGTAATATCTACTGTTTACAATTTGGAGGATATTCAGGGTCACACTCAGTGCATCAACTAGTGAGCAATGCTAATGTACCAGCAAGCCAATGCTTTGTGAATAAAAGCACAACAGGGTCAACACTGCATCAGTCATTGACGTCACCATAGCTGGCTGCAACACATTACCGTGAGACTGGTGGCTGGATGGACTATATGCTATAAAGTTGAAATCAGTGTCGATAGACACGACTAGATGTCAGGGGTAGATAGAGGAGGATGAGGCATTAGCACACAGCTGGGGATGGAGGAGGAAGGACTTCAGATTTTCTGAACCCGACACGAATGCTTTGTGAGATATTGGGGTCAGGTCTGAGACAGAAAGGACCTGTTCAGGAATGACAGTTGCATCTTAATAGAACTGGAATCACAGACCCACTGGCTGGTGGGATTAGTGTGGGCAGAGAGGTGTTTGAATTGATTAGGCAACAGGATGGGAGCTGGCAAGAAGCAACATAAATGAGGAATCAGGAGCACAGAGGACTGGGGATATGGTTATCAAGGAAGCAAGAAATAATATTCGGGGTAGGGGTAGATTACAAGGAAGTCAGCAGTAGGTATAGAATGAATGTGTATGGTAAATAAGGCTGCTGTTTCAGACAGAGATGGTGTAATTTCTGTTTAGAAACAACAGCAGATCATAAACTGAATCCCAAGTCTTCCTTGTTGGGATCTGAGTCTCTGGATTGTCCATTCAAGCCTTTGTTTTAACAGTGTCATTATTTTACTTTTCCAGCACCAGTTAAAATTGAATGGATCAGTGATCAGGATCGTAAACATAGGAGCAGAATTAGGCCAATTGGCCCATCAAGTCTGTTCCGCCATTCCATCATGGCTGATTTATTATCCCTCTCAACCCCATTCTCCTGCTTTCTCTGCAAAATCTTTGACACCCTTACTAAACAAGAACCTATTAAACTCTGCTATAAATATACCCAGTTACTTGGCCTCCACATCTGTCTGTGGCAACAAGTTCCACAGACTAAGGAAATGAGAGTAAAACTGGGTTTTATGAAGGAGGACTAACTTCAGTGGGTGATCTGGCTTGGGTTAACTAGAACCAGAGACTGCTAGACAAATCTACACCAAAACAAAGAATGGCCCTTAACTTCTTAATGGGCTGGGAACAGTTCAGATTCATTCTCACCTGAGGGGATGAAGGTATGACAAGCAATGCCCTAATTCCTTGGGCGATGAAAGAGAAACTGAGCCAGAGAAATGAGTTTACATCCCATTTCAGGCTGAGAGTAGAAAGCAACTTGGTTGCATATGGAAACTTAGAGATGTGGTGAGAAAGGAAATCAAAATCAAAGTAAATTTATTATTGAAGTATGTATATGTCACCTTGAGATCCAGTTCCTCGAAGGCACTTACAGAAAAATAAATATATTTGAATTTATGAAGACCATTCATAAAAAAGACTGACAAACAACCACTGTACAAGTAATGAAGAAAAATAAATAATACTGAGAACATGAATTGCAGAGTCCTTGAAAGTGAGTCTGTAGGTTGTGAGATGATTTACCACAGTACATAATTATCTATTTAAATGTTTATTTTGGCTTTTATATCATCTCAACTACAAATAATTGTAGTTTTATTCATATAAAAAAATGGAAAAGGTTATATGTGTGAAAAAAGTACATGATAATTGTGAACTCCTTATCCAAATAAAAATAAAATTTAAAAAAAAAGAGAATGGGAAAGGGAGAAGAATAAACTGAGAGCTAATATGAAAAATATGGGGGTAGGAGGTGAGGGGAAGTGGTAGGAAAAGGGTGAGGGTATTGAGGACTCTAAAGTAATTTATGCAAGGAGGCGTAACACATGGCTTAAAATTTCAGTGAGGACCTCAGATCAGCCAATGTTGTTCACGTAGTTTAAGAGGGAGGGTGGGACTTCGGGAGGTTTCAATCAAAATGAAGAATTAGACGTACCAGTGCTGTCTTCCTTGAAGCAGAGAAGGTTAATCTGATAGAGGAGCAAAATTATGATGGGCGAGATGGAATTGTGAGACCTATCCCTTTCACGGAAGGGTCATGGGCTAGAAGGTACAGATTTAAACTAATTAGCAAAAGCCCTAAACACGAGCTGAAGAAAGGCAGCTTTACATGTTTGAGCACATTACAGGGGCATTCAGCCCACCGAGTTTGGACAGGTACATGGATGAGAGGGTATGGAGGGATATGGTCCAGGTGCAGGTCAGTGGGACTAGGCAGAAAAATGGTTCAGCACAGCCAAGAAGGGCCAAAAGGCCTGTTTCTGTGCTGTAATTTTCTATGGTTCTATGGTTCTACTAAGGTCAATATACAGTGGCCAATTAAACTTCTGATCCACACATCTTTGGAAAGAGGGAGGGAGCCAGAGCACCCAGATGAAACACACACAGTCACTGAGAGAAACTCCACATAGACAGTGCCCAAGGTCAGGATTGGACCTAGAGTTGTGAAGCAGTAACTTTACCTGCTGTGTCACTCTGCTCGAACTTGCTGCTTAATTATGTGGTGGATAAAAATCCAATTGTGGAATTCTAGAGAGAATGAGTTAAATATTTGAAACCTATTCATGGGTGGTTTATTTACAATGGTACAGGCTTAAGTCTAATTGAGGAGTTCGGGTAATTTACAAAAACAAGGTTGGAGATCATAGTGTTACAGACCAGAAATAATCTGGGGATTCATTACTTTATCTGTAGAGAACTGTTCATTTTCTATCCTGAGGGAGAATCACTTATCCCATAGCAGGGTCACACTGCATTTAGTAGGAATGAGAGTGTCTCCATTGGTATAGTTACTATTAGGAAGTCCCAAACCGAAAGAGTAATTCAGCTACTTTTCTTTGAAGCAACACACACAAAATGCTGGAGAAACTCAGCAAGTCTATGGAAAAGAGTACAGTCGATGTTTTGGGCCGAGACCCTACGGCAGGACTGGAAAAAAAATGATGAGGAGTAGATTTAAAAGTTGGGGGGGGGGGCGGTGTAGAGAAGCACAAGGCGATAGATAAAACTGGGAGCTGGGGAGTTGATTGGTGAAAGAGATACAGGGCTGGAGAGGGAGGAGTCTGATAGGAGAGGACAGAGGCTATGGAAGAAAGATGGGCGGGCAAGGAGACAAGGTGAGAGAGGGAAAAGGGGAAGGAGAATGAGTGGGTGGGGGCCATTACCAGAAGTTCAAGAAATCGATGCTCACAAAAACAGGTTGGAGGCTACCCAGACTGAATATAAGGTGTTTTTCCTCCAACCTGAGTGTGGCCTCATCACGACAGTAGAGGATATGGATTGACATATCAGAATGGGAATGGGAGTGGAATTAGAATGGGTGGCCACTGGGAGATCCTGCTTTTTCTGACGGGCAGAGCGTAGGTGCTTGGCGAAAAGGTCTCCCAATCTACACTGGGTCTCACCAATATGCAGGAAGCCACACCGGGAGCACTGGACACAATATGTGACCCCAACAGACTCACAGGTGAAGTGTCGCCTCACTTGGAAGGATTGTTTGGGGCCATGAATGGTAGCGAGGGAGGTGGTGTAGAGGCAGGTGTAGCACTTGTTCCACCTGAAAGGATAAATGCCAGAAGGGAAATCAGTGATAAGGGACAAAGGGACATGGGAATCACGTAAGGGGCGATCCCTCCGGAAAGCAGAAAGTGGGGGAGAGGGAAAGATGTGCTTGGTGGTAGGATCCCGTTGGAGATGGTGGAAGTTCCGGAGAATTATGTGCTGGACGTGGAGACTGGTGGGGTGGTAGGTGAGGACAAGAGGAACCCTATCCTACCAGCCTCTGTGGCCCCTTGTCCTCACTTACATTTCCAACATCTGCAGATTTTCTCTTGCTTGTGACTTTTCATGGACGAGTCCTTTTGTTGTCAGAAATACAGGACAATTTACTCACTCTGTCAGGGGTGCTGAATGTATGGCATACTTGCCCAAGATGGCATAGGGATGCAATGCTGCCTCCCCAACGAGTTAAACTCCACTCATTTTAAAGAGATACATTATGATTACCATTACTGCAGAACGAAGCAGCAAATCACATTTTACCACCCGGGATGTCTTCACCAGAAATGCCTCACGCCATCTTGATGGTTGCAAGAGTGCGTGACATTGGAAGATACGTTTTGCAATCTTTGCAGACCTGGTGTACAGATCAGCATTTGGATAGTAAATAGGTACAATAACAATATTATTTAAAAATGATGTTTTTAAAAGATTAATATTGATATTTTTAACAGGCTTTCTAAAACGCTTTACTTATTCCAGTCTGTCTCTGTTATACTTTTATTAGTAGAAAAGCAATGAACACACAGAACTAAAAATAAGAACTCGTTCTTTTTCCTTTAGAAGATCCATAATTATTGTTACTAATTCATTGATCAATAATAATCTCTGCTCAGTATTCCCATGGCACACAAGATAATTGTTTGAGATTGTCACAAATTTGGGCAAGATTTGCCTAGATCATCTATACAAGTGATGTCAGTTGCTGAGCAAATATTGATCAGGACAACCATTGGTTGGGACACTGGTGTCCTTTGGACAGTGTCAGGTGTCCGAGAGCCTGGATAGGACCTTGGTCTGATATCTGATCTGAAAGGTGACATTACCAATAAAGCAGCCCTGCTTCAATGCTGGAGTGACAACCCAGATTCTGGATTCATCACGGGAAGAAAAAATAATAAAGGTAGAATTAAAGATGTCACCTAGAAACTGGAAAGTTTTTAAAAGGTCATCATAGCTGGACAATTTGATCACACCTCATAGTGAATGAAGGGAAAAAGTGAAGGCAGTGATGCTTGCCCCCTCCAACTTTCAAATCCCTTACTCACTCTTCCTTCAGTTAGTCCAGACGAAGGGTCTCGGCCTGAAACGTCGACTGCACCTCTTCCTAGAGATGCTGCCTGGCCTGCTGCGTTCACCAGCAACTTTTATGTGTGTTGATAAAAATATTAAGATCAGTTTAAGGGGAAAGAAATACATTTGTGACAGACCCAGACACACACAGCATATGCATATGGGCAGACCCAGACACACACACACGCACACATATGGACAGACACAGACACACACACACACACATGGATACACAGACACACACACGCATATGGACAGACACAGATACACACACACACATATGGACACACACACATACATAGATACACACAAAGACATCACACATATATAGAAAGACATCACACATATATAGAAAGACACACACATCACACACGCCTATCTCACCCCACACATGTCACATATAAACATATACCACACAGATGATTAGAAAATACCATCAAGGGATTCAGCACATTTGTGGGATATAGATGCTCATGAGCAAGTTTATACACAGAATGGTGATGACCCAGAGTGGGTTACAACCTTAAATCTAATCACAAGCTTCTGGTGGTTTACTTAGTGATGGAAACCCTGAAGGTTTTGGATCTAATTGAGGTGTTCAGGTGATTTACAATAATGTGGTGACTTATTGCTTTATCTGTAGAGGACTGACCACTCCCTGTCCCTGGGAGAGAATCACTTTCCTCACAGGCAACTTCCTGTCTCACTCTGCTCCTCTCCCAGGTTCCGCAGCCTCTATCATTTTAAACCAGTTGGAGACCCTCTTCATGCCTGCTTCCTAATACTTTACATGCATCCGCTCTCCATGGTCCTGCACTCCGTCCTCCAGTGCTCCAGGCAACTACAGGCCTGTTCACCCATCTGGGCAGTCTAGCTCAAGCAGATCTTTCTCCACAAGCTAACTCTCCAGCACCTGTGAGACTAAGCTGGCTAATTCCAGGATCCCACCTGCTCATCTCTCAGAGTCAAGTCCAAAATACTCCATGGACTGCAACCATGAACTCTTCAGCTGGTCCTAACTGACTTCAGCTTCTACACATCAGAGATGATCTTTTTATTCAACCCCTTCTCCAGCCTTCTCCCTGTAACACTTAGCACCTTTACTAATCAAGAAACTATCAATCTCTGTCTTAAATACACCCAATGATCTAGCCTCCACAGCCTTCTAAGGCAACAAATTCCACTGACCCACCGCTCCCTCATCTCGGTTTTAAAAGTACATCCCTTCATTCTGAGGCTGTGTCCTGGGATCCTGGACTCTCCTACAAAGTAGGAGATGGCACGGTAAGTGGCTGGTGCAGATTGCATAACGCCATTATAACACCAGCTGTAACATCGGGGTTCAATCCCCTCTGCTGTCCGTCAGGAGTTAGTACATATTCCCCCGATCTCCTGGATTTCCTCGTGGTGCTCCAGTTCTCTCCCACATTCCAAAGTGGAAAGTATCTTGACTGGCTGCATCATGGCCTGGTATGCAAACACCAAAGCTCAGGAATGGAAACGTCTCCAAAAACTGATGATGCAGTCCAGGCAGAGGTAAAGTCAACCTGGTCACTGAGCATGTCTATGAGGAGCGCTGCCACCAAAAAGCAGCATCCATCATCCAGGCCATACTCACTTCTTGCTACCACCATCAGATAGGAGGTACAGGAGCCTTAGGTCCCAAACCACCAGGTTCAGGAACAGTTATTACCCTACAACCACCAGGCTCCTCAATCTGTGTGGATAACTCCACTCGCCTTAACGCTGAACTGACTCCACAACCTATGGACTCACTTTCAAGAATTCTACAACTTAGTATAATTTATTTACATTTTATTATTGGCACAGTTTATTTTCCTTTGTCCATTGGTTGTTCATCAGTGTTTGTTATTTATAGCTTTTCATAAATTCTATTGTATTTCTTTATTTTCTTGTAAATGCCTGCAAGAAAATATATCTCAATGCAGTATATTGGGACATATACATACATCGATAATAAATTTACTTTGAACTCTACTCATCTACTCTGTCCTGGCCTTACAATATTCAGTAAATTTCAATGACAACCACCCTCATCCTTCTGAATTCTATTGAGCACAGACCCAGAGCCATCAAATATTTCCTCTTATTTTTAACCTTTCATTCCTTGGACCTCCACAGGACCATGGTTTCTGCTCTATCTTTAATCTTATCTGGAAATTTATTATAAGACCCAAGATATTGGAGTGAAGATATAGTCCATTCGGCCTATCGAGTCGACTCTGCCATTCAATTATGGCTTTTATTTCAACCCCATTCTCCTGCCTTCTCCCCATAACCCTTAACCTCCAAACTAATCAAATACACCCAATGACTTGGCCTCCACATCCCTCTATGATAAAGAATTCCACAATTCACAACTGAGGAAATTCATCCTCAGCTCAGTTTTAAAGGGACTTCTCTTTATCGCCCTCAGATCCCAGACTCTCCTACTGATGGGAATGTCGTCTCCACCTTCAGTGTATCCAGGTCTGAGCAGGAGCATTGTCTAGAGATTACCAACAGCTACCCATCCTACCCCGGTCTCCAGTCAAGGTGAGAGCAGGGCTGGTTACTCAACCCAGAACTTCACAGTGTAAAATAACAATAATACAAGAGGAGAGTTACCTCAATTTCTCTCAACAGCTCCGATTGTCCACAAGTTTCTAAATCTTCCAAGGCCTGAGACCAAAATTTGTCTTCCTGTTCTTGCTCGAGTCCGTTGTGATTGCTAAGGTATCTGTTTAACGTACGAACCAAAGTGTCAGTATCTTCAACTCTACGCCCTCAGCACCAGTGGACGAAGGTCACAGTTCCCCGTCTGAACTGAACCTGGAGAGATGTGGGGGTGGGGTGTTGGAAGGCAAAGGGAATGGGGGCAGGATGGAGAACTGCGGCTCTGCCAGTTTTCTGGTGGGGAATATCCGGAATTATCTGCCCCCTCCCCCCAACAAGTGTAGTGGAGGTTGCTCTAGTTGAAGCATCTAAGAAGAAGTTTGTTAAATATTTGAAAGATCGAGGAATTCAGGGCTATGGGGAACTGGTGTAGAGGAAGGGTTGAGGTCCGGTGGGAGGGGGTATCAGACATGATTGTATGGAATGGAGCGGCCGGGTAGCCTACACATGCTCTCAAATTGCTTGTGTTCTTGCTTGGGAGCAGGGGTTGGAACATGGTTCTGGTGGTCGTGGGAAAGTGCTGTGGGCAGATGTCAGTGGGATTGCAGCAAGGAACGAGGTTCATGGTTCTGCCGACACAAAATGAAGACAACACATTGAGGAAATAGTCCAGCGCCAGTGAAGCACGGTGGATGCACAGCGAGTATACAGGATGGAGGGTAGGGAGGGGCAGGGAGCATCCCAGGCAGTGAGGAGGTTGATGAGGAAAGAGCTCAGAGTTGAGACACAGACAACCTGAGAAGAGAAAGAAAAAAAAACTAAGACAATGTAACAGACAACATGGAGAAGTGTGGAGACACAGCGAGGACAGTACGAGTCTCTGAGCGACCATATTCACAAACGCATGAACCATGAGCTTCCTTTGGCTAGCAGAGTCATATGTAAGGTCCAAGCAGTGGCGCAAGTCTGTTAGAACCATTTCACACTGAGGCAAACTCGGCCGAAGACCACCAACTCAGTGAAAGGGGCTCTTCTGTCTGCCTGAACCTCACTGGCCTTCCAGTGCAGCGGGATGTCGGGAAGGGGATGCTGCTGACAGGTACGTTCCAGGCTGCAGGGGTATGCAAGATGGCGCAACAGATTTGTAGGGAAGGATTCCAGTCTGAGAATCTACCACCTTTGAACACTGAAATCCTGTGCAACCATTGCACAAACATTTGAATGGTGTACTGTTCAAAGAGGTTATGGTTGACAGTGGGGCTTTGTACATAGAGTGTACTTGATAATACGACAAAGGCATTGACTTAACAACACTGAATGCAATGGAAGGCATACACTGTTAGGTACTGTAAATATATTTTGTGAGTAGAATACCCTAACCATAATCTATTCCAGCTGCTACCATCCGGGAAGCAGTACTGCAGCATAAAAGCCAGGACCAACAGGCTCCGGGACAGCTTCTTCCACCAGGCCATCAGACTGATGAACTCACGCTGATTTGAGTGTACTCTATATTGCACTGACTGTTCTATTTACTATAAATTATTATAAATTACTATGATTGTACATGGCACATTTAGGTGGAGACGTAACGTGAAAATTTTTACTCCTCATGTATTTGAAGGATGTAAGAAATAAAGTCAATTCAATATTTGAAGTAAAAAATATTTAAAACACAGGTATGATAACATTTTTTGTGTTCTAAATGGCATGGTAAGGTTGCCATTTTAATAGACTCTTTATAGATCTTTCACAATGAAACACCTTGGCTTCTCTTTGGTACTGCTGTACGTGCAACACAGATGTGTTGTTCAAAATGAAACACTAAATAGATTGATTTGTTAAGAGGGAGACATACTGACAGAATTGTAATTCCCATACATATTTTTATATATTTTACTTTTTTAAATAAAGAAAGGACGAGGGTGAAAAAACACTATTTAATTCACTTGCAAATACTGTCGATCACCGTGTTTCAGGGTACACACAGAAGTTTCGTACAGCCATCATGCAGGCTCTGTGGGGAAGGACCACAGTCAGTGGTCCAAATACCACTGGATACACTTAATGGGTGCTTTGTTTGAGGAAATGTGAGTGGTGTTGATGCATTGTAATAGAATGCACTGGATTGATGGTACAATCACTAAACAGAAAGCCATGTCATGATTATATTTATTGCATGTAATATGAATAAAGTATATTTTTGGGGGAAAAAAGTCATAAAGAGAGCCACAAAATATTCTCTCTATAAGTTTGAGGATGACGATCTTGCCCTCTCGACCCCTCAGTTGTATGAGAGCCCTTTCCACAGACAACTTCCTTTCACCTAAAATGTATCATTCAATCAGTATTCTTCTCTCCATTGATCAAGGGGGAGAGGGATTAAATCACCTGAATGATGCAAGGAATGGGAAATACAAGGCGGAGGATGGTTAACAATGGCTGCCAGGACGTAAGGTTTTCAAGTTGATCTAATTACAGTGGATTCTGGTTAATTGGATCATCAGTTAATTGTTGCAGCCACTTATTCAGGGCAGCAGCTCTCTAAGAACATAGTGTCAGTAGCGTGTGTTTGTATTCAAAAAGCAGTGATTTTTGTCACTGATAGTTGCCGAGAAATAAGCCGTAAGACAATTTGGTACTGTTTTGCTCGCTGCAGTTTCAAGCATTCAGGTTCGGAGATGCCAGAAACGGCCGCGAGTGAAAATGGAACGATTTCGCAACTTCAAAAATTTACAAACTATGAAGCATTTTAAGGTATCGACAATCATCTTGAATGTTACAATGATAAGGAAGATTTAAAGGATGTGATCACTGAAAGCATTGTATGAAGGCAATCCATTATCTGCACTGATTTTGTTCACTTACATTCAATCACAGCAGCATATGAATTCCTTTGTCAATAACAATTAGAAACAAATGCACAGTTTTATAGTACTGTTAGCAGTATTGATAGTGTTCTCATTTGTTCTGTATTTCATTTATATACATGAATTAGTACTCAATTAAATGGTAGTTGGTCTCTTTAATACCGTTTTAACTATTTCCATGAAACTTTGGCTAATTGGGGAAGCCACTTAATTGGGCCAAAATGAACTAGTCCCGGTGTGTTCCAATTAACCAGAATCCATTGTATTTAGTTTAATCATTTTTAAGAGTGTGTGTTCAGTGTTCTAAAGTCTTAAGTAATTTCTGTAAACAGATGATTTTCTCTGACATCGGAGGTCAAAAACATTACAAATGTTGGGTAACTGGTCATTTTAACAGCCAGAGGGCCTATGTGGGACTTGCTGTGGTTCACTAGGCCACACCAAGCTGCAAGGCTCAGCTTCCAGCGGGAGACAGTGTTTGAGATCACACTGAAGATTGCAATGTGGTTTAGCAACATCCATGCACCAACAAAATGCTGGAGGAACTCAGCTGGTCAGGCAACATCTATGGAGAGGAATAGACGGTTGATGTTTCTGGACGAGACCCTTCATCAGGACTTATGATTAACCGTCTCAGCCTGACACATCGATTGTCTATTCCTCTCCGTAGATGCTACCTGACCTGTGGAGTTCCTCCAGCATTTAGTATGTGTTGCTCTGGATTTCCAGCATCTGCAGAATCTCTTGTGTCCATCTACTAACTCTGCGCCAGTGAAGAATCTGCCTGATTGAGATTAAGAATAAACGCTGCCCATTAAACTGAAAGACACTCAATGGTGTTTGGAACGGACACTGGGGAAATGGAGGTCCAGCTCTTACCCGGCTGCCTTCTCCCACTCATCCTTGCTGAAGGCATTATCTGTGCAGGGGTAGCTCTTCCGACGACTGCCTTGCATTGACAGACTGCTCCTCTTGCCTGTACCCTGCTCCTCATGAGGTTGTAGCACAGCCCCTTCAGCCTGGTGACTGTAGGAACCTATAGGTTAAATTAGAGGTTTGTATTAACATGGATGTGACACTAATGCCCCAAAGCTTCCCCTTTTGTATGCTTGCAAAGTGCTTCGCAGGGACGGTACACAATCAGGCTTGGCAAGTCTACAACCCAATGGTATGAATGTTGAATTTTCCAATATCAGGTAACCCTCAACTCCCCTGGTGGATTTGCACCCTCCCCCACTCTCTCCCTCTTTCCGATCATCCTCCAGTTCACCCCTCTTGGTCCTTTTTCCATATGTCCCCTGCATCCCTTCATCACACATTTTTGTTTCCCCTCCTCTTCTGTTCATGCTCCAGGTTGATTTTTATCCATCAATGAACCAAGACACGTTTTGCAAACCTTACATATAAACAGTTAGATAGAGGATTGGGCCATTAAATCATAAGGGATGGGAATAAAATTAGGTCATTTGGCTCATTGAGTCTGCTCTGCCATTTGATAATAGCTGATTTTATTGTCCCTCTCAACTCCATTCTACTGCCTTCTCTCTGTAACTATTGACAACTTTACTAATCAAGAACCTCCACTTTAAAAATACCAATAACTTAGCCTCCACAGCTGTCTGTGACAATGAGCTCCACAGATTCCCCATCCTCATCTCTGTTCTGAAGGGACATCACTGTGCCCTCTGGTCCTCGGGTCTCCTACTACTGGAAACATCCTCTCCACCTCTGCTCTAGCTGGGCCTCTTCATATTCGGTAGGTTTCAATGAGATTCCCTCCTCATTTTTCTAAACTCCAGTGAGCATAGACCCAGAGCCATCAAATGCTCCTCATGCGTTAACCCTTTCATTCCCGAGATCATTCTCAGGAACTTCCTCTGGAGCTTTTCCAATGCCAGTACATCTTTTCTTAGATGCGGCGCCCAAAACTGCTCACAATAATTGAGCTGCAGTGCAAACAATTACTTATAAAGCCTCAGGCCTTAAAATCCAAGTACATTACATCCACCAACTTCCCTTTATCCACACCACCCATCACTTCATCAAAGAGTTCCAATAACTTGGGGAAACATGATTTGCCTTTTACAAAAACATCTTGGTTTTGTTAACTTCCTTAAATATTTCTAACAGCTCTGCCATAACATCTTAATTCCTTTTAAAAATAATAATTTATTTGTTTTTTTTTAAATTTCAGCTTTAATTTTTGATGCTGCCTTATATTTAATCATTGTATTTTATAACATGGGCTTGAACGGGGAGACACTGTATCTATTCATTGCAGTGTTGTTTTTAATTCAGTTGTAACTTAGATGTCATTCTAAGTAACTCAGATGTCTTTAAATTTAGCCATTGTGTTTCTAGTAATTGAATTGCCAGAATGCTGCTTTGCACTGAATGAAGTAGCACTACAATCTTGTTGTCCTCAGCAATGACAATAAAGCTCTGACTAACAAACTACCTATTTAACGGCTTCTAGCCTTTCCATTCTGACAGATGTTACGCTAACTGACCTGTATTTTACTGCTCTCTATCTCCCTCTATCTTTAGTTAAAGGAGTGGCATTTGCTAGTTTCCAATTTAGAATCACAGAACACTGCAGTACGGAAACAGGCCATTCGGCCTATCTACTCCGTGCCAAACTGTTATTCTGCCTGCATCTGGACTAAATCCTTCAATCCCCTCTCATCCATGTAATTATCCACATTTCTCCGAAACATTGAAATCAAACCCATATACTAGCAGCTCGTTCCACTCTCACCACCCTTTTGAGTGAAGTTCCCTTAAATATTTCACTTTTCATTCATAACCTTTGACCTATAGTTCTAGTTTCACACCCTTCAGTGGTAAAAGCCTGCTTGCATTTACTCTATCTATACCCCTCATGATTTTGTATACCCCCACCAAATCTCCCTTCATCCTCCTAAGCTTCAGAGAATAACGTTCTAACCTGTTCAACCTGTTCTTAGAAGGGATGTACTGATGTTGGAGAGAGTCAGAGAAGATTTATGAGGATGATTCCTGGAATGCAGGGGCTAACATATGAGGACTGTTTGTCGGTTCTTGGACTGTATTCATTAGAGTATAGAAGAATGAGGGGGATCTCATAGAAACATTTTGAATGTTGAAAGGGTTGGACAGAGTAGATGTGGAAAGGCTGTTTCCCTTGGCGGGTGAGTCCAGGACAACAGGCCATAGTCTTAGAATAAGAGGGTACCCATTTAAAACAGAGATGAGGAGAAATTTTTTTAGCCAGAGGGTCGTGGGTTTATGGAATTCGTTGCCACATACAGCTGTGGAGGCCTGATCATTGAGGGTGTTTAAGGAGGAGATTGATAGGTATCTAATTAGTCAGGGTATCAAGGGATATGGGGAAAAAGTTGTAAATTGGAACTAGATGGAAGAATAGTTCAGCTCATGGTGGAGTGGCGGAGCAGACTTGATGGGCCGAATGGCCTACTTCTGCTCCTTTTCTTGTGATCTCTTGTGGTCTTGTGAAACTTTCCCTATAACTTAGGTCCTCAAATCAGAGCAGCATCCTTGTAAATTTTCTCCGTGCTCTTTCAATCTTATTGATAGTAATTAAAAAGTACTTTAGCAGATAATTTCCCAAATCTAGGGAAGTATGGAAAATTAAAGCTAATTTCAAGAGTCACTTTAAAGATCTTCGGATGATCCATTAGGACCCAGAGACTTGTTAATCTGCAACTCCAACACTATCACTGCCCTGGTGACTGTAATTTTCCTGAGTTCCTGCTTCCCAATTTAGAGCTACAGTACTGTCCCAAGTGGTTAAGGCATCGGTCCAGTGATCTGAAGGTCGCTAGTTCGAGCCTCAGCTGAAGCAGCGGGTTGTGTCCTTGAGCACTTAACCACACATTGCTCTGCAACGACACAGGTGCCAAGCTGTATCAGCCCTAGTGCCCTTCCCCGGACAACATCGGTGGTGTGGAGAGGGGAGACTTGCAGCATGGGCAACTGCCGGTCTTCCATACAACTTTGCCCAGGCCTGCGCCCTGGAAACCTTCCAAGGCACAAATCCATGGTCTCACGAGACTAACGGATGCCTATTATTATTACTGTGCAAATGTCTTAGGCATATATATGTAGCTGGGATGCCTAAAATATTTACACAGTACCGTATTAATTTTATGTGCTGCTAAAAAAAAACAAATTCCATGACGTTTGTGAGTGATGAAAAATCTGATTTTGATATGGACCTCTATTGTGGACTGAGACTGGGAAGGGGGCAGGGAGAGGGGAATCCTGGTTGGGAAAAGGGGAAGGGAGAGGGGAAGGAGCGGGAAACACCAGAGAGACGTTCTGTAATGATCAAGAAACCCATTGTTTGGAATCAAATAACCTTACCTGGTGTTTCAGAGTTGAGTGTGTCTGCACCTGCTCCAACACCCCCTCACCACCCCCCGACTCTGGCAATCCTTCTCTGCCACCTGCCCCACACCCTTCCCACAGCACTCCACCCTCACCATTCCCAACATGCCCCACCCCCCACAGCACTCCACCCTCACCATTCCCAACATGCCCCACACCCTTCCCACAGCACTCCACCCTCACCATTCCCAACATGCCCCACCCCCCACAGCACTCCAACCTCACCATTCCCAACATGCCCCACCCCCCACAGCACTCCAACCTCACCATTCTCAACATGCCCCACCCCCCACAGCACTCCAACCTCACCATTCCCAACATGCCCCACCTCCCACAGCACTCCACCCTCACCATTCCCAACATGCCCCACCCCCCCACAGCACTCCAACCTCACCATTCCCAACATGCCCCACCCCCCCACAGCACTCCAACCTCACCATTCCCAACATGCCCCACCCCCCCACACCACTCCACCCTCACCATTCCCAACATGCCCCACCCCCCCCCACAGCACTCCACCCTCACCATTCCCAACATGCCCCACCCCCACAGCACTCCACCCTCACCATTCCCAACATGCCCCACCCCCCCACAGCACTCCAACCTCACCATTCCCAACATGCCCCACCCCCCCACAGCACTCCACCCTCACCATTCCCAACATGCCCCACCCCCCCACAGCACTCCAACCTCACCATTCCCAACATGCCCCACGCCCCCACAGCACTCCACCCTCACCATTCCCAACATGACCCACACCCGCCCACAGCACCCCACCCTCAACATTCCCAGTATGCCCCACCCCCCCACAGCACTCCACCCTCACCATTCCCGACATGCCCCACACCCCTCCCACAGCACCCCACCCTCACCATTCCCAACATGCCCCACACCCCTCCCACAGCACTCCACCCTCACCATTCCCAACATGCCCCACACCCCTCCCACAGCACTCCACCCTCACCATTCCCAACATGCCCCACCCCCCCATAGCACTCCACCCTCACCATTCCCAACATGCCCCACACACCTCCCGCAGCACCCCACCCTCACCATTCCCAACGTGCCCCACACCCCCACAGCACTCCACCCTCACCATTCCCAATATGCCCAACACCCCCCCACAGCACTCCACCCTCACCATTCCCAACATGCCCCACCCCCCTCCCACAGCACTCCACCCTCACCATTCCCAATATGCCCCACCCCCCTCCCACAGCACCCCACCCTCACCATTCCCAACATGCCCCACACCCTCCCACAGCACTCCACCCTCACCATTCCCAACATGCCCCACACCCCCACAGCACTCCACCCTCAACATTCCCAACATACCCCACCCCCCACAGCACTCCACCCTCACCATTCCCAACATGCCCCACCTCCCACAGCACTCCACCCTCACCATTCCCAACATGCCCCACACCCCCACAGCACCCCACCCTCAACATTCCCAACATGCCCCACCCCCCCACAGCACTCCACCCTCACCATTCCCAACATGCCCCACCCCCCCCACAGCACTCCACCCTCACCATTCCCAACATGCCCCACCCCCCCACAGCACTCCACCCTCACCATTCCCAACATGCCCCACCCCCCACAGCACTCCACCCTCACCATTCCCGACATGCCCCACTCCCCTCCCACAGCACTCCACCTTCACCATTCCCAACATGCCCCATCCCCCACAGCACTCCACCCTCACTATTCCCAACATGCCCCACACCCCCCACAGCACCCCACCCTCACCATTCCCAATATGCCCAATACCCCCCACAGCACTCCACCCTCACCATTCCCAACATGCCCCACACCCCTCCCACAGCACTCCACCCTCACCATTCCCAACATGCCCCACACCCCCCACAGCACTCCACCCTCACCATTCCCAACATGCCCCACACCCCTCCCACAGCACTCCACCCTCACCATTCCCAACATACCCCACACACCCCCACAGCACTCCACCCTCACCATTCCCAACATGCCCAACACCCTCCCACAGCACTCCACCCTCACCATTCCCAACATGCCCAACACCCTCCCACAGCACTCCACCCTCACCATTCCCAACATGCCCAACACCCCCCACAGCCCCCACAGCACTCCACCCTCACCATTCCCAGCATGCTTCGCTCCTGCCAGATTCACAAACTCGCTCTCCACTCCATGTTGACAAATAGAGTACTGTGCAAAAGACAGAGGTGCTCTAGCTGCACAGATATATATGTGCCTAAGACTTTTGCACTGTACTTTATTTCTGGGATGTTATTGTTTTTTTATTTATCCTTGTGTTCCATTATGAATTCCACAGACACATTATATGGGACCAACATTCACTTTCTTAACTCTTCCCTTTTTTATGTATCTATAGATACTCATCTATTTTTATATCTGAGTGGCGTTCTCATAGTCAGGGCTTTTCCTTCCTTTTTAATCTTTTTGGTCATTCTTTTTGTTGTGCTTTACTTAATCATCTGACCCACCACCTGTCTTTACAAGTATGCCTTCTCTAAGTTAGATACTACCTTTATCTTTTTGACTTAACCACACATCCACCTTTTTCTTCCTTTCTCATTGGAATGTTTTTCATACAGTATCACAGAGGGAACATAGTGGAGGGTTCATTGACTGAATCGATATGGGTCGAACCAAAGATGAGAAAGGTCCAGTCACTAGGATATTGAGGAACAGATTGAGAAAAGGATTAGGGAAATGAGCAAAATCAGTAGGGCTGTCATAGTGGGGAGACTTTGACTTTAAAGATAGAATACAAAACACTAAAACTCAATACAGCCCACAATGCTGTATCAACCTTTTAAACTATTCTAAAATTAATCTAACCCTTTCCTTCTACATAGACCTTCATTTTTATAGAACATAGAATTCCCCAATATAGATTGGGACCACCTTAGTGCAAGAGGACTAGTGAGGGTAGAATGCATTAGGTGCATCCAGGATGGTTTCTTAAAACTATCTGCAGATAGTCCGACTACAGGAGGGGCCATACGGGACCTGGTGTTGGGTAATGAGCCTGGCCAGGTGACTCACCTTTTGGTGGGAGAACAGTTAGGAAACAGTGATCACAATTCCTTATGTTTTAAGATAGCTATAGAAATATAAATATGGATCTTGTGGGAAAGTATTAAACTGGACCAGGGCAAACTCTGAGAGTATTAGGGAGAGTTCATCAGGAGCAGCTGTTTCTGTCCAAGTCCAAATCTGGCATCTAGAGGCTGTTTAAAAATCAACAGGGCAGCGTACAGGACAGGTATGTCTCAGTCAGAAGGAAGGACAAAGATGGCAAGGGAAGGAAGCCTTGGAGGACAAGAGTGGTTGTGAATTCAGTCAAGGGGAAAGAGGAATAATATGTGAAGTTTAGGAAGCTAAAATCAAAAAGGGC
The DNA here is from genome assembly GCF_963921235.1 of Mobula hypostoma. Classification (NCBI taxonomy): domain Eukaryota; kingdom Metazoa; phylum Chordata; class Chondrichthyes; order Myliobatiformes; family Myliobatidae; genus Mobula; species Mobula hypostoma. The sequence goes on from NC_086111.1 coordinate 20,918,340, forward strand.
CTTTAAGGAATATAAAATCCAACTTGAATATTGAGAACGACAGAAGACTGCTCACTTTTCACCACCTGCAAAACCAACAGAAATTATCAGGATAAATTGTCAGAAACCCTTTGAGTGTGACACTATTCATTCGACTGAAGATATGTTTTGTGCAATAAAATTAACTACCACAGGATGGTAGCAAACAGCATGTTAAGGTTCCTGTGTCTGATCAGAAAATGAGCAGAGATTCCATCTACCTGTTCAAAAACACTTCATTGGAAAGTCAGTCTAAATTGATTCAAGCGGGTTATACTGCCATTAGCCATACATGATGCAAGTCAAAAAGGCCCCTCACTAGTAGCCATTTATTACCAAAGCCAAAATGAAAATCAAAAAAATAACCACAGATGCTGGGTTTCTGAAATAAAACTAAACATGCTGTTCTGATGAGAAGTTCTCACAAGTTTTAATGAATGGTCTTCAACCTAAAACATTAACTGTTTCTTTTTCCACCAGACCTGCTCAGATTTTCCAGCATTTTCTGTTTTTTTACCACCCAGGTCAAAGTGTTTGCCAATCCAATAACCAGTCAGCAGCTTGATCAGACAGACTCCTGTGCAGCAGCTACTCACCATTGTGGTCAACTCTATGCCTGCCTCGTAGTCAATCACCACACAGGACAACCCTATGGTCCAACCCTTGCAGCTAATCACCATTGGGTCTTGGCCTGAAACATTGGCTGTTTATTCATTTCCATAGATGCTGCCTGATCTTCTGAGTTCGTCCAGCATTTTGTCTGGATTTCCAGCATCTCTTGTGTTCACCACTCAGGTTAACACTGTGCCTGCCTAGAAGCCAATTACCACTCAGACAAAGTGTGTCTGACAAGTAGCCAATCATCACTCAGGTCATCCCTATGCTTGCCTAGAAGCCAATTATCATTCAGGTCAACAGTGTGCCTGCCTGGTAGCCAATCACCACTCAGGTCAATCGGTGCCTGCCTAGTAGCCAATCACCTCTCAGGTCAGCATTGTTCCTGTCTAGAAGTAATCACTCAGTGCCTCTGACCAGAGTGTCTTATTATCCAAGCCCAGTCTAGGAGCAAATAGTGCTCAGTGGAGGTTAAATCACCAAAGATCTCACTTTGGCTTTCAAATGCCCCTTCCATTCCCGAGCAATCCCAGGACTCCATGGCACTGTCCATGCTTGGAATGGTGTTGGAGTAGATTTTCGAGAGTTTGCCCGTCTTCTGAGAATCCGGGAGATCATCCTCGGGGTCACTCAGCTCACTCATGGAACTGGTTTTCTTTGCGAAATAACCTGGAAGAAATTGTGGAATTTTAATTAAACACATTTTTTTTACTTATTCATTGCAAGAAAGTATTTACCATACTTAGTCTCCCTTGAGAAGGGTGGCGACCCACCTTTTAGCAGTCCTCTGGTAAAGGTATCCCCACAGTGTTGGATAGGGTTTTGCAGGTTATAAACCAAGCAATGGTGAAGAACCAATCATAGATTTTCAGCTCGGTGGGGGGGGGTGGTTGCTGTGTGTTTTGAGGGTAACTTACCAGCAAAGATGCAGCTCCTTATCCTTCCTCATGCTAGAGATCAAATGTTTCTGGGGTGGTATCAAGGCAGCCTGTTCAAGTAAATATAGGCTATTTTATAGATCGATAGATTGCAGCCTCTACTAACTATTGCTGGAGGGAATGAATGTTTAGAATTCAGATTCAGTTTCAGATTTATTTATCACATTGAAACATACAGTGAAGTGTATTGTTTGCATTAACAACTAACACACCCAAGGATGTGTTAGAGGCAGCCCGCAAATGTCTCGACTCATTCTGGAGCCAACACAGAATGCCTGCTATGCTCAGCAGAACTACACAGAACACAAAAAAACAGAACTAGGAAAGAAGCAACAACAGCAAAATATGTCCCTTTCCTCCCTCCCACTTGTGGACAGTTCTCCAACTCCTGTCTCCAAGCTTTGGCCATCGGATTTCGACTTCCGGACTTCCACTTGTCTTTCGGGCTTCGATCTTCAGTACCGAACCGCAGACGAGCTGATGGCAGGACCCCGAACTCCAGCCTCGAGCTTCAGCTCTGCAGCGTAACTGGCCCTCACATCTCCTGCTCACACAGACATCTGATCCAGGTACACACAGACCTGGCTGGGCCAGGCATCTCTGGCTGTTCTTCATCTGCTTTGTCTGGGGCACTCTTTAGCTTCTTTAGTGTTGTTGCAAATGTGCAGGAACTTCATACTCTTTCAGTGTTTGGGACTACTCAGGAATAGTTGGTGATTTGTTGCAGTCATTGGCATTGGTTGAATTTGAACAATGTGGGATTTCAGAGGGTTGTTACATTAGTGCTGTCTTCACTAAAACCAAGATTGTACATCTTCTCCTTCCCCACCTTCTTATTCTGGATTCCTCCCCCTTCCATTCTAGTCCTGATGAAGGGTCTTGGCCCAAAATGTCAACTCTTCATCCCTTTCCATAGATGCTGCCTGATCTGCTGAGTTCCTCCAGCATTTTGTGTGTGTTATTCTGGATTTCCAGCATCTGCAGAATCTCTTCTGTGAATGATTGTTTTCAAACCTGTTCTCTAAAGCTCTGTTTCACAGTGCTTTTGAAATACAAGCCTCTATATCAGCAGGAAATACATTCAGATTCAGATTTATTTATCACTTGAACATTGAAACATACAGTGAAATGTGTCATTTGTGTTAACAACCGACACACCCAGGGATGTGCAGGGGACAGCCCACAAGTTTCGCCACACATTCCAGCACAAGTATAACATGCATCCATAGAGAAAGTCCATTTAGCGAATTGTTTCTAATAAGACCACTACTTAGGGAGTAGGAGCAGAATGAAACAGTGCGGATGTGAAAGGCACGAAGGGACTTCACTTCAGGCAAACTTTCTGAAATGATTAGGTGCTGTAGGACACAGGATAAGGTTGCACCCAGCGGCAACAGATCTGTAAAATGAAAAGTAGATCCCCTGCAGGCTCTGAGGCCTTGTTCGTGCTTAGAACAAGGAAGAGACCATTTCCATTGAGCCCCTAAGTTGTGAAGAGGTTGAGAGAAGAAAAATGCACCGCTTATTAATTCTACCCACAGTAAGCTTCGGACACAGGCTCATCTGGTTGGCTTGGAGAGACCCACTCCCATCAGGGACCATCAGACTCAAAAATAGTTACTTCCCCCAGCCGTGAGGCTGATCAATACGTCCACCCACTAACCCACCCTGCCACTACTACCTTATCATTTCCTATTAGAGTCACCTTAAGCACAGATCGTCCTGTACCTAGTGTCACATTATGGTTATGTATATAAGCTAAACTTATGCATTTATATTTATTGTGTTCCTTACACCTATTGTGATTTTTCACGCTGCGTCAGAACCAGAGCAACAATCATTTTGGTCTCCTTTACACTTGTAAACTGAAGAATGTCAATAAACAAACTTGAATCTTGAAGATTTTATTTTGGTAAAGGTGTTTTTTATTATTAAAAACCTATATAAAAATAACTGGTACGATGAGGACTGGGCCTCAAGCCGTGGTGCCTGTTTACAGCCGCCAGGAGAGGGGTGTTGGAGCCAGTGCACTCCAGCGAGGGCGGCGTGGTGCGGCACGGCACAGCGTCTACGCTGTAGTCGGTGCAGCTCCCCCAGTGTTCATTTGGCCAAAGACAAGCTGGATGATGTTTGACTGCAGCATTCACGGCTCGGGGCTGGACTGCTTTTTTTTGCATGGCGGTATTCTACCAATATCTTTATGTGCTATGTGCCGTGTGTGACTGTTGGTACTGTGTTTTGTACCTTGGCCCCGGAGTAAAGCTGTTTTGTTTGGTTGTATCCATGTATGGCTGAATGACAATTAAATTTGAATTGAATTGAAAATAGTAAATTAATGCGGATATTTATTTACAGGACAGTGAGTAATGACCCAACAGCTTCCCTCTTGCTCTCCTCTATTCTGGCAGGTACTATATAAATTAATACACACCCTCTTGTTCAAAATCCACCGGCCAATGGAATAATCATTATAGGTAGGATCACAGCTGATCTTGTTCTGAAGCCTTTCATCTCAAGGGCACCGCACTCACCAGGACCAGATCAAATCTGGACTGCATGGCCACTGACTTGTCAGATGGTTCAGTGGCCCTGCTGGGCCATTTGGGGCAGCTATTTTGTCAGTGTGACTTACAGCTGCAAGAACAAGTAACCAGGGACGTAGTACTCTTTCCCCTGAGGCCTTAAGACCCTTCCATTTGAGCATGGCTAATCTGTATTTTAACCCCATCTATCCACACTCCCCACACCCCAAACAATCTCTTAGTCTTGGTCTATATGAGACTCTGTGATTCACTGTCTGTACAGTCACATGGCTGGGTGTGACATCAAAGCATACAGGCCCACTAGAACAGAGGGGAGCAAGGGAGCGCTGATGGATCATTCCCCACTTACCCTGTAAAGAGCACTCACAGTGTTTTGGTCTTCTGTTTTAATAAAGAGCAAAACGTTGCCAGGGAGCACTGCTACAAGAGAGCAGCATCCGTCATCAAGGGACCCACCAAGCCTTGCTCTCTTCTCGCTGCGACAATTGGGAAGGAGGAACAAATCCCACACCACCAGATTTAGGAATAGTTATTACCGTACAGCCATCACGTTCCTGAACCACTGTGGATCAATGCGTCAAACATGGCGCCAGCGAATAATGCTACCAAAAGCAACGTCCTTAAGACAGATCACGAAGCAATTCCTTTCACTTCTTTTTTGTTCCAGATATAGCTCTGTTACTGTTAGAGCCTGCTATCTACATTCTGGTGGTGTGATATCGGGCGATCTGATGCTTTGCTGTCTCCGAGGGATTTCCACAAGGCTGCAACCAAACCGTGCTTCATGGAGGCACGGAGCCAGGAGATGGGGTGTGAGCCCACGATCAACTCTATCTCTCGCCGATTAAAGCACCGAGGAAGATTGAAATCACCGGGGCGGGTGCGGAGCCAAGCACGTAATCAGAACCATCAGCCGGCCTCTCGCTCTCAACTGCCGGACAGGGTGTCTGCGTGTTACAGTCTCTCGCTTCTCCCGAGGGAAGGTCCTGGTGTTGGAGTGATCGCTCTCTCCCCGTTGATGCTGTCGGAGGGTTGTCCGGGAGCAAGGTTCAGTCAATGCACATTGTAGATTTGGACTCTAATTCAGCCTTTATGAAATGTTCTAATCTAGCTCTAGTTCTGGTCACTATTTTTGGTTACAACTTTTGGGCGATTTTGGAATTGGGGTGGCCTGCAGATAATGAACATTGAGCTTTGATAACTTCACTCACATAACGTTGGACTGATTCCACAACCTATGGACAATGTAACTCATCCACTTGCTGTTATTTGTTTATTTATTTATCTTGGTGGGGTTTTTTTTGACATTTGCACAATTTGTCTTTCGCACATTGATTGTTGGTCTCATTTGTGTGTAGTTTATCAGTGATTCCGTTGTACTTCTTTGTTCTGCTGTGAATGCCTGCACAGAAATTAACCTCAATGCAGAATAAGGTGAAATACGCATTAAGTACTTAGATAAAAAAAAATTACTTTGACCTTTGAACTTAGAACATTTGAGAATTTAAGCTTTCAGCAGAGAGAGCTCCGGGCTCTTGATATTGGAAGGAGCATGCCAAGTTCACTCCTGAGCGCTCTGATCAGCGCTGCGGTGGTTAATACTTACGGTCTGCCTGCTTCTTGATTTTCAGGGTTACTGTCTCCCCAGCCATCTGCAGCAGGTGGATGGCCTCGCTCAGAGGTTTGCCCTTGAGGCTCACACTATTAATGGCCAGTATCCTGTCCCCTACGTGAATGGCACCGGTCCTGAAAACACAGTTAAAAGTCAGCCCCCATCCACCTCCAATCCCATCCTTCATCTGCCCGGATCAAGGGTCTTGGCCCGAAACGTTGACTGTTTGACGCTTTTCCACAGAAGTTGCCGGACCTGCTGAGTTCCTCCAGCATTTTGTACGTGTGCCAGCATTCTGCAGATTCCCCTGTGTTTGTCATACCTTGCATCCTCTCCCCTCACTGAAGTTCCCTGCGAGCAGCTACTGCTCCCTGACTGGAGTATCAGCTGCTTTAATTTCAGACCCATAATCGTGAGGGAAGTGAGGACTATCAACGTTGAAAGTCAGAAGTTTACAACGCCACCTCACCAAAGCTCTTCAGCTCTGGGGTCCTCAGGAAGCAGCCAGTGGGCAAAAAAGAACATAGGAAATGGAAGCCTGAGAAGGCCATTCAGCCCCTTGTGCCTTCTTTCTCCATTCAATAAAAATGTGGTTGATTTTTTAACCTCTGTACTATGTCCATGCGTAAAGTCATAGAGACATACAGTACATCACAGAAACATGCTCTTCAGCCCACTATGTATCCACTGGCCATTGCATACTAATTCTACTCACCTGCATTTTGCCAATAGCCTTATACTTTTCGGAAAGCACTAGGGTTCAAGGTGAGAGGGCAGAGTTTAATAGGAATCTGAGGGGCAATGTTTTTACCCCTAGGGTGATCCGTACAAGGAACGAGCTGCAAGAGGAAGTGTTTGAGGAAGGTACACTAACATTTAAGAGGCACTTGGACAGGTACATGAATAGGAAAGTTTTAAAGGCATACGAGCCAAATGCAGGCAAATGGGACCTATTTAAATAGGCGTCTTGGTTGGCCTGGACTCCATTTACTTCTTTGCTTGAGCACATCTGCCCCCACCACCTCCTCACTTAGCAAGTTGCGGGTTCCAGCCAGCCAAAACACATGCAGAGGTTGAGTGTGGGTGTTCTACCTTTCTGCCAAACCTTTCTTGGTGAGCCCGCTGATCACAATGGGATCAAAAGGCTCCTCGGTTCCAGAGATGGTGATTCCCAGTGGCCCTCCGTACCTCTTCAGCTCCACACTGTATATTATTGCACCAGTCCTTTCTTGCTCATCTGATGGAGACAAGGAGTGAGAAGTAAATACCCAAAACAGCACAACACTCGTCATCTGCACAACACACAGAACACACAGGCTGGGAATTTCGGCTAACAGGGTAGAACTTGGCCAATCTCTGACTTTAGGGCCAAACAAGTCCCATGTCTGAGTCTTGCCAACTGCACAAAACACATCAGGAAATCCCTGTGCTATCTGCAATTTGACATTGCTATTCAACCCCACTCTGGGTAATAATTTGGGAAAAGGGGGAGGAGTCAACAACCGGAAGGCAGAGCCTCAGAATAGAGGGACGTCCATCCAGAACGGAGATAAAGAGAAATTTCCTTAGCCAGAGGGTGGAGAATCTGTGGAATTCATTGCCACGGACGCCTGTGGAGGCCAAGTCATTGGGTATATTTTAAATGGAGTTTGATCGGTTCTTGTTTAGCGAGGGCAGCAAAAGGTATGGGGTAAAGGGACGAGAATGGGGTTGAGAGGGATAACGAATCAGGCACGATGGAATGGTGGAACAGACTCAAAAGGCTAAGTGGCCTAATTTTGCTCCTATGTCCTATGGTCTAAAAAGTTTTAACTGTTGGGATGGAATAGTTTCTGTAATCAAATGTTACCAAGGCCCTAACAAGGGTCTCTCTAAAACATTGCACAGATTGGTTATGTTGAAATAAAAGCTATCTCTGAAGTCATGATAACCAATTTGCACTGAGAGGGGGCAGTATGGATGATACTGTATCTAACATACGCTGTCCTGTTCTAGGCATGTATAATGCATAACATAGGGGTGTTTTACAAAAATGCAGCTGTACTGTCCATCTCCTGGGAGTGATTGATGGGACAGTGTGGAGAGAGGTTTGTACATAACCTGCAATGTCCCCAACGTTGGGAGTGTTTGGTGGAGAGTACTGAAGGAGCTTGCCTCTGTATATACAGTCAGTGGCTATTTTATTGGTACTCCTGCTCGTTAATGCAAATATCTAATCAGCCAATCATGTGACAGCAACTCAATGCATAAAAGCATATAGACACGGTCAAGAGGTTCAGTTGTTGTTCAGAATGGGGAAGAAATGTGATCTAGCTCTAAGTGACTTTGACTGTGGAATGATTGTTGGTGCCAGATGGGGTGGTTTGAGTATGTCAGAAACTGCTGACCTCCTGGGATTTTCATGCAAAATAGCCTCTAAAGTTCACAAAGAATGATGCAAAAATGCATCCAGTTAGCAGCAGTTCTCTGGAAAAAATGCCTTGTTAATGAGAGAGGTCAGAGGAGGATGGTTCAATCCGACGGGAAGGTAACATTAACTCAAATAACCATCCGTTCCAACAGTGCAGAAGGGCACCTCTGAATGGATCATGTTGAATCTTGATGTGGATGGGCTACAGCAGCAGAAGACCACATTGGGTTCCATTGCTTTATCTAATAAAGTGGCCACTGAATGTATAATCCATACTATTCCCGTACTGGGAGTGATTGATGGGACAGAGTAGAGGGACCTTTGTATGTGACCTGTAATGTCCCCAACCTGGGAGTGTTTGGTGGAACAGTATTGAAGGAGCTTTACTTCGTGTATAAAATCCATACTGTCCCTCTCCTGGAAGTGATTGATGGGACAGTGTCAAAGTGTTTGCACTGGATGTTTAACCTGTGTGGCCGAAGAATTAATTGATGGATCAATGAAGACAGAGCCATGCTGGAAGAGCCCAAGGAGGGTTTGAAGTGTCAGTGTAGAGTGGCCTGCCTATGGGAGACATATTAGTATTTCAGTTGACTGTGATGGACCTCTCAATTCAATCAGTAAAAATCCTCTTTAAGTAAGGAAAACCCCATAAGAAGTGGAACCTTGTTTGAAATTCTGACTCCCACGAGGCCGCGTACCTGAGTTGTCCTCGTCTTTTCGAATCTTCAGTTTGACCAGCTCGTCACACTGCTGCAGGATCTGCACAGCATCCTCCATCGAGCAGTTTTCCAGCCGTATGTTGTCGATAGCTAAAAGTTTGTCGCCTGGCTCCAGAGTTCCAGTTCTGTTGAAGGAAAGAAGGCAGTGGATAATACCACACTGCAGGGTGCTGTGCAAGGCAGCTTCTTTCAGCATGCAGAGCAATGATTGCTATCTATTCCCACGTACCCAGTGAATTCTACCTAATAGAACAATGGGATTCCACTGCCTTCCCTCACCACTCCTCTTTCCCCTTTCAGGAGTCCATTCTCTCTGTGACTCCCTACTTTGCTCATCCATCTCCACTCCTTCTCACATTCTCCCACCCATTGTTGTCTGAAAGGAGTCTGTATGTTCTCCCCATAACCGTGTGGGTTTCCTCAATTCCAAACAAGTATGGGTTAGTAGTTTAATTGGTCACATGGTGTAATTGGGTGGCATGGGCTCATTGGGCTGGTAGGACCTGTTACTGTGCTGTATCTCTAAATCTACAACCGCAGGAGAGGCATCACCTGCTGTCTGGCCATATTCCTTCATGTTATACAGTGAGGGACCCAAACACTATACTGTGGGAAGCTGCAAATCACTTGCACTTTTTCCTCCTAAATTTGATGTTTGTCTTCTGGAGAACCCAAATGCAGATAGGGTGACCGTTCTGCAGGGTACCCACATTGAATCTACATGGCTTTTTCCACCAGAAAAAGTGGGGCCTCTGAGTGGCCACCCATTTTAATTCTACTTCCCATTCCCATTCTGACATGTCAGTCCATGGCCTCCTCTACTGCCGTGATGAGGCCACACTCAGGTTGGAGGAGCAATACCTTATATTCCCTCCGGACAGCCTCCAACCTGATAGCATGAACATTGATTTCTTGACCTTCTGGTAATGCCCCTCCCCCTTCATCATTCCCCATTCTTATTTCCCTCTCTCACTTTATCTCCTTACCTTTCTTCCAATTCCTTCTGTCCTATCAGATTCCACCTTCTACAGCCCTTTATCTCTTTCATCAATTGACCTTCCAGTTCTTTACTTCACCCCTCCCCCCTCCCAGTTTCACTTTATTACCTAGTGCCTTGTATTTCTTCCTCCCCTCCCATCACCTTCTTACTTTGACTTCTCATCTTTCTTCTCCAGTCTTGATGAAGGGTCTCGCCCCAAAACATTAGCTGTTTACTCTTTTCCATAGATGCTGCCTGACCTGCTGAGTTCCTCCAACATTTTGTGTGTGTTGCTTGGATTCCCAGCGTCTGCATATTTTCTCTTGTTTGCAATTGGACGACAGGACTGGGCTTCCTGTTGTCTGTTTGTTACTTTATTGCTTTCTGCCAATCCTGCCCTAACCTATTTCTCTGACCTCCCAAACTTGCTCCAGTGAAGCTCAACAGCCTCGATCAGTGGCATCTCATTTCTATCTCAGCAGATTACAACCCTCAGCCCTCAAGGCTTGCATTCCCAAGCTCAGATAAGTGTGTGTCAGAGTTGGCCAGGTCCTATTGACGTGAACCATTATATCAACTTTTCTCTCTCCACAGATGCTGCCTGACCCTACTGGATATTCCCAACTTTCTCTTTCATTTCAGATTTCTAGCAACTCAGTTTTCGCTTTCTGTTCTCATTTGTCTCCATTCACATTTCTCTAGATAATTCAGCAATTAAGAAGTGCCCACTGGCCTATCTCAGCCAACACCACCATCTCTTGTGCCATTCAATCCATCTTGCTCTTCATCCACCCTATTGTGTTCCCTTTCTTCTCTCTGCTCTTCCCCCTTTGCCACATGTTAAAACATGCTTGGTCTCCTGAAATGTTACCATCGTTTCTCTCTCTGAAAAAGCTGGATAACCTGCTGAATATTTTCAGCATTTTCTGCACTAATTATGCTTCATATTCCGTACACCTACAAAGTGCAAAGTAAATTTATTATCAAAGAACATACAGTATATGTCACTATATACAACCCTGAGATTAATTTTCTCATGGGCATACTCGATAAATCCATAATAGAATAATAACCGTAATAGAATCAATGAAAGACCACACCACTGCATTAACATTAACATTCATCACAACATTTCCTACTTTGTCTCATTGCTAGCATCAGAGAAGAGGTAAAAAAGCCCCAAGACACACATTGTTTTAGGGACAGCTTCTCCCCTTCCGCCATCAGATTCCTGTAATGGATAAAGAACCCATGAAATCTGTCTGACTATTTTTGCTCTCTTCTTGCACAACGTATTTATTTTTTATATATTAAGTTTCCTATAGATTATAGCAGGGATGGCCAACCTATGGCGCATGTGTCAAAAGTGACACATTGGTTGATTAGAAGTGGCGCATTGCACCCCAGTGATAATAATAAAAAAGTAAGTTTACTCATGCAAAAACTATTAACCAAAAACCGATTTGTAGAAAAAAAATCTATAACAGGAATTCAAGTAGCTTAGAGCTAGAAATGGGTTTTACTGAGAACTTAGCAATTATTTTTAGTGATGTTATTATTTCATGCACATCTTTTGGCGAATGTTATCTTCTTTTACATTAATCTGTTTTCAATTTAAAAAACGTTTAATGAGTCAAACTAGGAAAGAAGGACTTTGTTCTGCAGTCGTTCCATAACTGTTCAATACATGTTTGATACTTGTTTGATCCTGAGGCGCCAGGCATCTGCACCAGCGGTGCGTCGCAGGTTTTTGCCAGTCAGATTACAATTGACACTCGTGCGCTACGGAGTTCTGCTTTGTTCGTCCTTTGTGAACCTTTGCAGTTTTGTACTTTTTCGAAAATTAAGCCTTGTTTTTACATTCAATTACCCATCACAGTGCAAAAGAAAATGAGCAAAAGAAAAGCAGAAAGTGATAGTAAGCATGAATTCAATGAACAGTGGGAAAATGAGCTCTTATTTATAGCAGGTCCGTCAGGAAAACCATTGTGCATTGTTTGTGAAAACACTTTCTCACATAATAGAAGACATGATCTTAATAGACACTATAAAACACAACATCAGACTGAAATAGAAGGAAAACTGAAGCTAGTGCTTGGGTCCGAGTTACAGAAAGACTATGTGATTAAGAAAAAGGAAGAAACCAAAAGAACACAAAATATATTTGTTAAAAGAAGTCTCATTAAGGTAAGTAATGTTTATTTTGTTTTTATATTAAATCAATATATCATGTAAAAATGCTAAATATATCTATACTAACATATTTTACAAGAATTGAATGGGGGTACAAGAGTTGTATGGTGCATCTGAACTTCCGTGTGAAAAAATTGACGCATGCAATGTAAGAGGCTGGCCACCCCTAGTTTATAGCAACACACATAAAAGTTGCTGGTGAACGCAGCAGGCCAGGCAGCATCTCTAGGAAGAGGTATAGTCGACATTTCGGGCCAAGACCCTTCGTCAGGACTAACTGAAAGAAGAGCTAGTAAGAGATTTGAAAGTGGGAGGGGGAGGGGGAGATCCAAAATGATAGGAGAAGACAGGAGGGGGAGGGATGGAGCCAAGAGCTGGACAGGTGATAGGCAAAAGGGATATGAGAGGATCATGGGACAGGAGGCCTAGGGAGAAAGAAAGGGGGGGAACCCAGAGGATGGGCAAGGGGTATAGTGAGAGGGACAGAGGGAGAAAAAGGAGAGAGAAAAAGAATGTGTATATATAAATAAATAACGGATGGGGTATGACGGGGAGGTGGGGCATTAGCGGAAGTTTGAGAAGTCGATGTTCATGCCATCAGGTCAGAGGCTACCCAGACAGAATATAAGGTGTTATTCCTCTAACCTGAGTGTGGCTTCATCTTTACAGTAGAGGAGGCCGTGGATGGACATATCAGAATGGGAATAGGACGTGGAATTAAAATGTGTGGCCACTGGGAGATCCTGCTTTCTCTGGCGGACAGAGCGTAGGTGTTCAGCAAAGCGGTCTCCCAGAAATTCTAGCATCTGCAGATTTCCTCGTGTCCTGGTTTATAGTATATTTTATGTACTGCACTGTACTGCTTCTGCTAATCAACAAATTTCACGACATATGTCTGTGATAATAAACCAGATTCTGATTCTTTAACAATGCCTCATAATACTGGAACATCGATATATCCTAGCAACCACAGTTTATAACCTTTTAAAACCCAAATAGTGCCACCAGCCATCGCCTCTTCCTTTTTAATCATCCATATTTATATTCTTTTAAATCACTGTACTGTCACTGCAGTCTGGTTTTGAACTTTCACCTCAGTTTCTTAGCAGGAAAACAACACAATCTTCATCAATGATGCCATTACCTTTAAGAGTTTTCAAACTTCATCCAAGTTATGAGTCTACATTTTACCCTTGGATAAGTGAAATATACAGATTTTGTCAGTTTCAGATGAAAAATTGCTTGTCAGTCTTGCTTGTGTGTAGTTTTTCATTGATTCTATTTTGTTTCTTTGTTCTACTGTGAATGCCCACAACAAAATGAATCTCAGGGCAATATGCGGTGACACATATGTACTTCAATAATAAATTTACTTTGAATTTTAAAGATTACGTTGGTAACAAGCAATAAAAATAAATAAAACTGGCCTTATTAAGGGATGTGCAAATGACTTCCAGAACCACTCTGATGTCTGGTTTTATCCTCAAGGGAATGATGAGATAAGCTACTCCTTGGAGTTTAGAAAGGAGGTTTAATATTCACTTCACTACCTCAGTGCAACCCTTTATTGGCGCTATGCATTATCCCAAGCCAACCCTCTTCTCAAACCACTCTGAAATGGTTTGATACATGTGAGAAGTTTGTAGGGCCTATGTCAGAGGTTAAGGAAATTTACCCTTCTAGATAATACAACATCAATGAAGCTCATTTTCTTTTCCTAATTGGAAACAGAGACCAAAGGCCAGGGTGCAGAGACAAGACAAATGTGAAAGAACATGGAAGGGATGACATGATTGTGGCAATCTTTCAACATAGAACATTGAACGTTACAGCACAGAACAGGCCCATTGACCACAATGTCGTGCCAACCTTTTAACCAAGTCCAAGATCAATCTAACACTCCTCTCCAGCATACCCTCTATTTTACTTTTATCCATTTTACTTTCATCCATTTGCCTATCTAAGAGTCTCTTAAATGTCTCTAATGTATCTCCCTTTGCCCTGGCTGTACATTCCACACATCCACCACTCTCGGTGTAAAAAATTAAAAAATTAATTCTGACATTCCACCCCCCCCCACACACACATCAAAACTTCCCTCCAATCACCTTAAAATTGTGGCCTCTCATAGTCAGGGTCATAGAACTGTACAGCACAGAAACAGGCCCTTCGGCCCATCGAGTCCATGCTGAAACAATTTAAACTGCCTATTCCCATCGACAAGTACCAAGACCATAGCCCTCCATATCTCTACTATCCATGTACCTATCCAAACTTCTCTTAAACATTAAAATCGAGCTCACATGCACTTGTGCAGACAGCTCCTTCTGTACTCTCATGACCCTCTGAGTGAAGAAGTTTTCCCTCATGTTCTCCTTAACTTTTTCACCTTTCACACTTAACCCATGACCTCTGGATGTAGTCCCAGAAAACCTCAGTGGAAAAGGCCTGCTTGCATTTACCCTATCCATACCCCTTATAATTTTGAATACCTCTATCAAATCTCCCCTCAATCTTCTATGTTCCAAGATATAAAGTCATAATCTATTCAATCTTTCCTTATAACTCAGGTCCTCCAATCCCAACAACATCCTTGTAAATTTTCTCCGTACTGTTTCAAGCTTATTTACATCTTTCCTGTAGGTCAGTGATCATACCTTCACACAATACTTCAAACTAGGCCTCACCAATGTCTTATACAACTTCAACATAACATTCCCTGTCCAGTACTCAATACACTAGGAATTCTGCAGATGCTGGAAATTCAAGCAACACACATCAAAGTTGCTGGTGAACACAGCAGGCCAGGCAGCATCTCTAGGAAGAGGTACAGTCGATGTTTCGGGCCGAGACCCTTCATCAGGACTAACTGAAAGAAGAGCTAGTAAGAGATTTCAATATCTCTTGAAAACCAAGATTCCCTACACTTGTATTCTTTATGTTTTATTTTGACAGGCACATACAAGCCTTGCACTCTCAAAAATTCACTTTTGAAGGCCTCCCACTTACCAAGTATAACTTTGCCAGAAAACAACCTGTCCCAATCCACACCAGCGAAATCATACCTGATACCATCAAAACTGGTCTTTCTCCAATTTAGAATCTCAATCTATGGATCAGGCCTGTCTTTTTCCATATTTACTTTGAAACTAATGGCATTATGCTCACTAGATGCAAACTTGCCCTGTCTCATTCCCTAATAGCAGATCAAGTATTGCACACTCTCTGATTGGGACTTCTATGTACTGATTAAGGAAACTTTCCAGAACACATTTGACAAATTCTGTCCCATCTAGTTCCAGTCAATATGCAGAAAGTTAAAATCGCCTACTCTAACAACCTTACAAGGGGTGATTGATCGGTTTGTGGCCTAAGGTAGAAGGAGATGAGTTATACAGCTCTCATTACATGCACATGCAGTTCAACTCTTTCAGTGATTATGCAGAAAGTTTGAAGTTAATAACTCATCAGGGGTGATTGATAAATTCGTGGCCTAAGGTAGGAGATGAGTTATTCACTTCAATCTTTCTGCATAATCACTCAAAGAGTTGAACTGCATGTGCATGTAACGAGAGCTGTATAACTCATCTCCTTCTACCTTAGGCCACAAACTTATCAATCACCCCTGGTGTGGAGACTTTCTGGAGGTCCAAGATCCGTATGCTCCACGACCGCTGGACTAAGTATGTAAATGTAGGAGGGGACTATGTTGTAAAATAAATGTACTAGGTTTTCTAAAATTGACTCCTTCTACCTTGGGCCACAAACTTATCTATCACCCCTCGTATGTTTCTTGCAACAGTCTGTGATCTCTCTACAAATTTGTTGCTCTAAATCTCTTGCATTGTTGGGTGGTCTGTAATATAGCCCCATTAACGTGGTCATCCTTTCTTATTTCTCAGTTCCACCCATAATGTCTCACTAGACATGCTCTCCAGTCTGCCCTGATGGAGCACTGCAGTGACATTTTCCCTGACTAGTAATTCCACCGTTCTCCTTCAATCCCTCTCACTCTACCACATCTAAGATGACAGAAATCCAGAATACTGAGCTACCAGTCCTGCCCTTCTTGCAACCAAGTCTCATTAACGGCTACAGTATCATAACTCCAGGTGTTGATCCATGCCCTGAACTCATCCACCTTTCCTACGATACATCTTGCATTGAAATATAGACAGCTCAGGACACTAGTTGCACCATGTTCAACCTTTTGATTCCTGACTTTGTCTGAGGTCTTACTGACATCTGTCTCCACAACCTCTCCACTAACTGTTCTGGCACTCTGGTTCCCATCCCCCTGGAACTCAAGTTAAACCCCACAGTGCAGCATTAGCAAACTTTCCTGCTGGGATATTAGTCCCCCTCCAGTTCAGGTACAAAACGTCTCTTCTGTACAGGTCCCACCTCCCCTGATAGAGAGCCCAATGATCCAAAAATCTTATGCCCTTCCTCCTACACTAACTCCTTAGCCACATATTAAACTGTATAATCTTCCTAGTTCTAGCCTCACTAGCACGTAGCACAGGTAGCAATCCTGAGATCACAATCTGTCCTTTAACTTAGCACCTAACTCCCTGAACTCCCTATGCAGAACCTTGTCACTCGTCCTACCCATGTCATTAGCATCTAAGTGGACCATGACGTCTGGCTGTTCACCCTGGACCCTGCCACACAGGAGGCAACATACTATCCAGGAATCTCATTCTTGTCCACAGCTCCTCCTCTCTGTTCCCCTGACTAATATATCCCTTATCAATGTAGTGTGTCTCTTCTCTCCCTTCCCTCCTGTGTCACCAACCACTGTGAATTTCCCCTACTAGGTCAACTCCCTTCTCCCAACAGTATCCAAAGTGGTATATGCATTGCTGAGGGGAATGGCTACAGGGGTACTCTGGTCTTTATCCCTTTTCCCCTTCCTGACTGTCTCCCAGTTTCCCGTGTCCTGCACCTTGAGTGTAATTACCTCTCTGTATGTCCTATCACATCCTCAGCCTCCCAAATGATCCGGAGTTCATCCAGTTCCAACTCTAACTCCTTAATATGGTTTGTTAGAAACTGCAGCTGGATACACTTCTCGCAGGTGTAGTCATCAGGGACACTGGAGATGATCTTGCCTTCCCACATCCCACAAGAGGTACATTCCACTATCTTGCCTGGCTCCTCGACTGTTCTAACTGAGCAAATATAAAGAAGGGAGCTTAAAAAAACTGTACCTACAGCTTTTTTGCCTTCTCTGACTGAAGCGTCAAAGAGCTGAACCCTCAGAATCTTTGCTCTGACTCTGTCCACTCACACAATGGCTGGTCCGCTTGCCCCTGCCTTACTTTAATTTGTTCTTGTTAATCAGTCCTGAACATTGATTGGCTGCTGCTCAAAGCTCTAAGAAACTGGCAAGGTTGCTGCCTTTAATACTCGTTCAGCAAAACTGAGTGAATTACATTCTCTCAAGTTTCTGATCTCTCCGATTAGCCACTGGTCAAAGCCCCAAGCTCTTGTATTAACCCTGGGTAAAACATGCTGTCTATCCACTCTATCAATGCCTCCTACCATCTTGTACACCTCTATCCCACCCTCCTTCGTTCCAAAGAGAAAAGCCCTAGTTCGTTCAACCTATCCTCAACTAAGACATGTTTTGGTTTTGAAGATTGTAGTTTGTGATGTGTATAAAATTGTGAAAGGTAAGGATGGGAAGGTTTGATCCCCAGATGGATATCTGTAGGCCAGCAGAGGGTACACATTCTGTACCATTGTATTTATGCATATATAGTGCACACACCTGGAACAGTGAAAGCTTAGTGCTAAAGACCAGGCATTGCCTCTTCTCTATGGTCACCTCATTATATGGACAAGTTAACTTGTGAAGAGTACTTACCGGTGTGCTACACTCCCCTTCTTAATATCGGATATGATCAGTGGCTCCCCAGGCTTCCGGCTTACAGCTGCTGAATGGAAAAATTCAAAGTCATTCCAAAGCACTTGACATAAATTGAATTACTGTCCAGCCCAGCCAGTGCCACTGTGGAGAGGAACCTGCCAGCCTTCGCCACAAAGCAGTGGCTGGTTATTGGGTTGCCTGTGTTGATGGTCACAGGGGAGGATGTTGGAGAGGTGGAGGGATGGCTGTTGCCTGGCACAAACCAGGCTGCCGGAGTACGGACTAAGAGACGTATTGAGGCTCAGTTTGGCCAATGCAAAGGCCTTATGGGGAAGTGCAGCAAGATAAGGTCAACCAGATAGTGAGGAGACTCGAGTCCTAAGTAACATGAGCGGCACTGATGCCTTACCCACAGTACAGCACAGTAGAGGCTTTTGGGTTTGCAATGTTATGCCAACCCTTTAACCTACTCCAAGATTAGTCTAATCCTCCCCTCCCGCATAGCTGTCCATGTGCCTAAGAGCTTCTTAAATGCCCCTGATGTACCTGCCTCTTCCACCACCTCTGGCAGAACATACCACGCACCCACCACTCTCCATATTGATAAAAAACTCTCTCTGACATCCACCTATATTTTCCTCCAAACACCTTAAAGTTATGCCCCCTCATATCAGCCATTTACGTCCTAGGGAAAAAGTCTCTGGCTATCTACTCGATCTATGCCTCTTATCCTCATGTACACCTTTATCAAGTCACCGCTCATCCTCCTTCGCTTGATGACATGATGAATGTATAGATTCTGCCAATGCAGTGCAGGTATAGACTGCACAACACTATGGGGTATAGTGAAAGCCATATACTCCTTTTGGGAATAAAGATTATTTAAAGATTGTTTAAAGAATTAAGTTTCTCTGCCCCTTTTTGGATGGCACACTGGGATCTTTTCAATCCCTGTGGATGGCCAAAAGCCCAAAGTTTTGCTTCTTCCACAAGCTGTGGTCCCTTCGTGTGGCCCTGCCTGGGCTGTGAGTGCAAGTCTCTTGGACAGATAGTGAAACTGTGATCTATTGATCTTTTACACAACATGAGAGAAATGAACATTCATGGTTAAGTTCGAACACCACTTTTTTAAGTGGATTTCTACATAGTCTTATCTTCCCTCTTTCCTTCCAATCCTGAAGAAGGGTCTGTTATGTTTTGTAACTTCAAAACATTAAATTAATTCAAAGGATTCCAGGAGTCCAAAATGCAGGTACAGTTTCATCTTTACTTTAAATGAGGTGCTCACATATGGTGTGGTAGCATGATGACATATGCAATTCATGAATTTATACATATAAGCTGTAATGAATTATTTAAATCAACACCCTGACACAGTGGTGTCAAGAAAACAACCCCTCCCTCAATGTTTCAAACACAAAGGAGCTGGTTGTAGACTACAGCAGAAATGGAGCAAGGCTAACCGCTATTGACATCAATGGATCTGGGGTTGAGAGGGTGAACAGCTTTAAGTTCCTCGGTATACACATCACTGAGGATCTCACTTGTTCTGTACATACTGGCTGTGTGGTGAAAAAAGCACAACAGCGCCCCTTTCACCTCAGATGGTTGAAGAAGTTTGGTATGGGCCCCCAAATCCTAAGAACTTTCTACAGAGGTACAATTGAGAGCGTCCTGACTGGCCGCATCACTGCCTGGTATGGGAACTGTACTTCCCTCAATCGCAGGACTCTGCAGAGAGTGGTGCGGATAACCCAGCGCATCTGTAGATGTGAACTTCCCACTATTCAGGACATTTACAGAGACAGGTCTGTAAAAAAGGCCCGAAGGATCATTGGGAACCCGAGTCAACCCAACCACAATCTATTCTAGCTGCTACCATTGGGGAAATGGTACCGCAGCATAAAAGCCAGGACCAACCAGCTTCGGGACAGATTATTCCACCAGGCCATCAGACTGATTAATTCATGCTGATACAATTGTATTTCTATGTGATACTGACTGTCCTGTTGTACATAATATTTATTATAAACTACTATAAATTGCACATTGCACATTTAGACAAAGACATAACGTAAAGATTTTTACTCCTCATGTATATGAAGGACGTAAGTAATAGTTAATTCAATTCAGTGAAAGATTAATTAACATATATATATATATATATATATATATACACACACAAGATTATTCACGTATTGTTGAAATATCAAATACACAACACTCCTCTCTGCTTAGCTATAAGCTCCAACTCAACAGAGAATGCAGCTCAACTGTATCCACAGTATACTATATAATACTGCTGCTATGTATACACATCCACAGCATATTAAATTTTAAATTGTCCCATTTAGGCCTAAAGATTTAATTGCTATGGAGGATTTCTTACCCTTGTGGGATAACGTCTTTCCTGACAAGGGGGTCACTCTGCTTGGTGGGTGAAATTTGTGCCTGTGAAACAAGCTTGGGTTTCTGGTCCTCCTCTGTGATGATTGCTGGAGCTGACTCTAAGACTGTAGGAAGTGGTTGTGACAGTGGTAGCCATCCTTCTTCTTCTTCTAATCAGTGCATCTTGATCTTGGGAAGGTGCATTTAGTTCACTGAAGTATTCCATTATTAATCTTTCTATTGCTCCCTTTAGGATCTGATCTCTCCTCTTGATTTCCTCATCCACCACATCATCTGATGAATCCTTTGTTTTCATATCTCCGTTGACTCCTTTCTTTTTGGACTACCATTCATCCAGCTGGGCTTTGGCCTTTGCATCTGTTTTTACAAGCAGTGTTGTATCTACAACTTGAAATTCATGCAATAACCTTCATGCACTCAGATTAGGTTCTGGTTCTTTGTACTAACAAAGTCAAATGCTTGCAACTTCCCTGAAGCTTCTTGAACTCCCCTCCAGTTCGAAACTAGGCCCGATGGAGTACCTGGTAAGGCTCTGAAAACTTGTGCCAACCAACTGCAAGAGGTGTTCATAGACATTTTCAGTCTCTCATTGCTACAGTTGGAAGTTCCCACTTGGTTCAAAAGAGTAACAATTATACCAGTGACCAAGGAGAGCAGAATAAGCTGCTTTAACAACTATCGTCCAGTGGCACTCACATCTTTGGTGATGAAGTGCATTAAGATGTTGGTTATGGCTAGAATTAACTCCTGTGTCAGCAATGACCTGAACTTACTGCAATTTGCCTATTGCCACAATAACTCTAGGGTGGACGTGACCTTATTGGCTCTTCACATGGTCTTGGATCACCTGTGCAGTACAAATACCTATGTTAGGGTGGCATTTATTGACTACAGCTCAGCGTTTAACACAATCAGTCCTACAGTTCTGATCAAAAAGCTCTGGATCCTGGGCCTCTGTACCTCCCCTGAAACAGGATCCTCAACTTCCTATCTGGAAGTCCACAATCTGTGTGGATTGGAAATAAAATCTCCAAGTCGCGGACAATCAACACTGGCACACCTCAGGGATGTGTGCTTAGCCCGCTGCATTTCTCTCTTTACACTCACGTCTGTGTGGCTAAGCATAACTCAAATGTCATCTATAAACTTGCTGAAGATACAACCGTTGTTGGCAGAATTTCAGATGGTGACAAGAGGGTATACAGGAGCAAGATATACCAGCTATTTGAGTGGTGTCGAAGCAACAACCTTGCAGTCAATGTCACTGAGACCAAAGAGCTGATTGTGGGCTTCAGAAAGGGTAGTACGAGGGAACACACTCCAGTCCTCATAGAGGGATCAGTAGTAGAAAGAGTGAGCAATTTCAGGTTCCTAGGTTTTAATATCTTTGAGGATCTAACCTGGACCCAATACAGCTACAAAGAAGGCCTGACAATGGCTATATTTCATTAGGAGTTTGAGGAGATTTAGTAGGTCACCGAAAATGTCACAAATTTCGACAGGTGTACCGTGGAGAGCATTCTAGCTGGCTGCATCACCGTCTGGTATTGGGGGGCGGGGAGGTGGGAAGCAAGTGCACAGGATTGAGGTAAGCTGCAGAGAGTTGTAAACGTAGTCAGCTCCATCATAAGTACAGGCCTCCACAGTATGCAGGACATCCTCAAGGAGTGGTGCCTCAGAAAGGCGGCATCCATCGTTAAGGACTCCCACCACCCAGGATGTGCCCCCCTTCTCATTGCTACCATCAAATAGGAGGTACAGAAGCCTGAAGGAACACACTCAACAATTCAGTAATAGCTTCTTCCCATCTGCCATCCATTTCTGAATGGATATTGAACCCATGAAAACTACATCACTACTTTTTTTATTTCTATCTCTGCGCTAATTTAATTTAACTATTTAATATTATATATAATTTTCTAGGTGGGAAAGGACAGAGTGGAGGGCCGAGGCGATGGCAAACATCTCAAGCTCTATCACACTGAGCCCTGGTGATCCCAGGGCTGTGTGCTCAGTCCACTGTTGTTCATGCTGCCAAGACACGACTGCAATGACAGATTCACATCGCTGATGATACTACAGTGGTTGGCCTCATTAACAACGATGATGGCACTCAGAGAGGAGGTAGAGAGGCTTGTCAAGTGGTGTGAGAACAACAACATGAGTCTCAACATGGACAAGACCAAAGGGATTACTGTGGATTTAGGAAGGCACAGGTCATCCACTCTACTGGGCATCACTGGCTCTGCTGTGGAGAGAGTGAAGAGCACCAAGCTCTTTGGTATGCACATAACAGGCCATCAAATCTGGATCCACAACTCCCTCACTAGTCAAGAAGGCACAGCAGTGTCTACACTTTTTGAGGAGATAGAAGTGAGCAAAATTCCCTGCCCCTATTTCAATAACTTTCTGGAGGAGTACCTTTGAGAATGCCCTGTCTGGCTACATCACTGTGTGGTACAGAAGCTGCAAGGTATCAGACTGCAAGACCTTACAGAAGGTAGAAAAATCACCAAGACAACCCCCCTATTTGTGACCTTTACCGGGAACATTGCAGATGGAGGGCCTGAGGTATTGTTGAAGATCCCTACCATCCATCCCACAATCTCTTTAACCCACTTCCATCAGGAAGGAGGTACAGAAGCATCAGGATGAGGAATGGCAGATTGGATTACAGCTTCTTCCCTCAGCCACCGCTGAGGTCTCGTCACTAGGACGGCGAGCTGTTTACTGTTCACCTGTGCTGAACTCTGCATGCATTTTGGATTATACTTTATTGATTTTATTTATGGTAATATTTTGGTTTATGTACTGTGCATGATATATGTTGTGTGGGTGCAGTAGTCTGGAGGAAAGTTATTTTGACTGGTTGTTTATATGTATAGCCCAATCATAATAAACTTGAACTTGAATTTGAACCTTGCATCTCCGCCTGGTATGAAAACACCAATGTTCAGGAATGGAGATGCTTACAAAAAGTCATGATACAGCCCATCAGAGGAAAAGCCCTCTCCACTATCGAGCACATTTATAAGGAGTGCTGCCGCAAGAAAGCAACATCCATCATCAAGGACCTCCACCATCCAGCCCATGCTCTCTTCTCACTACGATTTGTCAGGTAGGAGGTACAAGAGCCTTAGGTCCCAGACAACCAGGTTCAGGAACATTTATTGCCCTACAGCCATCAGGCTCCACTCACTTCAACTCTGAACTGATCCCACATCCTCCTGCTTCACTTTCAAGGCCTCAAAATCCTTTGTTCTTAGTATTATTTATTTATCTATCTGTTTGTGTGTTTATTTATTTATCTAATTACTTATTTGTACAATGTATCTTCTTTTGCACTTTGGTTGTTTGTCAATCTTTGTTTATGTATATTTTTCATAAATTCTACTATAATTATTTATTTTCCAGTAAATGCCTGCAATAAAATAAATCTCAAGATTGTATATATTGAAATGTACCTACTTAGATATTAAATTTACTTTGACTTGGAACATTTTGAATCCGGTAAGGGTTCTACAAACTCCCAAAGGTGACCCCTGCAATATTTCACTCTCTTCCTCTTTCTGTCCATTTTGCTGTTACCATTCTGTTACCCCACAACCAGGTTTTGGGCACTCTTCCCCTCTGACCCAATTAATGATGAGATAATGCATAAAAGCAAGTAAGATAACTGATTGGACAATGGCAGAATAATAACCAGCTTCAGACTATGTGGCTCAGTCAGAGAAAGGTCTCAAGCAGGGAAAGAGTTAATGCAACCTTAGATTCCAAGGCTGTGCATTGCAATACGATATCTTGGACCCATTGTGAGTATATTGTACAGGGAAAGATAAAGAAACCTGCTGATATAGTGGATTCTAGTTAATTAGGACACATCAAGATAATACATTTTGGCCCAATTAAGTGGTTACCTCAATTAACTGAAGCTTCATGGAAACTAGTTAGAAAGGTATAAAAACAACATACTACTACTTAACAGAGCAACAAATTATGTATTTAAATGAAATACAGAACAAATTAGAACACAGCCAGTAGTACTACAGTACTATAAAACTTTGTAAAAGTTCCTAACGGTTATCGGTGGAAGAATTTATTGTGTGCGCTGCTGTGTTCTTTTAATTGACAGTAGATCAACACAGACACCGAGTGCAGATAATGAACTACCTTCATACAATGCTTTTGACAATTGCATCCTCTAAGCCTTCATTCAAGGTGATTGTTGATACCCTTAAATTCCTTGTTGAAGTAGTGAAATCATTTCATTTACAGTCTGCCATTTCTGGCATCTCCAAGCCTGAATGCTAGAAACCACGGTGAGCAAAAATTGTCTTACTACCTATTTCTCATTAACTATCAGTGACAAGAATCATTGCGTTTTGGGCACAAACACACACAACTGCTGCTATTTAAAAACTGTTCACTCTAGACGTGGTGGAGTGTCTAATAGCTACACAAGTGCACATGGCTGATGCTAGTTAGAAACTGTTTGGCAAAAGTCTTCTGCCCCAGTTAAGCAGCATAGTGTCCCAATTAAATAAAGGAAATCTCAACTATTTTCTTGATTAGATTTTGTTCTTTAAGAGTTGTCCAAAATAAGCGGCTGCCCTGATAGACCAATAGCACAATTTACTGGAATCCACTGTATTGATTGTGAAAAAAGACTGCGATGAGAAAAAAAAGCTAAAAGCAGGTCTGTTCATTTATGCAGAGCTTGGTTTGGCTGATTAAATATACAGTGGAACACTATTTCTTCCAAAGATCATTCCCACTAATTATGCTCAATGTAACTCATAAATCCAGCCTCAAATCCAAGACCTAGAGAAGATATTTGCCTGTACTTCTCTGTAAGAATGCAATCTTGCACCTCTCACAGGGCTCCTGAAGTCCCTTGTTACCAGCACCACATATTGATTAGCCATTAGCAATAAAATAAATAATTGAATTCGGTCGAGCCAATGTTTCCAGCTTCAGAGCACAAAAGGAGCATTCTCCCACCCCCCATAGACCCCTCCCATCTTCACACCACAAAGCCCCTCATCTCTCATGAAGTCCCTTGTTACCAGCACCACACACTGATTAGCCATTAGCAGTAAAATAAATAACGGAATTCTCAGATTCATCAGTAGATAAGCAAAAATACCTAGTGGCCGGCACAGTAGTGTAGCAGATTGGAAAACACTAGTGCAGTGCTAGCCAACCGGGTTCAGTTCCTCTTCTGTCTGTAAGGAGTTTACACATTCTTCCCGTGACCGTGTGGGTTTCCTCCGGGTGCTCTGGTTTCCTCCCACATTCCATATACGTATGGGTTAGGAGGTTAATTGATCACACAGGTGTAATTGGGTGGCACGGGCTCGTTGGGCTGGAGGAGCCAGTTACTGTGCTGTATCTCTAAATAAATCTACAATGAACCTAAAAGCCCTCTTACCTCAAAAGATTTTAAAATTAGTTTTTAATCTTTAGAGGCAAGTACATCAAAACATACAATGAAATGCTTTCTTTTGCATCAAATCAAATCAACAAGGATTGCGCTGGGCAGCCCACAAGTGTTTGCCATGTCTCCAGCACCAATATAGCATGCCCAAATCTTACCAACCCTACCCGTACATGTTTGGAATATGGAGGAAACCGGAGTACCCAGAGTAAACCCACATGGTGATGGGGAGAACGTACAAACTTCTTTCAGATGGTGGCAGGAAACAAACCCCACTCTTACAGCTGGTGCAGTGAAGCCATGCACTAAACACTACACTACCATGCTCTCCCAGTACCTCTTCCATGATACAATCAAATTGTGACTGATCTTTTACCTCCTGTACTAACCTGTACTCTCCTGAACTAATCTGATATGATTTCCTTAACACAAATATCTATTGATCTCTGTCTTGATGTACTCAGCATCTAGGCATTCACAGCTCTCTCAGGGGTGGGAACTTCGATGTCTCTATTGTCTGATAAAGGATTCTTGACTCATCCCTGTCTTGTCCTTGTTCCGAGATGGTGACTCCCAATTCTACACCCCCAAGCCAAGGGAAACATGATTCCCACATCAAAAAAGACTACTGGCAGAAAAATCGGTGGGTCAAGCAGCATCTGTGGGAGAAAAAAAGAACTGTTGATTTTATGGATCAGACACTGACCCGAACCAGGGTTTTGACCCAAACTTCAATAATTCCTTTCCTCCCACAGAAATTTGAATATAAAAAGCAACACATACAAAACGCTGGAGGAACCCAGCTAAACAAATCTGATAAGAGAGGAGAGTGGACCATGGGAGAAAGGGAAGGAAGAGGGTGCCCCTCCTCCTTTTCTATCTCCCCTGGTTTCCCTTTGGTGCCTTTTTCCCACTGTCCACTCTCCATTCCTAGCAGATTCCATCTTCTTCAGCCCTTTCCCTTTTCCAGCTTAATGTTGACTGCTTATTCCTCTCCATAGATGTTGCCCGGTCTGTTAAGTTCCTCCAACATTTTGTGTGTGTTGCTCTGGTTAACGGGCATCTGCAGAATCACTGAGTTTCTGATTTGAAAGTAAATGGTGTACACGAATGGTTGATAGTCAGGACTCAGAACTGAGGGTGTATTACTTTGCTGTAGGTTTCTGTGACTCCATAACCTGTGATTATTGGGGATTTCAATATGCAGGTAGAATGGAAAAATCAAGTTGGTACTTGATCCCAAGAGAGAGAATTTGTAGAATGTCTATGAGATGGGTTTTTTTTTAGATCAGATTGTGGTTGAACCCACTGGGAGAAAGACTATTCCGGACTGGATGTTGTGTAATGAACTGTATTTGATTAGGGATCTTACGGTAAAGGAACCCTTTGGAGTCAGTGATCATAATTAGAGAGGCAGAAAGAAAGGAACTATAGGCCTGTTAGTCTGACCTCAGTCATTGGGAAGATGCAGTCAATTGTTAAGAATGTGGTTTTGGGGTACTTGGAGGCACATGATAAAACAGGCCATAGTCAGTATGATTTTATTAAGAGAAAATCTTGCCTGACAAATATGTTGGAATTCTTTGAAGAAATAACAAGCAAGATAGACAAAGGAGAATTGTTGGATGCTGTGTACTTGAATTTTCAGAAGGCCTTTGATAAGGTGCCACACATGAGACTGCTTAACAAGTTAAGCGCCCATTTCTGACAACATACTTGGATAGAGCATTGGTCGATTGACAGGAAGCAAAGATGGGAATAAAAGGAGTCTTTTCTGGTTGGCTGCCAGTGACCAGTGGTGCTCCACAGAGGTCTGTGCTGGTACCGCTTCTTTTTACATTATATGTCAATGATTTGAATGACGGAATTGATGGTTTTGTGACCAAGTTTGTGGACGATACAAAGATAGATGGAGGTGCTAGTGGTTTTGAGGAAGCAGAGAGGCTACAGAAGGACTTAGACAGATTAGGAGAATGGGTAAAGAAGTGACAGATGGAATACAGTGTCAGGAAGTGTATAGTCATGTACTTTGGAGAAGGAACAAAGGCATAGAATATTTTCTAAGTGGGGAGAAAATTCAAAAATCTGAGGTGCAACAGGACTTGTAAGTCCTTGAGCAGGATTCCCCAAAGTTTAACTTGCAGGTTGAGTCAGGGATAAGGAAGGCAAATGCAATATTAGCATTCATTTCAAAAGGACTAGAATATAAAAGCAAGGATGTAATGTTGAGGCTTTATAGGGCACTGGTGAGGCCTCACTTGGAGTATTGTGAGCAGTTTTGGGCCCCTGATCTAAGAAAGGATGTACTAACAATAGAGAGAGTTGAAATGCTTAGACAGAGTGGATATGGAGAGGATGTTTCCTGTTTGTGGGGGAGTCTAAGTCCAGAAGGCACCACCTCAGAACAGAGGGACATCCAATTTGAAAGGAGGTGAGGAGGAATTTCTTTAACCAAAGGGGTGTGAATCTCTGAAGTCAATTGCCACAGAGAGCTGCGGAGGCCAAGTCATTGGGTGTATTTAAGGCAGAGGTTGATAGGTTCTTGATTAGTCAGAGCATGAAAAGTAACGGAAAAAGGCAGAAGAATGGGTTTGAATAGGAAATTGGATTAGCCGTGATGAAATGGCGGAGGAGACTCGACGGCCAAAGAGCTTAATTCTGCTCCTATCTTTTATTGTCTTATTGTATAGGATCTTTCAGATCCTTAAGATGGTCAATACATTTAGAATAGATAAAGAAAACTTTTGTAGTGGAATCAATGCTGCACTGCAACAATAAACACAAGAGACTTTGCAGATGCTGGAAATCTAAAGCAACAAACACAAAATGCTGGAGGATCTCAAAGGGTCAGGCAGCATCTATGCAAATAAAAAAACTGTTGATGTTTCAGGCCTAGGCCCTTCATGAGGATTTTAACAGTGAAGTGACCATTTGTACACACCAACCTCCCAAAAATAGCAAAGAGTTAAGCATGCCTATTGTGTTTTGGTTAAAGACTAGACTACCTGGAGGCTGACTTTAACATCCCACCTGAAGGGGTTACCTCAGCAGAGCAGCACGCCCTTAGGTGACTTCAGAAACTCCTCAAGCCTTTAGTTCTAAGGCATGAATCAATTCACAGCCCAAAGTGCTCGCATAACTCATCAAGCAATAGAAGGGTCTGAAAGAGTCTCTACTCACAGCTGATGGTAATGCCCAGCTCTACGCCTCTTTTCTTGGGGAGTTTCACGTGAAAGGTTCCACTGCTGGGAATAACTGATTCTGTGGAAAGGAAACAAAGACAAGAGATGCAGCCTTAGTCATTAGGACTTTATTTGTGTTAAATGTTGGTAATGTGTTGGCTCTGTCTCCTGCAGTTGATCATTTTCCACAAATGACATTGGATAAAAGCTGATGGACACATTTGTACCACATTCATGTGTCCATTGTTTTAAAGTAGCTTCTATTAACTTCACTTAAAAGCTGTAACACAGGAATGTTCAGCACAGTTGTATGTTCACACATCACCAAAATAACATGCTGTATTTCCACCATATAACTGTGTATTCCAATGATGTAATCTGTGGAATTCATTGCTATAGATGGCTCATTTAATAGTTATTCAATTTAATCATTTAATCAAAGTTAATAGATTCTTGATTAATTAAAGGCTTTAAAGGGTACCAGGAGAACACAGGAGAATGGGATGGAGAGGGATAATAAATAAGCCATACTGGAATGGCAGAGTAGACGATGGGGAGAATGGCCTAACTCTTCTCCTATGTTTTATGTCTTAATAAAAATTCATGTTTCAAGCAGAAGGAGAACTGCAGAATGGGGGTCACTGTTTCATGAGGCCTCCCCATCCTGCCTAAGCCTGTTCTGAGAAAGATCAATTTAATTATTCCCATTCTCCTGCATTTTCTCATTGTCCTACAACAATCCTCACCATATTGATTCCCAATTCATTTCCTGATACAAAGTTACTAGTGAATGTCCAACTGTCATCTTGTCAAGCAGTGCATTGCAAATCAGATATTTCATTGGCTAAGCATTTCCTCATTCCCCGCCGGGGTTTTGCCCATTGTTGTACACCTGTGTCCTCTGCTGGATGCACTCCAGGACTCCAGCAGGGCTTCCTTACTTTTTACATTGAGTTCCTCCTTCACCTATGTGCCCCAGTTCCATCATCTCCATACAATTAAGGTTACCATCCTTAGGAGTGTTCAAGTAACCTTCTGCCCTCCAAAGCGCCAAGAACATGCCTACTTTTCACTCTCTCTCTCTCTAACACACACACATATATACACACACACACACACACACACACACTTACACTTGAATGGAACTTCTAAGAAGGACCCTTAACCTCTCAATCTACCTCATCACTACCCTTGCAGCTGATTGTCTGCACTCTAGCACTATAACCCTGCATTCTGTAATTGCTTTTTCCTTTGTACTACCTCGATGTACTGATGGTTGGAAATATGCAAAATAAAGATTTTCACTGTACACGTGCGATAATGACAACAATAAACCAATTCCACACACACATGAAGACACACACACACACACACACATGAAGACACACAGGTGCATATGCACACACACTCAGTAGACACATGCACAAATAATAAACACAAGAAATTCTACAGATGCTGGAAACCCAAGCAACACACACTAAGTGCTGGAGGAACTCAGCAGGCCAGGCAACATCTATGGAGAGGAATAAACAGTTGGTGTTTTGGGCTGAAACTTCATCCAAAAATAATGAAGAGACTCGGCCAGAAACATCGACTGTTTATTCTCCTCCATGGATGCAGCCTGACCTACTGAGTTTCTCGACATTTTGCGTGACAAGCACATACGTGGATTATGGGTGCACATATACAGACACACACATACAGGCACAAATAACCACACCACTTGATACAAATATACATGCACTCATGGTCGCAGGCACATACACACATGAATACTAAGATGTACATAAAGGTACTCACAAACATTTGACAACATTAATACAGATGCACATGCATGCGCACACACACACACACACACACACACACACACACACACACACACACAGTGGCATGCAAAAGCTTGGGGACCCCTGGTCAAAATTTCTGTTACTGTGAATAGCTAAGCAAGTAAAAAATGAACTGATTTCCAAAAGGCATAAAGTTAAAGATGACACATTTCTTTAATACTTTAAGCAAGAAAACTTCTTTATTTCCATCTTTTACAGTTTCAAAATAACAAAAAAGGAAAAGGACACAAAGCAAAAGTTTGGGCACCCTGCATGGCAGTACTTAGTAACACCCCCTTTGGCAAGTATCACAACTTGTAAATGCTCTCTGTAGCCAGCTAAGAGTCTTTCAATTCTTGTTTGGGGGATTTTCACCCATTCCTCCTTGCAAAAGGCTTCTAGTTCTCTGAAATTCTTGGGTCATCTTGCATGCACTGCTCTTTTGAGGTCTATCCACAGATTCTCGATGATGTTTAGGTCAGGGGACTATGAGGGGCATGGCAAAACCTTCAGCTTGCACCTCTTGAGGTAGCCCATTGTGGATTTTGAGGTGTGTTTAGGTTCATTATCCTGTTGTAGAAGCCATCCTCTTTTCATCTTCGGCTTTTTTACAGACGGTGTGATGTTTGCTTCCAGAATTTGCTGGTATTTAATTGAATTCATTCTTCCCTCTACCAGTAAATGTTCCCTGTGCCACTGGCTGCAACTTTAAAGCTGCAGCCATTGGCTGCAAAGCATGATTGATCCATCCCCGTGCTTAACAGTTGGTGAGGGGTTCTTTGCATGAAATTCTGCACCCTTTTTTCGCCAAATATACCTTTGCTCATTGCGGCCAAGAAGTTCTCATCAAAAGGTTCAAAGGAACATCTAAACAGGCCTGAATGCATTTTGGAAACAAGTCCTGTGGACTGATGAAGGTAAAATAGAACTTTTACTTGCTTAGCTATTCACAGTAACAGACTTTTTGACCGGGGAGCCAAAACTTTTGCATGCCACTGTACATGATTACTTGAACACTTCTTCTGTTAAAGAAGTGATTGGCATTTTGATTCCAGTTTGGCTACAGAAACAATCATTAGCTTCTGCAACGTATGGGAACAGTGGAGACTCAAGATTCAGGATTCAAAATGGTTTCATGTCATTTCCAGTACACAATTGAAAAGGAGAATGAAACAATTATTACATCGGATCTGATGCAGCATATAAAAACACACTAAGATAAAGAACCCAACAATAACGAACAAAATATATATAAATATTTAAAATAGCTTATATACATAGATTGACTATATGCCCATAGAGTAACATGAGGTACAGGGGTGTCTGTACATAAAGTGACTCTGATAGGAAATGATAGTGGTGAGTTTGTGGGTGGAGGTGTTGATCAGCCTTACTGCTTGGGGAAGTAACTGTTTTTGAGTCTGGTGGTCCTGGTGTGGATGCTACGTAGCCTCCTGATGGGAGTAGGACAAACAGCCCATGAGCAGGGTGGGTCGGATCCTTCATGATATTGCTTATCTTTTCTGCTACCTTTCTGCATATATGTCCTTGATGCGGGGTAGGCTGGTTCTGGTGATGTGTTGGGTAGTTGTGACCACCTGTTGTTAAGCCTTCCTGTCCACTGCAGTGCAGTTTCCACAACATGCAGTGATACAGCATGTTAGGATGCTCTCCTCTGTGCATCTGCGGGTCATAAGTATTGATGTGCAGAGTCCTACTCTTCTCAGCCTCCTCAGAAAACAGAGGCATTGGTGATCGTTTAGAATGTGTTCTGGGACCGTGAGATCTGTGAGATGTGCATGTCCAGGAGTTTGAAGCTGCTCGCAGTTTCCACTGCCGTGCTGCTGATGTGAAGAGGGATGTGAGTGGTGTGAGTTCTCCTGAAGTCGACAACCATTACCTTTGCCTTGTTGACATCGATGAAGAGGTTACTTGCGTGATGCCAGGACTCACGCTCTTCCCTCTCCTCTCTGTAGGCAGTCTCATCCTTCTTGGTGATGAGCCCCTACCATTATCATGTCATTGGTGAACTTGACAATGTGATTTCTCGGGTGTTTGGCCATGCAGTCGTGTGTGAGCAGAGTGTACAGCCATGTGTTCAGCACACAGACCTGGGGGCCACCTGCGCTGAGGATGATGGGAGGTGCATCATGACTACCTGGGGTCTGTTGGTTAGGAAGTCCGACGCCCAGTTGCACAGTGATGTATTTAAACAGAGGAAAAAGAGTTTTTCTCACCAAGGTCTGTGGGAAGAGGTACAGTTGACGTTTCAGGCCGAGACCCTTCATCAGGACAAGGTCCTTGTTTTCCAGGTGTGTCAGGGCCAAGCACATAACAGATACTAAGACATCTGACATAGAGTGGTTCTGCCAGTAAGCATGTTGGTGTGTGTCCAGTGCAGTGGGAATGGAGGGTTTGATGTGTTTCCTTACTAGCCTTTTGGAGCACTTCATGATGATTGGTGTCAGAGCCACCAGACAGTAATCGTTCAGTTCTTAAGGTGTAGAGTTCTTTGGTACAGGGATAATGGCAGCTGATTTAAAGCATCCGGGGACAGAAGCATGGATGAGTGAAGTGTTGAAGATGTTCGTGAAGACACCAGACGAGCTGGTGTGCACACTCCTTGAGTACTCAGCCTAGGGTGCTGTCTGGTCCAGCAGCTTTACGGGGGTTGACTCTAGCTTTCGTGGGTGGCTTTGTGTTGCTAGCCTCGAAGTGTGCATGGAAGGTGTTCAGAGCATCAGGAAGGGAGGCATCACTGGTACAGTCAACGCTGTTTTTCCCTGTGTGATGACTAATGTCCTTGATGCTCAGCCACATACGCTGGGGGTTGTTATCAGACAGGTGTTTTTGCATGCAGGCTATCTTTGCCAATGATGAGGTTTCTCCTGCCTGTTCTGAGAGCTGCTCTGCCATCAGACTTGAAGGCAGCAGCCAGGACTTTTGGTTGGGAATATATCTCTACTACAAGGGTATCACAGTGATGACAGTATTATTGTTGTTCTAGCAAGCCAGAATATAAATGAGATCTTTTGGAGCAAGAGGACCTGACCAGGAGAACAGCAGTGTGTGATGGTGAAACCCATATTCACTCTCCAAAACATTAAACAGTGGGAACATGGGCTCACTATGGGGATCTGTGTAGGAACATCTTATCTCTCCACCCACTAATTGTGGACCCAGGCTCAAGAACTGAACCTGTTCTACGTTATATTTTCTATACCAACCTCACTTCGTAATCGGCTGATTACCATATAAGAATATCTGGGTCCCGTTAAATTTCACAAAAATATTTTGTCTAATAGGTCTGATCTCCATCTCCCAGTTTCCATCTTGTTCTTACCAGAACTCAGGAACTGGTTATCGGCCGGTCAGGGACAACCTTCCTCTCATCTCACCCTGGTCCTGGTCTTGATTCGCGTCATTCAGAGAAGTCTCACAGGTAGGGTTTTGAATCCTTTCCGAGGGGCTAGTTACTTGGTTGAGGCTCAGTTGGATCCTGTAAATAGGGATCCCATCTGCGTCGCCAAATTGTTAGGGAATTTTCTTTTCCAGAACAAGACTCAGACCCAGGTATTTGTTAGGAGACTCTTTATTTATGTGACATGGTGAGCTGTCCCTCTGGAAAGCAACAACTTCATTTACAATCAGTACACGCACCCTCTTTATGGTTGATTCTAACGGGTATGGTTGTCCAACATTTCAATATTTGGTATTGTCCTAAGCAAGCTAGAGAGAAAGACACCTAAGTCACATAACTTTGTGGTGTAGAGCCGCAAGCTGGAGAGCACCACAACATAATTTTATGTCTATGGCAGCAGAGCAAGAGACAGATCCATGATTTTCTGCTGATCCAGGCCTTAAGCAATACAGCCACACAATTCTATGGTCTCGCAAAGATATTTACCCGACCCGAGTTGGCCAAAATTCTCCACAGAACCTTAACTTCCAGTGAAGTGTCTGGAATTTACACCTTCTAAACCACGTTATCTTACAAATCCCAGGGAATTCTAAGGAAAATCCCCATCACATGAAACTCTCAGAGGTCAGAATTTGGAGAAAGCTTAGGTTTCTCATTAGTCAGTATCTACATTTCACCAATTAGTTGATAGATAGAATGACCCCACTCCTAAACCCTTAATAAGATGAAATAGGCAGATAAATATGAACACATTCACCTTGTCTTCATGAACCCAAGTTAGGTTTTGCCTCAATCATAACATCAACCCCTGTTTTCATTCCAGATTTGTGTCAGCCAAAGTTACTTATGTACAACTTTGCCCAGGATAGCCCAGGAAATTATAGACCAGTGAGTCTTACCTCAATGGTTAGTAAGTTGATGGAGAAGATTCTGAGAGTCAGGATTTATGAACATTTGGAGAGGTACAATATGATTAGGAATAATCAGCATGGCTTCGTCAAGGGCAGGTCGTGCCTTATGAGCCTGATTGAATTTTTTGAGGATGTGACTAAACACATTGATGAAGGAAGAGCAGTAGATGTAGTGTGCATGGATTTCAGCAAGGCATTTGATAAGGTACCCCATGCAAGGCTTATTGAGAAAGTAAGGAGGCATGGGATCCAAGCAGACATTGCTTTGTGGATCCAGAACTGGCTTGCCCACAGAAGACAAAGAGTGGTTGTAGATGAGTCATATTCTGCATGGAGGTCAGTCACCACTGGTGTGCCTCAGGGATCTGTTCTGGGACCCTTACTCTTCGTGATTTTTATAAGTGACTTGGATGAGGAAGTGTAGGGATGGGTTAGTAAGTTTTCTGATGACACAAAGGTTGGAGGTGTTGTGGATAGTGTGAAGGGCTGTCAGAGGTTATAGCCGGACATTGATAGGATGCAAAACTGGGCTGAGAAATGGCAGATGGAGTTCAACCCAGATAAGCGTGAAGTGGTTCATTTTGGTAGGTCAAATATAATGGCAGAATATAGTATTAATGGTAAGGTTCTTGGCAGTGTGGAGGATCAGAGGGATCTTGGGAACTGAGTCCATAGGACACTTAAAGCAGCCGCGCAGGTTGACTCTGTGGTTAAGAAGGCGTACGGTATACTGGCCTTCATCAATCGTGGAATTGAATTTAGGAGCCAAGAGGTAATGTTGCAGCTATATAGGACCCTGGTCAGACCACACTTGGAGCACTGTGCTCAGTTCTGGTCGCCTCACTACCAGATGTGGAAGCCATAGAAAGGGTGCAGAGGAGATTTACAAGGATGTTGCCTGGATAGAGGAACATGCCTTATGAGAATAGGTTGAGTGAACTCAGCCTTTTCTCCTTGGAGTGACAGAGGATGAGAGGTGACCTGATAGAGATGTATAAGATGATGAGAGGCATTGATCGTGTGGATAGTCAGAGGCTTTTTCCCAGGGCTGAAATGGTTGCCACAAGAGGACACAGGTTTAAGGTGCTGGGGAGTAGGTACAAAGGAGATGACAGGGTAAGTTTTTTATGCAGAGCGGTGAGTGCGTGGAATGGGCTGCCAGCAACGGTGGTGGAAGCGGATACAATAGGGTCTTTTAAGAGACTTTTAGACAAGTACATGGAGCTTAGAAAAATAGAGGGCTATAGGTAAGCCTAGTAACTTCTAAGGTAGGGACATGTTCGGCACAACTTTGTGGGCCGAAGGGCCTGTATGGTGTTGTAGGTTTTCTATGTTTAACTTCAACTTAGGGAAGTTGTTCTGTGACCTTCTTTCTAGGAACTGTGTTGCACAGATGGAAACATTTACTGGAAACAGTAAACGAGCCATAATTGGGCATGGGAATCTCATTAAAGGCCTGCTTCTTGCCCCCCAAATGGACCTCACAGACAGGTTTCAAACGTCCGTGCATACCTGCCACGTCGAACTCTATCTCCAGTGAAACTTTGTTTGCGAGTGCTGCATCCCGTAGCAACTGGTTGGCTTCCTCCAGAGTTCCATCCTCAGTTGCCATGCCGTTAATGGAGAGCACGCGATCTCCCACTTGCACAAGCCCACATCTGGATAGAGGGGTTAGCCGATGGGAAAGTTCCAGGGAAGGAAAAAGGAACAATGAAAGGAGGTTATTGGATTCCAACCCATAAATTATTGAGCATCTCAGAAACTGTGTTCCCACTGTAAAAGAACCTGCATCTAGATCGCACCAGCAGCAACACAGCAAAACTCTTTAAGCCAAGCAAGTGTTGTTGATGTCGTGATGTGGGAATTTATGCAGGCAGCTTAAGCACAGTCTGATCTCAAATCCAAAACATCAATAAGCAAAATACCTTCAGTTAATATATGTCAAAGATAACCATTAAAGGATAAATGATCAGGTTAATTTGGAGAACTTCTCTTGTCTTCTTCAAAACTGGACAGTGTACAAGGAAAACTTGTGCAATGAAAAGTTACTGATTAATTTTAAAGAGGTTAACGTGTCTATAATATAGGCTAGTGGAGTAATGTTATAGTGACCATTTGCTTTATCACTCACTAAATAATTGGGATATGGGAGAAGATCATTCAGGATCTTTCCCAGCACATCTCTCATATATCCTGATGAAAATGCACCCCATTTCTCTCTCCATAGATACTTCCTGATTCACTGTTTTTATAGCAGAATTCCAAGATCGGCAGCACTTTGCTGTTTTACACCACGAATCAGTGCCTTGAACACCCAGGAGCATTTTGCTTCCCTGACATGATCCCTTAGATTATCACTAACATTTATAACACCATAGGACCATAACACAGCTTCTTCCCTCAGGCTGAGAGACTAATGCCACTACCAAGGTCTCGTCACTAGTACAGCGAGATGTTTACTGTTTACCTGTGTTATGCACTGAATGTATTTTGAATTATACCTTTGAAACTTATTTATGGTAATATTTTGGTTTATGCTCTGTGTGTAATATATGCTTTGTGGGTGCATCGTGTTTCAGAGGAGCACTGTTTCACTTGGTTGTATATACTGTATGTACAAAGAGATGTCAATAAACCTGAACTTTAACTTGACAAAGGAGCAGAATTAGGCAATTTAGCACATTGAGTCTGCTCCACCATTCCATCATGGCTGACTTATTATCCCTCTCAACTCCATTCTCCTGCGTTCTCCCCGTAACCTTTGATGCCCTTACAAATCAAGCAGCTATGAACCTCTGCTTTAAATATACTTAATGACTTAGTTTGTGCCAACGTATTCCACAGAATCACCACCCTCTGGTTAAAGAAAATCCTCCTCACCTCTGTTCTAAAGGGACATCTTTCTATTTTGAAGCTGTGCACTGGTCCTACACTCCACCCACTGTAGGAAACATCTTCCCCTCGTCCACTCTATCCACGCCTCTCAATATTATTTGAAAGAGGAAGTTCATTTTGATTTCCATCTTAAACACTACTAATTTTTAAATATTTTTCTTGACTGGTTATGGATGCAGAGTTCTGCTCCTGAAAGACGTTAATGAATACACTAGGAATTTTATAAAACATTGGGAATTTCATCATCACTGTTGTTGATATTTGCATTTTATTCTGACTTCTGATGGGACCTGAACTCCTTATTAATAGGCCAGGCCACTAGAGGTTTGTTTGGTGACTTAATCACTTTGCAACTGTGTCTCAGGTTGTAGATTTTCCAAGACACTGCAAAATTAATACTCATGTTAGTGTGGGCTCTTCCCCAAGGAAAATCCCTGAATCTGCTGGGTTTTACTCACAGTTCAACAGCGTCATGATCACTTACGGATTGATTGTAAATTTGTGAGCTAATTCTGAGGACATACTCTTAGGCTGCAATGGTGAGATTTCAATTCATATCCTTCTAATCATTTGTCTTGTCTGCAGATGACCAAAGAAAGGAGGACTTGCATTTAAAATCACAAACAAGGGAAAATGTCTTGGCCAGAAATGTCGACCGTCCTCCTTTCCGTAGATGTTGCCTGGCCTGCTGAGTTCCTCCAGCATTCTGTGTGTGTTGCTTGCATTTAAAATGTTCCTTTTCACTACCTCACAATGTCCTGCACAGCCAAGGATGTGATGTTACGTACTCAGATATTCAGCGATGTTGTTGCAGGATTCAGTTCTGGAGGAAATGGTCATTGGTTTACTACTGTCACATGGAATGAAATACAGTGTAAAGCTTTTGTTTGAAGCCACGCAGACAGGTCATTCCATATATAAGTATATTTGAGATACAGTGGCAGAAAAGGAAAAAAATAACAATGCAAGGGTATGATGAGGTAGACTGAGAGATCACAAGCTCATCTTTATCTTGAAAGAGGTCTGTTCATGAGTGTGGTAACAGCTGCCCGTCAGCCTGATCGTGCATGGCTTCAAGATTCTATAGCTTCTGTTTGATAGCAGAGGAGTGAAGGGAGTTGGTCTGGGGCAGAAGGGGGTCTGTGCTTATGCTGGCTGTTTTTCCAAAGCAATGGGACATGTAGATGGAGTGAGTGGTTGGGAGGCTGGTTTGTGTGATGGATTGGGTTACATTTACAAATCTTTGCGATCTCTTGAGGTCTTCGGCAAATCAGTTGCGTACCGAGCTACAATACATCTGCATAGGATGTTTCCTGTGGTGTGCCTGTGAAAACTGGGTCATCAGGGACATGCCAAATTTCCTTAGGCTTCTGAGAAACTGAAGGTTCTGGTGAGCTCTCTTGGCCATAGCATCTACTTGGCTGGACCAGCTCCCTTTTCCTTCTTCAGAATTGTGTAACAAAATCATGAGATCCTTCTTATCAATCCGAGGGAGTGGATGGGGCCCTGCTGTATCTGAGGGGGTGAATGGGGCTCTGGTGTATCTGAGGGGGTGGATGGGGCCCTGGTGTATCTGAGGGGGTGAATGGGGCTCTGGTGTATCTGAGGGGGTGGATGGGGCCCTGGTGTATCTGAGGGGGTGAATGGGGCTCTGGTGTATCTGAGGGGGTGGATGGGGCCCTGGTGTATCTGAGGGGGTGGATGGCACCCTGGTGTATCTGAGGGGGTGGATGGGGCCCTGGTGTATCTGAGGGGGTGGATGGCACCCTGGTGTATCTGAGGGGGTGGATGGGGCTCTGGTGTATCTGAGGGGGTGGATGGGGCTCTGGTGTATCTGAGGGGGTGGATGGGGCTCTGGTGTATCCGAGGGGGTGGATGGGGCCCTGGTGCATCAGTAAGTTAGCATTTCATATTCTGTTTCTCATATTTTCTTACAACGTAGAAGAAAGGCACATGACCCACTGAGTCTAGGCTGCATCTCAGAACAATCCCATCAGCCCTCTTCTCCCATTTATTTCTCTTTGATCTATTCTCTCTCCAATGATCCTCAATTTCATGCCCCACCCCCACTGATTCTTCTGCCACTTACCTATACTAGGAGTAATTTACAGAAATCGTTTAATCTACCAAC
The DNA here is from genome assembly GCF_963921235.1 of Mobula hypostoma. Classification (NCBI taxonomy): domain Eukaryota; kingdom Metazoa; phylum Chordata; class Chondrichthyes; order Myliobatiformes; family Myliobatidae; genus Mobula; species Mobula hypostoma. Next base: position 20,958,457 of record NC_086111.1, read on the forward strand.
CACTCATCTCACACGACTTTACATTGATTTTTTGACCCAGTATTTTCTCCTCTTTCTCCTCTCTCTCTTTTTCCATTCCCCATTCTGGCTTCCCTCTTATCCCTTCTCCTCACCTGCCCACTTCCTTCCTCTGGTTCCCCTCCTCCTTCCCTCTCTCCTGTGGTCCACTCTCCTCTCAAACAGATTCCTTCTACCTCAGCCCTTTACCTTTCCCATCTATCACTTCTCAGCTTCTCACTTCATCACCCCTCCCCCTCCCCCTCCCCCTCACTGGGAGTCACCTATCACCCACCAGCTTGGACTCCTTCCTCTCCCCCACCTTCTTATTCTGGCTTCTTTCCCCTTCCTTCCCAGTCCTGATGAAGGGTCTTGGCCCGAAACATCGATCGTTTTTATTCATTTTCATAGATGCTGCCTGACCTGCTGAGTTCCTCTAACATTTTGTGTGTGTTGCTCTGGATTTCCAGCATTTGCAGAATCTCATGTGTTTATCACACATTTCTGGGCTGTGGTAGGAAACTGGGACACCTAGGGGAAATTCAGTTGGAGACAGAATGTGAAAACTCCACACAGACGGGACCTACGGCCAAAATCAAATGCCTCTTGCTGAAGGCAGGAGACAGCATCTCTATCTGCCTTGCCATTGTGTCACCCTACCTCCTTCAGCACCTGCTCAGACCCAGAGTCCATCATGTAACATGAGCACTATTCTACCATAGGCATGCTAGTGCACAATATGTCAAACTCCAGACTGCTGATGACAAAGCTTGCTCTTCTCATGTGCTGTGGGAGGCATCAAGTCAATAATTTTATGCTCAGCTCTTCAATCTGCTATCAGCATCCGGGGTCCAATCGATTAGTGACCGATTTCAGTGTGTCATGTAGCTGCAAATCAATTCAGAGTGCTCGTGCCACCCAGTCCTTTCAACGCCAGACAGTAATTTGACTCTGCCACCAAATGGATCATAACAAAGAATATAGATCCGCAACCACAATAATTAGCACACGGAGATAATTACTGAGGAAAATGTTACACCATATTTATTCAATAGTGTTAAATTTCAGTGTATTTACCCTTAGCTTAACCGAAGTAGAAAATAAATGAGTATTTATTATGAACAAACATTATCCTTCTTTCACGATGACATTGTTCCCGTGGGATAGGGTATTACTCGATTCTAATCCCTCTATAGTTTCATTCCTCTCTATATGTATAAGCATCTCCAGTCCTGAAGCCCTCTGTATCTGCCCTATTCCTGCCACTTGAGCACCCACATTTTTAGTTCTTTCATCACCTCATCCTTAATACCCTCTGTTCTTAGTTGTGAAGACAGCCTGGTCAATCACACAACCCAGCCTCCCTTCCATTAACTCCATCTGCACTTCCCACTGCCTCATAAAAGCAGCCAATGTAAAAAAAATGCCTCCTTTCAGCCTGGTATTCTCTATTCCGCCTTCATCCTGTCTGGCAGAAGATACAAAAGCTTGCAAGCACATACAACCAGGCTCAAGGACAGCTTCCATCTTGCTGTTATAAGACTCTTGAATGGACCTCTCATTAGCAAAAGATGAACACTTGATCTCTCAACCTTCCTTGTCCTGGCCCTTGCACTTTACGTCTATCTGCATTGTACACTATATAATGCATTCACCGTTTCCTTTTCACTACCTCAGCAGTGAATGAACTGTCTGGAGGCATGTAAAATGATATTGTATCTTAGTACATGTGATAATAATAAAGGAAATCCAATTTAAGATCACCTACACTTTTGTCCTGATTTTGCTCGGCTGTTCTAATACCATCTTATGTCGCTTGGCATGAACACTCATCTAATTATTTTTCTGTGGACAAGCTGCCGAGCAAGGATTGTGGTTTGTAAAGCAAGTTGTCAGTCTGGTTTTGTTTCTCAGTGGTTATCGACAGACAATAACATCAGAAGACCTAACCTTTCCGCAGGACTGTCTGGCTCGATAAACCGTACGAGCGGCGGAGAAGAGAGGGGCTCGGTGGCAAAGATTCCTCCCTGAAGCTGCAACCCAAATCCGTTCAGTGGATCGCCCTTTAGAAAGATTTCCGTCGTCTCTGTGTGCACGATTTGTCCTCCTAGGCCAATAGTGCTCGAGGCCAGTGACACTAGAGAGCAAAAAGGTCAGGGTTAAGCACCATGAACAGTGGCATTCAGAGTCATAGAGTAATGCAGCATTTCGGCCCAACTTGTCTATGCCAACCTGATCTTGTCTGCTTTGCCTGCACTTGGCCCATGTCTCTCTAAACCGTTCCTACCCAAGTGTCCTTTAAATGTTGTTGCTATACCTGCCTCAACTACTCCCTCTGGGAGTTTGTTCCACAGATGCACCATATTCTGCATGAAAAAATTGCCCCCTCAAACCTTAGCCTCTCACTTTACAACAGGAACAGATCTTCAGCATTTTAGGAGCCCCACTGATACCTTATGCTGAGGAAGGGGTCACAAAGTAGTTGGCTGAACCACAATCAAGTGACCCAGCAATAAGCCACTTAATCTTCCTCCTTTTGACACAGCCATTCCAACAACTTGAGCCTGCTAACTGATGCCTTTGGACATGTGTTCTGAATGCCAGCAGTGAAGGGGAATTGGGTTCATGACACCGTCAGCATCCCTAAATAGTCTGTTGTATCCAGTCAACACGTGCCACACAGTGGGATGCACTGCCTTTCAGACAGACAACTAAACCGAGACACCATTTGCTCCCTCAAGAAATCTCATGGCAACTACTTAAAATAAAGGTGGTTGCCCCACCGATTCAGGCCAATGTTTAGTCACCATTAAGTAGAGGATGTCTTATTGTCTCATTGTGATTGTTAGGGCTTTGCAGATTTTGCTTCATTTGCAACACCTCCAAAGAACCTCAGCTGTGTGGCTGGATACTGAAAGATGCAGCCCCATCTCAAGCACTTGGGAGTTTGTAACTGTGCACTTTCTGAATCAGTTCCCCTTGGCAATGCAGCACGGTGGCTGCTATAGGGATGTGGGACAGGCATTGCTCCCCATGCTCAGCTCCTTCCAGTGCATTGCAAAGAGGGTGGGAGAGGTCAAGCAGGGGTCTTCTGTAACTGGGCAATTTCACAACTGCATCAGTTCTGGTGTAGGATCAATCCTTTACTTCCCCTCTCCTCAGTACACTGACTTCCTCCCCTACACTGTACCCCACTCCACAAGCACATTGCTCTGCTGTACACATCCCTCAAACACACTGCCCATTCTACACACCTCTCCCCAACACAGCACCAAAGACACTGGCCCATTACACACACCTTTCCCCAACACGGTACCCCACTCACCAAACACTGCTCCTCTATACACACCTCTCCCCAATACACTGCACCATTATACACACCCCTCCCCAACATGGTACCCCACTCACCAAACACACTGCTCTGCTATGCACATCAACCCCAACACAATGGCCCACTATACACACCCCCTCTCCAACACAGTGCCCCACTCATTGAAAGCACTGCCTCAATATAGACACCTCTCCCCAACACACTGGCCCACTCCATGAACACAGTGTTCAGCTGTGCACATTCCCACAATAAACTGCCCCTCTCCATGAACACACCACCCTGTTAAACACACCCCCAAACTCAACCAGAATACTCTGACCCTAAATACTATGAATGCCCCTAAATGCTGACACCTTTTCCATCCCTGTTTTGCTTGATACACATTGACTGCTTTCAGAGCAAACTGTTGCACTTCCCTAACTCACTGACTCTCCTCGAAACAATGGCACCACTCCAAAACAGTCACCCTCCCTAAAACACCACCCCATACATTACCCACAATGCACTGGCTCCAACTTAATGCCATGGCAACAGAGCCAGGTTTAATATCACAGGCCTATGTCGTGAAATTTGTCACTTTGCAGCAGCAGCGCATTACAATACATAATAAAATTGTAAATTACAATAAGAAAATATATTTTTTAAAAATTAAGTAAGTAGTGCAAAAAGACAGCAAAAAAAGAAAAAAAATGTGAGGTAGTGTATATTGGTTCATTGTCCATTCAGAAATCTGATGGTGGAGTGGAGGAAACTGTCCCTAAATTGTTGAGTGTCTTCCCACCCTTCACAAATATTCCTTTCCTGCACATCATCCCCCTGACCCTGAACTCCCATCCATCCATGCAATGAAAACCTGTTTGGCTCACTCCTGATTGTCCTGTCACTGACTGTGCCTCCCCTTGCCCCCCCCCCCCGGGTCAACCGGCAGCATTGAGGGTCCGAGGGATAGGGTCTTATTGGGAAGGGGCAGGTCTTCCAGGGAATGGATGTCCCAGGATAGTGGGGTTCCTGGGGGCCAGGAAGTCCAGGGCAATGGAAGGGTGTCTTGGGCAGTAAAACATCTTGCAAATGGAGAGGGTCTGGGGACAGAAGATCCTTAGGAATGAGGGTGCTGAGCGAAGGGAGTAAGCTTGATTGGGATTAATATTTTTGTGCTGATGTTCCCACCTACTGTAACACATCAATAAATTACTTCAGAACATCTGCCCTTGGGTTTTATTCTGTAGAGCCTCCAAATGTTTAAAGTTTAAAGTTTAAAGTAAATTTATTATCTCAGTACCTATATGTCACTATATACTACCTTGAAATGTGTTTTCTTGCAGGCATTCACAGACGAACAGAGAGTACAATAGAATCAGTGAAAAACTATACACAAAGACTGACAAACAAAAAATTTTTAAAAAAAGCTTCCCAACAATTAGTCCCTAAAAATTCATCTCCTCTGAAACAAAAAAACTTCAAATGGACGCACGACACTCAGGGCCTTAAAACGGGTAGATTTGGGTATATTTTCTTCATTTGATTTAATTTTATGCCAGAGAAGATGGCTGTTTCTTTTCCTAGTTATTAATTGCCCCTGGATGTGAAGCTAACCGCCAGTGCTGGGTTCAGCACCTTCCCATGCACTGTCCTAATGATAGCAATGTGCCTTACCAATCAAATGGGTTCAGCAGTGAGGTTGCTAGAATTATTCATCATTCAGTCCAATCCATTTACAATGTACCATCCTCAAACTGCAAAGACTTGTTGAGTTATAGATTTTAGATTTAATCAATCACAGTTCCATTATTTATGTGGTTTAGGTAATTGTTATAGATTCCAGGCATTCAACCAACGGAGACCAGCAGCTGACTGGGTAACATTGTTTACATCCCTATTTCAACTAACACCACTCAAAGGGGTTGATGTACCATTTAACTCATTAATGTTCAAGGGATTTTGCTAACATCTGACTGACAAGAGCACTTGCTAATGTATTAGTAATTATTTTAATAGCACTCCAAACAGAATTCATTTTGTGGAGCCAGCTGAGGATTTTGTCTTTGATATCTGCAGATAAACTTTACCAGATTACTTGAAAGCATGGCTAAAAATGGACCAAAGTCAATTCTGAACAGCTTCTACCATCCTGGTGGTCATGTGGTCATTAATGGGTAGGGATCTACACAGAGTGGCAGAGTGGTGGTGGAGTCAACAGAGTTGTTACCTTACCTCATAACCCCAGTGACACGGGTTCAATTCTGACCTCTAGTGCCTCCCCCCCAACTCCCGTGGAGTTCGTACATTCTTCCCGTGATCCTGTGAGAGCTCCAGTTTCCTGCCCCATGTCAAAGACATGCGGGTCAGAAGGTTAAATGGCTGCAGTGTAGGTGAGTGGAAGAATCTGGGACGAGTTGGGACCGCATGTTAGCATAACGATTAGCGCAATCATTTTACAGCAATCGCCAATTATTGTTCGATTCCTGCTGCTGTTTGCAAAGAGTTTGTAATTTCTCCATTTCCTTAAGCTGCTAGTTTTGTCTCACATTCCAAAGACGTACAGATTATGGTTAGCAAATTGCGGGCATACTATGTTGGTGCTGTAAGCAGGGCAACACTTGCAGGCCATCCCCAGAACAATCCTTGCCAACCTGATTTGATGCAAAGGACGTATTTCAATGCATGTTTTGATGTACCTGTGACAAATAAAGCAATCCTCTCTTTAATCTTCATCTAAGGGTTAGTACACTGTTAATGGCAAGACCCTAACCAGTGGCAGAAGAGCAGAAGGATCATGGGTCCAAGTCCATAGGTACATAGGTTAATAGGGTGGTTAAGAAGCTATAAGGCAGGTTTGCCTTTATTAGCCAATGAATCGAGCTCAAGATTTGGCAAGGTATGTTGCAGCTTTACAAAAATCTAGTTAGGCTACATCTGGAGTATCGCATTCAGTTGTGGTCGCCCCATTATAGGAAGGATGTCGAGGCTTTGGAGGGGGTACAGAAGAGATCTACCAGGATGCTGTTTGGATTAAAGGCCATGCAATAAAAGGAGAGGGGGGACAAACTTGGGGTGTTTTCTCTTGAGTGGCTGAGGCTAAGAGGAGATCTGATAGACACTTATAAATGATGAGGCATAAACATAGAGACAATATCTTTCTCCCAGGGTTGAAATATCTAATACAAGAGGGAGGGGATGCATTTTTTTTAACAGAGAGTTATGAGTGCCTGGAATGGTGGTAGAGACATACTTTTACTTTATACTTTATTGCTGCCAAACAATTGGTACTAGAACGTAAAATCATCACAGCGATATTTGATTCTGCGCTTCCCACTCCCTGGATTACAAATATTAAATATTTAAAATATTAAAGTCAAATTAGTAAATATCAAAAATTTAAATTATAAATCATAAATAGAAAATAAAAAAATGGGAAGTAAGGTAGTGCAAAAAAACTGAGAGGCAGGTCCGGATATTTGGAGGGTATGGCCCGGATCCGGGTCAGGATCCACTCATCAGTCTTATCACAGTTGGAAAGAAGCTGTTCGCAAATCTGGCCATACGAGTCTTCAAGCTCCTGAGCCTTCTCAGATATGCTGGGGGCAATCAAGGGTCTCTTTGATAGGTACATGAATTTGTAGGAAACAAAAGGCTATTGACACTTTATAGGCACCAGGGTTTCGTTTAGTTGGATATTTGATAACTAATTTATTTAGTTCAGCATAACATTATAGGCTAAAGGGCCTATTCCTGTGCTATATTATTTTATGTTCTATTAGTGTAGGATTATGGTAAATGGGTGCTTGATGGTCAGCATGAAACTCAATGGACTGAAAGGCCTGTTTTCATGCTGTATACCTCCATGAATAGCTATAAAGAGAAGCATAAATGTTTGCGGAATCAAATGGCAATAAGCATCAATTGTGTCCATACAGATTCCCCTCACAATACATCACATCTCAAGTTATTCTTTGATTCTAATTCTAAAAAGCAGTCTTCTTAAAAAAAAAACTTATTGCATCCAAGTGCTATCAGGAGTCTGGTCCATGCTAACTGTAAACAAGCTCTTTGATGGCTATCCACCATACTAACTACATTCAAGGTCTCTCTGGGATATGTTCTATACTAACCTCTCCAGGATCTCCCAAGAATCTGCTCCTTATTAACTGTCTCCAAGATCACTCTGGGATTTGCTCCATACTAATGGCAGCCAAAATCTCCCCAGACATCTTCTCCAAAACCAAGTGTTTCCAAGCTCTCCCAGGATTGAGCACATAGATAGTGATGTATACACTTGCAAAATATATATACTGTATTTATTAGGCACAGGACGTACATAATAAAGTGGTCACTAAGCATTTGTGGTCTTCTTCTGCTGCTGTAACCCATCCACTTCAAGGTTCAATGTGTTGTGCATTCAGAGATACTCTGCACACCACCGTTGTAATGTATGGTTATACAAGTTGCTGTTGCCTTCCTGACAGCTTGAATCAGTTTGGGCTTTCCCCTCTGACCTCTGTCATTAACAAGACACTTTTACCTAGAAAACTAACATTCACTGGAGGACTTATTTTGTTTTTTTGCACCATTCTCTGTAAACTCTAAACTCTAGTGTTTACAGAGTCTCTAAAGTCTAGAGACTGTTGTGTGTGAAAATCCCTGGAGATCAGCAGTTTCTGAGATACTCAAACCTCCCTGGCTGGTACCAACAAATATTCCTTGGTTAAAGTTATTTAAATCACACTTCAACATTTAAAATTCAATGCAAATTTATTGTCAAGGTACATATGTCACCATATATAACCCTGAGATTCATTTTCTTGCAGGCATTCTCAATAAACACATAATAGAATAATCACAATAGAATCAGTGGAAGACTGCACCAACTTGGGTGCTAAACCAGAGTGCAAAAGACAACAAGCAGTATTAACACAAAAATAAATAAATAATAATAATAATTATTAATGATAATAACAACGACAATAAATCAATAAGCAATAAATATTGAAAACATGAGATGAATAATACTTGAAAGTGAGTTCATAGTTTGGGGGAACATTGTCAGTGATGGGGCATGAACTTGTGTGAAGTTATCCCCTTTGGTTCAAGAGCCTGATGGTTCAGGGGTAATAACCGTTCCTGAGCCTGGTGGTGTGAGTTCTGAGGATACTAAAGCCTCTTTCTGATGGCAGCAGTGAGAAGAGAGCAGGAACTGGGTGGTGGGGGGTCCCTGATGATGGATGCTGCTTTCCTGTGACAACGTCGTGTAGATGTGCTCCGTGGCAGAGAGGGCTTTACCCATGATGGTCTGGGCCACATCTGCTTTTTGTAGGCTCTTCCATCAAGGGCATTGGTGTTCCCATACCAGGCTGTGATGCAGCTAGTCAATATACCCTCCATCACGTCTATAGAAATTTGTCAAAGTTTTAGATGTCATGTTGAATCTTCACAAATTCCTAAGTGAAAGTGCTGCCGTTTTTTCTTCATAATTGCACACACAGTGCCTATTAAAAGAATTTACCCTACTTGGAAGTGTGCATGTTTTATTATTTTACAGCATTGAATCACAGTGGATTTAGTTTGGCTTTTTTTGACACTGATCAACAGAAAAAGACTCTTTTGTGTCAAAGTGAAAACGTATCTCCACAAAGTGATCTAAATTAATTAAAAATATAAAACACAAAATAACAGATTGCATAAGTATTCAACCCCTCTCCTTTAATATGACACACCAAATCATCATTGGTGCAGACAAGTGGTTTTAGAAGTCACATAATCACATAAGAAAGATTACTAGTTAAGTCAGTATTTAGCAGATGCACTTTTGGCAGCAAATACAGCCTTGAGTATGCATGGATAGCTCTCTATCAGCTTTGCACATCTGGAAACTGCAATTTTTCCCCATTTTTCTTCACAAAACTGCTCACACTCTGTCAGATTGCACAGGGATTGTGAGTAAACAGCTCTTTTCAAGTCCAACCACAAATTTTCAATTGGATTGAGGTCTGGACTTGACTTGCCCACTCCAGGACATTAACTTTGTTGTTTTAAGTCATTCCTGTGTAGCTTTGGCTTTATACTTGGGGTCTTTGTATTGCTGGAAAACAAATCTTCTCCCAAGTCACAGCTCTCTTGCAGACTCCATCAGGTTTTCCTCCAGGATTTCTCTGTATTTTGCTGGATTTATTTTACCCTCTACCTTCACAAGCCTTCCAGGGTCTGCTGCAGTGAAGCATCCCCACAGCATGATGCAGCCACCACCATGCTTCACAGAAGGAATGTAAATGGTGAATTTTCAGTGGTGTGCAGTGTTTGGCTTATGTAATCAGTCAGATAGTCAAAAAGTTCACTTTTGGATTCATCAGACCATAAAACCTTCTTCCAGTTGAATTCAGAGCCTCCCACTTGTCTTCTGGCAAACTCTAACCAAGATTTCATGTGAATCTTTTTTGACAGTGGCTTTCTCTTTGCCACTCTCCCAGAAAGCTGTGATTGGTGAAGCACCCGGGCAACAGCAGTTGTAAGCACAGTCTCTTCCATCTCAATCACTGAAGCTTGTAACTCCTCCAGAGTTGTCATAGGTCACTTGCTGGCCTCCCTCACTAGTCCCTTCTTGCACAGTTTCTCAATTTTTAAGGATGGCCTGCTCTATGCAGATTTACAGCTGTGCCCTATTCTTTCCATTTCTTGATGATTGACTTAATTGTACTCCAAGGGATATTCAGCGGCTTGGAAATTTTCTTGTATCCATCTCCTGACTTGTGCTTTTCAATAGCCTTTTCACGGAGTTGTTGGAGTGTTCTTTTGCCTTCATGGTGCAGTTTTTGTCAGGATACTCACTAATCAGCAGTTGGACCTTCCAGATACAGGTATATTTTTAGCACAATCAACTGAAACACCTTGACTCCATTTAACTAATCATGTGACTTCTAAAATCTGTTGGCTGCACCAGTGATGGTTTGGTGTGTCATATTAAAGAGAGTAAATACTTATGTAATCAATTATTTTGTGCTTTATATTTGTAATTAATTTAGATCACTTTGTAGGGATCTGTTTTCACTTTGATACGAATGAGTCTTTTTCTGTTGATCAGTGTCAGAAAAGTCAAATTAAATTCATTGTCATTCAACGTTGTAAAATAATAAGATATGAAAACTTCCAAGGGGAGTGAATACTTTTTACAGGCACTGTGCATGCTGAGGACAGGTCCTCCAAAATAATAACACCTAGGAATTTAAAGTTGCTAACCCTCTCCACCTCTGATCCTTCAATGTGGACTGGCTCATGGACCTCCGGTTTCCTTCTCATGAAGTCAACAATCAGCTCCTTGATCTTGCTGACATTGAGTAAGAGGTTGTTATTGTTATGACAATACTCAGCCAGGGTTTCAATCTCCCTCCTACATGCTGATTCATCACCACCTTTGATTCGGCCTATAACATTGGTATCATCGGAAAACGTGAATATGGGTATTGAAGCTGTGCTTAGCCACATGGTCATAGGTATAAAGCGAGTAGAGGAGGGGGCTTAAGCACAGATCTTTGTGATGCACCTGTGCTGATGGAGATCACGGAGGAGATGTTGTTGCCAATAAAAACTAACTAAGTAAGGAAATTGAGAATCCAACTGCACAAGGAGGGACTGAGACCAAAGTCTTGAAGCTGAAGCCAAGGTCTGGAAGCTTGTTAATTTTAATTCCACGTCCCATTCCCATTCTGATATGTCTATCCACAGCCTCCTCTACTGTAAAGATGAAGCCACACTCAGGTTGGAGGAACAACACCTTATATCCCGTTTGGGTAGCCTCCAACCTGATGGCATGAACATTGACTTCTCAAACTTCCGTTAATGCCCCACCTCCCCCTCGTACCCCATCCATTATTTATTTATATCCACACATTATTTTCTCTCTCTCTCCTTTTTCTCCCTCTGTCCCTCTCACTATACCCCTTGCCCATCCTCTGGGTTTTTCCACCCACCCTCTTTTCTTTCTCCCTAGGCCTCCCATCCCATGATCTTTTCATATCCCTTTTGCCAATCACCTGTCCAGCTCTTGGCTCCATCCCTCCTCCTCCTGTCTTCTCCTATCATTTTGGATCTCCCCCTTCCCCCTCCCACTTTCAAATCCCTTACTAGCTCTTCCTTCAGTTAGTCCTGACGAAGGGTCTCGGCCCGAAACGTCGACTGTACCTCTTCCTAGAGATGCTGCCTGGCCCGCTGCGTTCACCAGCAACTTTTATGTGTGTTGCTTGAAATTGCAGCATCTGCAGATTTCCTCATGTTTGCATCTGGAAGCGTGTTGATTAGTTTTGCGGGGATGATGAGTATTGAATGCTGAGCTGCAGTCGATAAAGAGCATCCTGATGAATGTGTCCTTGCTGTCCAGATGTTCCAGGATTGAGTGAAAAGCCAATGAGATGGAATCTACTATGGACTTGTTGTGTCGGCAGGCAAACTGGAGCAGTTCCAGGTCGCTTCTCAGGCAGAAGTTGATATGTTTCATTACCAATCTCTCAAAGTACTTCATTAGTTTGGATATAATTGCTACTGGGTGATGGTCATTGAGAAAGGTTACTATGTTCTTCTTAGGCACTGGTATAACTGAAGACTTCTAGAAGTAGATGGGCACCATAGACTGCTAAAGCACAAGGTTAAAGATCTCAGTGAACTCTCCAGCCAGTTGATTAACAAAGGTCTTTGGTAATTGGCCACATGCCCCTTCTGGGTCAGATGCTTTTTGTGGGTTCACTCTTCTGAAGGTTGCTCGCACATCAGCCTCAGAGACTGAAATCACAGGATCATCAGCGGCTGTGGGAGTTCATGATGGTTCCTCTTTGTTTGGACAGTTAAAGTTATATCTTAACAGTGGTGTAATGTGTTGCAACCTCTGGTGCTACAGGTTATATGCTGATGGTAATTAAGCAGGGATTTCTTCAAACAAGCCTACTTGAATTCCATGACTATGATTTGAAATGCATTGGGATGGACTTGTTTCTTGTTTGGAGATGGCATCATGCAGTAACTCAAGCGCTTGAATATAGTTGGTTGCTGGTGGTATGTAAACTCCAGTGACGATCACTGATGAGAACTCCCAAGGTAAATAGAATAGATGTAATTTAATCATTAAGTGTTCAAGGTCAGGGAAACACAAATTTGACAAAATTGCCACATTGGAGCACCACTGAGAGTTTATTATGAAACACACGCCACCACCCTTTGTCTTTTCCAAATCGGCAGTTTGGTCCATCCTGTGATCGAGTAGCCTTCAGGTCTGATCACTGTATTTGGCATGCTGAGAGTAAGCCACGCCTTGGTTAAACATAGAACACAACAATCTCTCATTTCCTTCCATTACGACAATCTTGCACTCAGGTCCTCAGTCTTGTTCTCCAGCAACTGCACATTTGCCAACAAGATGCTGGGTAGATGGGATCTCATTCCTCTGTGCTTCAGCCTGGCTTGGAGTGCGTCCCCTCCTGCCTCGCTTCCAGCTATTGTAAAGAAACTTCTTCCACTTAAAGGGGCCGTACTGCTTGCTTGAGAGTTAAGTCCACCGAATCCTTCAGAAGATCGTGTAGTTTGTAGTTCATCAAGTCGATTTAAAAGTACATTGCTTAAAGGGAATTACATGCTGCAGATTGCAGTGAGAGTAATTCAACAGAGGTATATTTAGAAGTATTGTACATAGTCTGTAGAATGTCACTGTGACTCACCAGCGCCACCTTGCAACATTTCTTCCCCATTCTGATGTTTGGTCTGAACAACAATTGAACCGTGTCTGCATGTTTTCATGCATTGAGTTGCTGCCACATGATTGGCTGATTAGATATTTGCATTAACAAGCACAAATAAGAGAAAATCTGCAGATGCTGGAAATCCAAGCAACGCACACAAAATGCTGGAGGAACTAATTAGGCTAGGCAGCATCTATGGAAAAAAGTACAGTCGACATTTTGGGCCAATACCCTTCGGCAGGGTGGGAGAAAAAAAGCTGAGTAGATTTGAAAGGTGGGGGAAGGGGAGAGAGAAACATAAGGTGATAGGGGAAACCTGAAGGGGGAGGGATGAAGTAAAGAGCTGGGAAGTTGATTGGTGAAAGAGGTACAGGGGGCAGGAGAAAGGGGAGTCTGATAGAAGAGGACAGAAGGCCCTGGAAGAAAGAAAACCAGGGAGGAGTTCCAGAGGGAAGCGATGGGCAGGCAAAGAGATAAGATGAGAGAAGGAAAAGTAGATGGGGAAGGGTGAAGGGGGGGGGCATTACCGACTCCCTTGTCCACTCATCCCTCCCCACTGATCTCCCTCCTGGCACTTATCCTTGCAAGCAGAACAAGTGCTACACCTGCCCCTATACCTCCTCCCTCACTGCCATTCAGGGCCCCAAACAGTCCCTCCAGGTAAGGTGATTCTTCACCTATCAGTCTGTAGGGGTCATACGCTGTGTCTAGTTCTCCCGGTGTGGCCTCTTGTAAATCGGTGAGACCCGATGTAGATTAGGAGACCGCTTCACCGAGCACCAATGCTCTGTCCACCAGAAAAAATGGGATCTCCCAGTAGCTACCCATTTTTCCCATTCCCATTCCAATATGTCTATCTATGGCCTCCTCCAATGTCGTGATGAGGCCACACTTAGGTTGGAGGAACAACACCTTATATTCCGTCTGGGTAGCCGCCAACTTGATGGCATGAACATTGACTTCTCTAACTTCCAGTAATGCCCCCCTTCACCATGTCCCTTCTCCTTTTCTCTTTTTCACCTTCTCTCCTTGCCCACCCATTGCCTTCCTCTGGTGCTCCTCTCCCCTTTTCTTCCTTCAATGACCTTTTGTCCTCTTCTATATGACTCCCTCTTCTCCTGTCTTCTATCTCTTTCACCAATCAACTTCCCAGCTCTTTACTTCACCCCCTCCCCTTCAGGTTTCACCTATCACCTTGTGTGTCTCTCTCTCCTCCCCCCCACTCTTTAAATTTACCCCTCAGCTTTTTTTCTCCAGTCCTGCCAAAGGGTCTCGGCCCGAAATGTTGACTATGCTTTTTTCCATGGCCTGCTGAGCTCCTCCAGCATTTTGTGTGTGTTGCCTGCATTAACAAGCAGGTGGGTGTACAGGTGTACCTAATAAAGTGGCAAAAGCAGTGTGCTAAGGTTCTGCTGTTCTGTGCACAAACATAGAGTCACAGGCCACTATATCACAAAAACAGACTCTTCAGCCCATCTACTGTTATTCTGCTGAGTCCCATTGACGTGCACCTGGACCATAGCCCTCGATACCTCTCTCATCCATGTACTAATCCCAACTTCTCTTAAATATTGAAGTTAAATCCACATCCATCACTTCTGCTGACAGCTCATCCCACACTGTCGCCACACTCTGAGTGAAGATCAATTCCCTCAGACACCCCTTAAACATTTCACCTTTCTCCCTTAATGCATGACCTGTTGCTCTAGTCTCACCCATGCATTGATATGTCAGTCATTTCCTGTTGATACCATAACCACTCAGTGGATGTGAACTGCATATTGTTTGCGTATAGTAATCATCTAAATTTGCTGAATTGACCCCGCGCCCCTCAAAGCTGTAATTTGTAATAACTCCTTCTCTCTGGCTTCATTCTGTCTTGATGTTTGCTGAATTCCAAAGCTTTACTTGGGCCATCATGAACAGTAAAGTCAGCGTCTTGTCCCTGAATGGCCGACATGAGTTAATATAATGAGTTATGAAAGGGAGTAGAGGCTTCTGAAATTATGACAAGAATAAACATGCAAAGTTTGCACCTTGAGTTTGCTTCAAACACAAACTCAAAGTAAATCAAAGTTAATTTATAATTTATCAAAGTAAAGTACATGTGTGTCGCCATATACTACCTTCAGATACATTTTCTTACAGGCATTTACAGAAGGATAAAGAGATACAATAGAATTTATGAATAACTTTACATAAACAAAGACTGACGAACAACCAGCGTGCAACAGAAGACAAACTGTGTAAATAATAAAACAGTAAATGATGCTGAGAGTGTGAGTTGTAGAGTCTTTGAAAATGACTCTGAAGGTTGTGGAACCAGTTCAGTGTTGAGGTTAGTGAAGTTACCCAGGCCAGTTCAGGAGCCTGATGGCTGTAGGGTATAACTGTTCCTGAACCTGGTGGAGTGGGACCTAAAGCTACTGTACCTCCTGCCTGATGGAAGTAGAGAGAAGAGAGCATGGCTTACACGACATGGCTTGATTCCTATCTGGGACTTTAGCTTCCTCCCACATGTCAGTTTGGGAGATTAACTGGCCACCGTACATTATCCCTTAATGCAGGTTAATGGCAAGGTCAACCAAAGGCAAATTGATGAGCAGGAATGAGGAAGAAAGTGTTGCAGTGTACAGGAAAACAAGGGGAAGGGGACTGAAACCAATGGGATTTTTCTGCTGAGAGCTGGCATGGTTCTGATGGGCCAAATATCCTCCTCCTTTTCCTTAGCTTTACCACCAGACAGTTCAACAAAGTGAAAATACTGCTGATGTTCACCAGTGTGAAGGAATTGGCAAACTGCTCTGAAGCATGGCTGGCTCAACTCTGATTTTGGAAATGGCAAAGCCTAAACCTAGTAATGATTTGCTGACTGTTAGAGGTGCCTTTTTTGGCTGAGTTTGTTAGACTAAACTGTTAAAGTGGGTGTACATTGGGAAATGGGGAGCACTCCTAATGTTCTAGCAACATCCCCCTCTCGGCCAACACTGCCAAAACAATTTACCCAGCTGGTTACCTAAACTGGGCTCTTACCTTGTGTAAATGGGCTGCTGTATGGGTCCACAAGACAGGTGTAGTTTCAGACAGTCAGCACTTCTTTGCTATATATCTTTTAATTTATAATTTTTGCTTAACAAAGCACTTTCCTGAAGTTCATTCACTTTGTTGCTATGATAAATACAGCTACAGAACAAATCCAAATTATTAACTGAAAAAGTGTAGGAGCAGAGGAGATTGAGTAGAGATTTGATAGAGGTAAAATGATGAGAGGTATAGACAGGGCAAATCCAAACAGACTTTTCCCACTGAGGTCGGGTGAGACTAGAACTGGAGGTCATAGGTTAAGGGTGAAAGGTGAAATGTTTAAGGGAGAGCTTATTTACTCAGAGGGTGGTGAGAGTCTGAAATGAGGTGCCAGTGCAACGGGTGGACATGGCTTTGATTTCAAAATTTAAGAGAAATTTGGATAGGTATATGGATGGGACAGGTGTGGGTCAATGGGACTAAGCAGAATAATAGGTTGGCATCACCTAGATGGGCTGAAAGGCCTGCTTCTGCACTGTAGCACTCGAAAGAAGGGCCATTGGGTCCCCGCTAAGTAATTCCATTTGCCCTATACCTTACTCCTTACTTCCCTGTATATCTGTAACACATTTTCTCTCTCTCTCACATGCCCACCAACCACCCTTTGATTCTTTTGTCTTTTATTTAGGGTAAGGGAGAATTTGGAATCACCAACTAACTACCTACATTTAGATAACATGTTGCATCAAATCAGGGTGACCCAAAGCACTTTCAGAATTACTTCAAAAGCAAAATGGCAAAGTGGAAGATGTGGCAAGTACGATGGGCACACCCAAATCCTAAAAACCAAGATAATAAATGGCCAACAGTAAATACAGGCCAGGTCCATGGGCAAGCAGTTGTTCCTCAAAATAGTGCTGTGGAAATGTTTGCGCCCACTTTAAAGAATAGACAGGAGATTTAGTCAACAGATGTCATCTCTGACCGTGCAGTATTCCTTCAGTCTTGCACTAGAGGGTTTGGCTTGAGTGCGTGAGACAGTGGTAATGTTGCTTTCAAGACATTCATGGAAGTGTCCTTCTTCTCTTTGGTAACAGCTGGAGCAGAACTGAGGTTTTAAGATTTTTCACATACAAGTTGTAACCTAATTTCACACAATTATAATGTCAGAGCCGAAGGCTGTAGCCATGCGGCAGCCGTGCTTCAGGGTTCATCTCATGAACAGTGATGAAATTTCCAGGTTAAATCCTGCATTATGAAAGCAGATTTCACAGCTCAAAAAACTAGTTAACTAAGGAATTTTCACTGCATCTAAATGCTGATTGTTTTAAACAGCAAAGTGCACATTGAGTAAAATATTTTGTAAGGCACCATTGTCCTCCAAAAGGGGCAGGAAAACTATTCTCAGGCCAGGGGGGCTGTCGGACTGCTGCTATTGGACAGATGGACTTATTCATTTCCATAGGTGCAGCCTGACATGCTGAGTTCCTCCAGCATTTTGTGTGCTTTGCCTTTGAGATGAACTTGGGAACTATTCTTCTACTCTCTGGCATCAGGGGAATACAACAGCAACTTCAATAACTTTCATGCCCAAGTAATAACTTAATTTCCCACAGCCATTACATCATGGATAAAAGCATGGATGTTGCTGCTTTTGAAACTGTGCAACTGACTTTCATGGTCTTTTGACATTAGTCCCTGGAAAGTTGTTATTCAGTGCAATTCATTCAGATTCAGATATATTTGTTGCATGTACATCGCAACATCGAGTGAAATGCAGTGTTTGCGTTAACAACCAACACAACCTAGGTATGTGCAGGGGGCAGCCTGCAAGTGTTACCACACATTGTGGTGCCAACAGAGTATGCCCAGAATGCTCGGCAGATCAACAGACCCCTCCCATCGCACTGATTCTCTCTTCTCCCCTCTCCACACTGGGGGGAAGGTAAGAACCTCCAACCTCAGGAACAGCTTCTGTCCTGCTGTTATCAGTCTCCTGAATAGACCTCCATATGCTAAAAGAGGAACTCTTGATCTCAACGTGAGCCTTGCACTTTATTTGTCTACCTGCACTGCTCTTTGTCTGGGAATGGTGACGTTATATTTTGTAGTTTGTTTTTTGTTTAGTACCTCTATGTCCTTATCTATGGCATGATCTGTCTATGTGTCATGCAAAATATAAGCATTTCTTTGCATTTTGGGACATGTGGCAATTCCAAGTATCTACACGCTTCCATAATGCAGTACATATCACTGCATTATGATGCTGGCTGCATAGGACACACGTGGAGTGGTATTATTTATCAGTGTTTGGAGTGACAGCTGAGGCTCCCCTGCTCTGGGAGCTGATTTGATTGCTCACCACAAGAAAGCTCAACACCCTGACTCTTCCTGTGGATACTCTGCTTCTTTTACTAACTTCTGCAATATGTGCAGCGTTTCTGAGACCACCTGGAGATCAGAGAGGCAGGAAAACCCACCGTTCTATCTCCGAGTGAGATCAATTAGGGTTAGGACCACAACGTCCAACATTGAACTCTACAGCACAGTAGAGATCTTGCGGCCCAAAATGCTGTGCCTACCTTTAAACCTACTCCAAAATCAATCTAAACCTTTCCTGCATAGCCCTCCAGTTTCTCCATCATTCATCTGCTTATTTACAAGTTTCTGAAATGTCCCTAAAGTATCTGCCTCGACCATTACCCCTGGCAAGGTGTTTCACGCACCTACCATTCTCAGTGTTAAAAACTTACCTCTGACATCCTCCCTATATTTCCCTCCAATCATCTTAAAATTATGCCCCCTGGCATTAGCCACTTCCGCCCTGGGGAAAAAGTCTCTGGCTGCCCATTCAGTCTGTGCCTTTTATCATCGTGTACAACTCTATCAAGTCACCTCTCATCATGTGGCCCTGCTGCTTGTGTTACATTAGCAGGGCTGCTGGACAGATGCAGAAGGAAATGCACACATGCTCTGGAACATTTTTGGAGGAGGGGAAGGGATTCCTATGTCTAATGACCCTGCTCCTGAACTCTGCCTGGAGGGTGCATGTTCTCCCTGTGACTGCACAATTTCCCCAAGTCCCTGCCAAAGACGTGCGTGCTGGCACGATGTTGTGCCAATCATTTAACCTACTCCAAAATCCATCTAACCCTTCCCTACCACATAGCCCTCCATTTTTCTTTCATCCATGTGCCTATCCGAGAGTTTTCTAAATGTCCCTAATGTTTCTGCCCCTACCACCACCCCTGGCAGGTATCTGCCCCTTTGTAAATATATGGCTCCTCCACAGAGAGAGTAAAGTGCATCAAATTCCTGGGAGTTCACATCATGGATGACCTCACCTGGTCCCTTAATATCACCTCCCTGAACAAGAAGGCACAGCAGTGCCTCCACATCCTAAGAAGACTGAGGCAAGCAAAGCTCCCATTTTCCCATTTTAACTGCATTTTACAGGAGCACCATTGAGAGCCACCCTGACAAGATGCATCACCATCTGGTATAGGAGCAGTCGAGCATCAGACCAGAAGTCCCTTCAAAGGCCTGTGAGAACAGCTGAGAGGATCATGGAGGTCTCCTTACCATCCATCAGGGACGTTTATCAGGAGCACTGTGTACGCAGGGCATTTAGTATTATTAAGGATTCCACCCATCCGTCCAGCATCCTCTTTGACTTTCTACCATCAGGCAGAAGACCACGATGCATAAAAACAAGATCAATCAGGATGAAGAACTCCAATATTTAAAATTAATGCATTTTGGTTTGTTATTTATGCGTGATTCATCTGTAAATTTTATATTTATCTTCATAAATTATCATGGGTTATGTGTGTAATATATGCTGTTGTGCTTTACACCCTGGTATGAAGAAACAGCTTGTTTCTATATGCATTTTATAGGCATCTGTTAGTCTCATGAGACCATGGATTTGCACCTTGGAAGGGTTCCAGGGCGCAGGCCTAGGCAAGGTTGTATGGAAGACCAGCAGTTGCCCATGCTGCAAGTCTCCCCTCTCCATGCCACCCATGTTGTCCAAGGGAAGGGCATTAGGGCCGATACAACTTGGCACCAGTGTCGTCGCAGAGCAATGTGTGGTTAAGTGTCTTGCTCAAGGACACAACATACTGCCTCAGCCAAGGCTCGAACTAGCGACCTTCAGATCACTAGACGAATGCCTTAACCACTTGGCCACGCACCAACATGGTTATATGGTTATATATGTTATATACATGTATATAGTTAAATGACAATAAACTTGACTTGACTTGACCTACGCCTGACATCCCCCCTATGCTTTCCTTCAAGCACTTAAAGTTATGCATCTCATATTAGTCATTTCCACCCTGAAAAAAGTCTTCAACTGTCCACGCATTCTCTGCCTATCATCTGATACACCTCTTTCAAGTCACCTTTCATCCTCCTTCTCACCCAGAGAAAATGTACTTTGAACTTTGAAAAGCCATGGTTTGCTTAACAGATTACTCCAAGTTTTGTCAAAGGAATAGCATTTACCACACTCCAGTCATCTGGTACTACTCCTTTAGCTAGCGAGGATGCAAACATCAACACTAAAGGTGCAGCAATCTTTTCTGTTGCTTTCTGTAGTAATCTGGGAAATGTCCTAGCCATATTTGAATTTACTTGGTATACCGAATAAGGCGGATAAATTTGTAGCACAGTTGCAGATTGGCATGTATGACGTCGCAGGCATCACTGAATCGTGGCTGAAAGAAGATTATCACTGGGAGCTTAATGTCCAAGGATACACATTGTATCAAAAGGACAGGCAGGAAGGCAGAGGGGGTGGTGTGGTTCTGTTGGTAAAAATTAAATCAAATTATTAGAAAGAGGTGATATAGGATTGGAAGGTGTTAAGTCATCGTGGGTAAAGGTAAGGAACTCCAAGCGTGAAAAGACCTTGATGGGAATTATATACAGAGCCCAAACAGTAGTAAAGCTGTGCAAGATATAAAATGTATGGCAAAAGCCACAGGGGAATTTCAATATGCAGATAGATTGGGGAAAACAGTGGGGGAATTTGTAGAAAGTCTAAAAGATGACATTTTAGACCAACTTGTGGTTGAACCCACTAGATGCTGTGCAATTAGGGAACTTAACGTAAAGGAACCCTTTGGGGCAAGTGATCTTAATATGATGGAATTCACCCTGCAATTTGAAAGGGAGCAACTAAAATCAGATGTATCAGCGTTCCAGAGGAGTAAAGGGAACAACAGAGGCATGAGAGAGGAGCTGGTTAAAATTGATGGGAAAAGAACACCGACAGGGATGACAGTAGAATTGGCTGGAATTTCTGCAAGTAATTTTGTAATTTGGGCAGGATATGTACATCACAAAGAGGAAGAGGTATTCTGAAGGCAGGATCACACAATTGTGACTGACAAGAGATGTGAAAGCCAAAGAGAGGGCAAATAATAGAGCAAAAATTACTGGGAAGTTAGAGGGTTGGGAACCTTTTAAAAACCAACAGAAGGCAACTAAAAAGTCTTAAAGAAGGAAAAGATGGAATATCAAGGTAAGCTAGTTAATAATATTAAAGAGGATACCAAGAGTTTCTTTTTGATACATAAAGTGTAAAAGAGAGGTTGGAGTAGATATCAGACCACTGGAAAATGATGCTGGAGAGGTAGTAATGGGGGACAAGGAGATGGCAGATGAACTGAATAAGTACCTTGAATCAGTCTTCACTGAGGGAGACACTAGGTGTAAGGAAGAAGTTCAGGAGTGTCAGGAGGCAGAAGAGTGGGAAGTTGCCATTACTAGGGAGAAGGTTCCTGCGAAACTGAAAGGTCTGAAGACAGATGAGTCACCTGGACCAGATGGATTACACCCAGGGTTCTGAAAGAAGTGGCTGAAGAAATTGTAGAGGCATTAGTATGACTTTTCAAGAATTAATTGATTCTGGCATGGTTCCAGAGGAATGGAAAACTGCAAATGTCATTCCACTCTTCAAGAAGGGAGAGAGGCAGAAGAAAGGAAATTATAGGCCAGTTAGCCTGACCTCAGTGGTTGGAGTCAATTGTTAAGAATGTGGTTTCAAGGTACTTGGAGGCAGATGATAAAATAGGCCGCAGTCAGCACGGTTTGCTCAAGAGAAAATCTTGCCTGACAAATATGTTGGAATTCTTTGAAGAAATAACAAGCAGGTTCAGCAAATAAGAATCAGTGGATGTTGTGTATTTGGAATTTCAGAAGGCCTTTGACAAGATGCCACACATAAAGCTGCTTAGCAAGCTAAGAACCCATTGGTATTAGAGGAAAGACACTAGCATGGATAGAGCATTGGCCGATTGGCAGGAGGCAGAGAGTGGGAATAAAGGGAGCCCTTTCTGGTTGGCTGCCAGTGACTAGTAGTGTTCAACAGGGGTCTGTGTTGGGATGGCTTCCTTTTACATTGTATGTCAGTGATTTGGATGATGGAATAGATGGATTTGTGGCCAGTTTGCAGGGATATAAAGACAGGGGGAGGGGCAGGTAGTTTTGAGGAAGCAAAGAGGCTACAGAAGGACTTAGATTAGGAGAATGGGCAAAGTAGTGGCAGGTGGAATACAGGAAGTTTATGGTCATATACTTTGGGAGAAGAAATAAAAGCATAGAGTATTTTCTAAATAGAGAATAAATCCAAAACTCTGAGCTGCAAAGTGTCCTGGGAGTCCTCATGCAGAACTCCCTAAAGGTTAATTTGCAGGTTGAGTTGGCAGCGAGTAAGCCAAATGTGAAGTCAGCATTCGTTTCAAGAGAACTAGAATATAAAAGCAAGGATGTAAATTTGAGGCTTTAAAAGGCACTGGTGGGGCCTCACTAGGAGTATTGTGAGCAATTTTGGGCACCTTATCCAAGAAAGGATGATCTGACATTGGAGAGGGTACAAAGGAGGTTCACAAAGATGATTCCGGTATTGAAAGGCTTGTCACATGAGAAGCGTTTGATAGCTCTGGGCCTCTACTCACTGGAATCCTGAAGAATGAAGGGTGACCTCATTGAAACTTACCGAATGTTGAAAGGCCTTGATAGAGAACATATGGAGAAGATGTTTCCTATGGTAGGGGAGTCTAAGGACAGAGGACATAGCCTCAAAATGGAGGGGAGTTCTTTTAGAAGAGAAGGAATTTCTTTAGACAGAGAGTAGTGAATCAGTGGAATTCATTGCCACAGGTGCTGTGAAGGCCAAGTCATTGGGTATATTTAAGGCAGAGGTTGATAGATTCTTGATTAGTCAAGGGAGGAAGGGATACTGGGAGAAGGCTTGAGATTGAAACTGAGAGGGAAAATGTATCAGCCAAATGGCAGAACAGACTCGATGGGCCAAGTGGCCTAATTCTGCTCCTCTATCTTATGGTCTTGTGATTTTATTACCATTCCTATAGTTTTACAAATGTTCCAGCACACCTTTCTTAATGTCAACATGTTTGGGTACTAGTTCATCTTTTAGCCTGTTCTACGTTGACCTCACATTCTTCAAGGATCTTCTCAATGGTAAATATTGAAGCCAAGTATTCACTAAGAAACCTCCACTACCTCCTCCGATTCCGGGAACATATTTCTTCTTTTATCCCTGAAGCCTTGGGGTTTTCCTTAATCCTATTCAACGAGGCCTTCTTACGGACCCTTCTAGCTCTGCTATGTCCATTCTTAAGCTCCTTCCTGGCTATCCTGTAACACTCAAGAGCTTTGTCTGATCCTCGCTTCCTTAACCTAAGTAAGCTTCTTTCTTCTTCTTGACTGAAGGTTCTTGTCAACCATGGTTCCTTCATCCTACCATCCTTTCCCCACCTCAGGGAGACAAACCTATTTAGAAACCATGCAAGTGCTCTGTAAACAACATCTCCATTTCCATTATGCATTTCCCTGAACACATCTGTTCCCAATTTATGATCTCCACTTTCTGCCTAATAGCATCAAAATTCACCCCCCCCCCGCCACAATTAAGTAGGTAAATAGTTTCCATACTGAATGCTCCTATCTCTGTCCAAGGCTACAGTAAAGGTTAGAGGGTTGTGGTCACTGTCTCTAAAATGCTCACCTATTGAGAGGTCTGTCACCTGACCAGGTCCATTGTCTCGTACCAGATCCATTATGGCCTCCCCTCCAGTAGCCCTGACTAAATATTGTATCCAAGAATTCTTCCTGGAAACACCATACAAATTCCACCTCAACTAAGCACTTTGCAGTAAGGAAGTTCCACTCAACAGTAGAGAGTTGAAGTCCCCCATGACACTAACCCTGCTATTTTTGCATCTTTCCAAAATCTGCCTCCCGATCTGCACCTCATAGTGTCTGTTGCTATTGGGGGGGGGGGCTATGGAATACTCCCAATAGAGTGATTGCTCTCTTTCTGTTTCTGACTTCCACCGATACTAACTCACTACATAATCCCTCCATGACATTCTCTCTTTCTGCAGCTGTGATGCCATCCCTGATCAGCATTGCCACTTCCCCACCACTTTACCTCCCTCCCTGTCACTTTTGAAACATATAAACCCCAAACATATAAAAACCATATCCCCACAATAACTCCCGCGTCATAGTTCCATGTTCTAAGTTCATCACTCCTGTTCCTGATACTCCTCACATTAAAATAGACACATTTCAACCTGTCCAGTTGTCTGAAATTATGCCCTTTACACCCCCCCCCCCGATTCTACCTCACAGTCTCTCTACACGCTACATCTATCTTTACAACTGCCCCATCCTCTGACCTATCACTCTGGTTCCCATCCACCTGCCATATAGCTTAAACCTTCCCCAGCAGTTTTATAAAACCTACCTACAAGGATATTTGTCCTCCTCAATAAATTTTGTACAGGTCCCACCTTCCCCAGAAGAGATCCCAATGATCCAAAAATCTGAAACCCTGTCCCCAGCACAGATTTGTCAGCCACATATTCATCAGCCAGATCATCCTTTTCTTATTCCCACTGGTGCTTGGATTACTACCCTTCAAAGTCCTGCTTTCCAGCTTCCTACTGAGCTCCCTGTATTACCTCTTCAGAAACTCACCCCTCTTCCTGCCCGAGTTGTTGGTACGAGCATGTACCATAGCTTCTGGCTGCTTCCATGCCCCCTGAAGAATGCTGTGGACCTAATCTGAGATGTCCCTGACCCAATTACCTTAAACGAGACTTGCTGTTAGCAATGTGTTCATTATGATCAATTGTTACCCCGCAAAGACGTGCAGGTTGTGAGGTTGATTGATCCCTGTAATTTGCCTCTACGGTGTAGTGGGGGAAATTGTCAGGGATGAGGGGAGAGAATGAAGTGCAATTAGTGTAGGATCCGTGTAAATGTGTACTTGGTTGGTGCGTTCTTTGTTACCAAAGGGCACAGCACGGATGTCCAGACTTAAGAACAGCAACTTCTGCACCATGATTAGGTTTCAGAACCAGTCACCTCTTTTACACTCCCTTCCCAGTTTTGCTGCCACATAAAGATTAAGATAATCATTATATTTGCCAAGATAATATCACATGTACATAGAAATATATGTTGTTTGCATGAAATTAGCACAGATTGTACTGAGCCAATGCAAATGGCACGTGCTTACAGTGGCAACATGCCTACAACTCACTAATGTTAACCATAGGACCTTGGAATGTGGAAGGAAAATGGAGAGAATGGCGGGATTCAAATCCCAGTTGGTGATCACAATAGCTAATTACTACGCTATTGTGCCGCCCCCATTCTCGTATATTCTTGTACCCTTAACCCGACCTCTGTTATTCAGTTACTGTCAATAATGCATTTCTTTTTGCAGATTGTGCTACTTTCTTTGCACCATGCTGCTGGTTTTCGCTCATCACTGTATTTATTACTGTTACTATTCACCCTGTGAGCTTCATGTAGACATTGCACCCTGGTGTATATGTCAATAAACTAATCTCACTTAATGGCTCTACCTGAGTGGATCTGGGAAGAATCTTCCTCATCTTTCTCAAAATACTTATTCTCTTTTTTCCATCATCTAACCCTCCTGGGATACAGCAATAAATATGATAAGTTTGCTAGCATTGCCACTTTGTAGGAAGAGCTTGCAGTGACCCGTAATAAACCTTTGCTTGCCATTATCGATCATTTTGTCAGTTTCACATTTTGTACCACATAATCTAATGGTACATCAATGGTTAGGTGAACTTCAGAGACAGTTAAAAACAAAAAAACAAATCTCTGATAAAAACATAAAGTTCTGGACCAGTATCTCAGACGGTATTTGTAGAAAGACAATCTGAATTTCTCTGAAAGCACTCTTGACCAAATGTTGTTTGCACTAACCAATTACAGGAAATCTGCCCTAACTTTCTAAATGACTCCCTGGTGTAATTTAAGAGTAAACATTCTTCTTCAATGGATTTGTTTTGCTTTTAAATACCATGTTATGATTGGCATGGGTGTCCAGGGAGAGGTGGCACCTCTGGTGAAGGGCTTGTCATGTCCATTCTCATTTACCCTTGTTCCCACTGAACACTCAGCTGTCATCTGCGGCTCCAAGTAGCGACAGCAACCACACACCCTGGTGTACAGGAGGGCTAAACCAGCAGAGGGCAGCTGGCAGCCTCATACCCTAGTGAGATAGAGCATGTGAAGTCAGCTCTGGCGGACTGGGTGGATGAGATTGAATGGCCAGGAAGGTGGCTCTACAATGCTTTGTGGAGAGCGAAGGGCATGGCAAGGCACAGAAGAAGCCATAGTCATCTACCACAACCAAAGAAGACCCAGATGCCATGTCTACTCATACCATTGGAACCCGGACTTCCAAGGTCAAGAGAGTGGAACTACCCCAGTGCAATGGGTTTTCCACCTCAAAAACCTCCTGCACAGGTTTCTTTGTGCAGTTCACACCATCCGAAGAAATGCCAACATCTATCATCATGTGTAACAAACAACCAATTAATCAGGACTGACAACAATCAAGGGACTCACATGAGCTCTTGTATTCTTTCCTCTTCACCCTCCTGCGCATCATGGTTGCCCGCGGGCTCATTGGATGGGCCGTCCGCGACAGGGTGCTCGTGTTCTGGGAGCTGAAGCCTGAAGTGCCAGAAGAGGGTGGAGAGGAGCTGACTGGGACCAGTGCTATGGCAGAGAAAGAGCAGGAGGAGGGTATGGATTAGCTCCGGAGTAATGAAGCACATCTCTACTGATGGTAAAACATTATTAAACACATTGCACAGTGACATAGGGTTGAATAGGTCTGATTGTGGTGGAAGCTACAGGAGTTGGTCTCCAGGGCACTGCCACAGACAGCTAGGGTGCAGGGCAGAGCGCCATTATGCCCTAGAAAGAGGCATTTTCCCTTTGAGTCACTGCTGTCTTCCAGCAGAGTAATCCAGTCAGTCTATTCTGTTTATTTCCCTCCAATTTACTTTGAAATCACAGATCACCTTTATTTGACCAGACTCAAGTTCCCAGTCATTCCCACTTAGTACCTTATATAGTTTGTCCTTTAATCTCTGCCGTATCCCCTGTCCAAAACCTTAAATACATGCCTCCTGCCCCTTGTACCAACAGCAAATGGGAACAGCTTAACTTCATCAATCTCACCTAAACCTTTGCACATCTTTCAACTTCCTTTGTTATAAAGAGAAAAACCTCATTTTTCTGATGCTTCCTTGTATCTAACATCCCTCTTCCCTGCAATAACTCTCATAACCAATCGTCTCTGCACACTATCAAAAACCTTCACACCTTTACTAAGGTGTAGTGATAAGAATGAAACAATTTAGCTCCTTACTTTTGTATTCAATAGCTGACCTCACAGTTCTCTATGCTAAACATAAGAACATAAGAAATAAGAGCAGGAATAGACCATCTGGCCCATCAAGCCTGCTCTGCCATTCAATAAGATCATGTCTGATCTGGCCATGGACTCATCTCCACCTACCTGCCTTTTCTCCATAACTCTAATTCCCCTACTATGCTAAAATCTATCCAACCTTGTCTTAAATCTATTTATTGAGGTGGCTTCCACTGCTTCATTGGGAAGAGAATTCCACAGGTTCATTGGGCAGAGAATTCCACAGATTCATCACTCTCTGGGAAAAGCAGTTCCTCTTCATTTCCATCCTAAATTTACTTCCCCGAAACTTGAAGCTATGTCCTGTAGTTCTAGTCTCACCTACCAGTGTAAACAACTTTTCTGCCTCTATCTTACCTAATTTTATATGTTTCCATAAGATCTCCTCTCATTCTTCTGAAATCCAGCTGGTATCTGTCTGCCCATTGTGTCAGTCTATTGATATCCTGTTGAAATTGATTGGTGGCTTGCACACAATATGCCTGACCCTGAATTTGCTCAGAATTCCATTATCAATGTTATTAAGAACAAAACTGTGAAGTCACGCTAACCCTCACGCTATGCCCAGTGTATACTGTCCTCTAGTTTCAAAGGCAACTGTCATCTTCATCATTATGTGCCATGTGGTATGACATAGACAATCATGGCCCTGTGACTGTGATTGTTCTTGACAATTTTTTCTCCAGAAGCGGTTTGCCATTGATTTCTTCCGGGCAGTGTCTTTACAAGACAGGTGACCTCAGCCATTATCAATACACCTCAGAGATTGTCTGGCTGGCATTAGTGGTCACATAACCAGGATATGTGATATACACCAGCTGCTCATATGACCATCCACCACCTGCTCCCATGGCTTCACATGACCCTGATTGGGAAAGAGAGGGTGCTAAGCAAGTGTATTTTCTTCATCACCCTTCCTTGTTACATCAGCAGAAAAAATAAGTAAGTCAAACGCCTCACCTCTTGCTTTCAGTTGTGTGATCAAATGCTTTTGGTTTCTTAACTCAACCCAAATGGATTGCATTTTGCCCAGTACTTTTGCTCTCTCAAAACTACTATGCCTTCCATAATCGGTACTGCTATCCACCTCCCTTTTCACCGACCCTGAACACTTTGTCACCAAGTCCTCACTCTATTTGAGCCAGATTTCTGTATTTGCCACTGTCCTATGTTTCTATACAACTATTTGGCCATATCCACCATGTTTATGTATTAGTGTTTTAAACCTGTCTTGTGGCAACCCACCTCACTCTGTGCCTACCCAATATGGCACCACTTCGTCCTGCAATTGTCTCCAACACTCCTGCTCTTCAGGGTATCTTATTACTGAATGCAGATGCCCACTTCCAAAACCATAAGACATTGAGTCTGCTCCGCCATTCTATAACAGCTGATTTATTGTCCTCCTAAACCCCCATTCTCCTGCCTTCTCCCCATAACATTTGAAGCCCTTACTAATCAAGAATCTATCAACCTCTGCTTTAAATATACCACAATTTACATTTAGTTTAAAGCTTGTAAACCTCCCTGCGCAAACTGCAACCCTGGTTCTGTTGAAGGGCAGCTCAACCCTTTTGATTGGTTGCCTCCTACGCCCCCAATGCCCCATGAGCCTTATCTGTTAAATGGGCAAACCCCAGTGACCTTCTTCATCTCCTTTGCCATCCAAGACCATGGTTTGGTTCCTCTGCTCTTCCTTCATGGAGGAATATACCTGACTTTCAGCTAAACGCCTTGCACCTACTCAAGTCCGGCTCACAACAGCACACTGCAAGTGACTTGATAATTGTTTCTTGAGTCTGCTTTCCACACACGTACCTCAGCTCTTTCTTGACATTTGCAGACTTAACCAGTAACCTGCGTTTCTCTAAATTATTCAGTAAACATTTCTATCAGATATTCTTCTTGTATCCTTTCCATTTAGAATTCACTAGTGCTACTAAGCTTTGTACTCTGCCAAGAGGCTTGAAAGTCAATCATAGAAAGAAGAGTTTGAATCACACTTCAGAAGTTAGGGAATTTATAGCTAAATAAAACACTAACTCAGTAATAGTGATCGTAAATTGCCAGTTCTGGTTAAAAAACTATAGGGTTCAAAATTTCCACTCTGACCTTTGATGTGCCTGCAGTTTCAGTAAAATAGCTGATTCTTGACTGAATTCTGGGTGCAGTCAAGAAAGTAACTGCTAGACTTGTTACTGATGCCTGAGTCTTGTGAATGGGTAAATAACAAACCAATGCAAAACCCCACTCTGCTGATTTCAATTCTTTCTTTGAACAATAGAAATTTTATATATATATATACATAATTTACTGTCCGAAAAAGTATTTTCGGATGTTTAGTTGAGGTAAGTGAAAAAAAATTCTCTCAATGTCATTTGAATTTGCTGGGACCAATTTCTCAGAGAAAAATCAGGTAGTACCTTGGGTAAAGTTGTCTCATCACATTGCTTGTAGTTGTTTTAGTTGGGAATTCTAATTGAGATGTCATAGTTTCCAGACAGAGGAATTTGGAGTGAAGAAATAAGGAATTTAGATACTGGGCTACTTTGCCTCAGTAAGGAGTTGTGGTTGTGTGTTTTAAAAGTTAAGTTCGATACAATGAATGGATTAAGGGTTCTAATTCTTGTACTCAATTGAATATTATAAATGCATTTTTATTAAGATCTAACATAAATTCTGTTAAATGTAATCTTGCATGTCAGCACCTTAATCTGGGAAATCCCAAGGGCTACAATTGATTTTGGGGCTCTCTGGGATAACCATAATTTCTCCACAAGCCAGGCAGTAGTAACAGAGTCCAACACTCTGACAAGGCATAACCACAAGAGATGGTGATTCTGAAGATGGTGGCGATCTAGACCAATACATATAAATTTTGGAGGAACTCAGCAGGTCAGGCAGCATCTAAGGAGGGGAATAAATGTTAAACATTTCAGGCCAAAATCCTGCTACAGGACTGGAAAGGAAGAGGAGAAGGTATACAAGTTGGCAGGTGATGGGTGAAGCCAGGTGAGTGGGAAGGTGGGTGGGTGTGAAAGCAGGGGATGAAGTAAGAAACTGGGAGGTAATAGGTGGAAAAGATAAAGAGCTGAAGAAGAAGGCACCTGATAGGAGTGTCATTGTGAAAGGACTAGGCCGAAAATGTCGACTGTTTATTCTCCTCCACAGAGGCTGCCTGATCTGCTGAGATTATGTTTGATCATGTTGCTTAACATATCTTGTCACCGCGATTTTTTACAATATAGAAAGGAGGTCCTAATGCTTGGTTCTGGCAGGCACCTTGGGTAAAGTAAAGTGGTGCTGGATACTATGAAATCAAGCGGGGTGGAACGGGATGAGAAAATAGACAAGCTAGCTTGTAAGGAAATGACTCATTCCAAGAATGACCTAGGATTCAGAGATAAGATGTTACTGTACATTTGCAGTAGTCTGAGTTGGACAGAGAGGTTGGTGCACTCCATGTAGGTGTCTTGCAATGCCCTGGGTGGTAGGTGTGGCAGTAGTTGACGCAGGGGTCCCAGCAGTGGTGGTGGTCACTCCTCTGAACTTTAACTGTCCGCCAACCATCGAAGGTTGAGGGTAAAGAGACAGAAGATAAAAAAGATTATTAATGAAACACAACTCCAACACTTAAAGAGCCTGTCATTATTCTAAGGATGGGAGATGACCACTCTTCTTTTAAGTTCAGTACTTGGCGAACATTGGCTACTTCAGGTCTCTTCTTCAAGGAAACATTCAGGTCATGAAAGACAAGCATAAGACATGGGTTAGCATTCTTTATCGCAAGATAAATGTTACCTCATTATGGGAAGTGTAGAAGCTTTAAAGAGGGTGCAGAGGAGAATTACCAGGAGGCTGCCTGTCTTAGAAAGCATGTCTTATGAGAATAGGCTGAGTGAGCTAGGGCTTTTCTCTTTGGACCAAAGGAGGCTGAGTGGTGATTTGACTTTGGTGTACAAAATGGTAGGGAGCATGGGTCAACTGGATATCCAGACTTTTTTTTCCCAGACTGGAAATGCCTAATTCAAGGCAGCGTAATTTTAAAGTAATTGGAAAAAAGCATAGAGGGGGAAGTCATTGGTAAATTTTTACACAGAGTATGGGTGCATGGAATACCCTGCCAGGGGTGGTGGTAGAGTCAGACACATTAGGGGAATTTAAGAAACACTCAAATAGTCATTTTGAAGATAGAAAAATGAAAGGCTGTGTAGGAGGGAAAGGTTAGATTGATCTTAGAGTAAGTTACAAGGTCATCACATTGTGGGCCAAAGGGTTTCTACTGCGCTGCAATGTTCTATTTACCACGTTTTATGTTAAGATGACAACAGTAACAAAGGACTCATATCTTGGTTTTTGCACTGACTCGTACAAGTTATTCATAGAGGGAAATGCCAGAGCATCACATGAAATAGAGACACGAGAGACTGGAATCAGGAGAAGTGTGCATAGTGCTGGAGTAAGTTGGTGGGACAGATAGCATCTATAGAGTGAAATGGACGTGAAGTTTCAGGTCGAAATCCCTCAATCCACATGAGGGATTCAAGGCTTCAAGGCTTCTTCCTAACATTACATCCCCTTCATATATAATTGATCCGTATGACGTAGACAGAGGTCATTTCAGCCCATCAAGTTCAAGTCAGCTTACAGAACAAGTTTCTCTGTAACTATCCTTCCTATGTACCCATCAGATTTCACCACGCTACACCCCATGGAAAATTTACAGTGGTCAATTCACTCAGGTTATTGGACTGTGGGAGGAAACTGGAGCACCTGGAGGAAACACTTTCAGTCACAAGAAGGGCAGGCAAATTTCACACAGACAGCACCAGATGTTAGGTCTGAATCTGAGTCCCTGGAGCTATGAGGCTACAGCACTGATAACTGCATGCTATAATAATCAGAGGATGCTAATAAAATTGATAGACATGATGCATTTTAAAGCCTGGCTGACGTGAATGTGTAGGCCCTTGAGGGATGTACAGGCAACCTGCACAAAGCAAGATCCATAAACAGGGGTAGGTTAATGACTAAATTCCTATATTTTTAAGTAATTGTTGACAATATTTCCCATTACTTCTTAATACCTAAAGAATTTTTATAGCCACAGGACAGCACATACAGACCCTCCATTTTATTTCATCTGAAGATCTGTACTTCCATAAATGTAAACCTCAGACTGGCCGTCAGAACTTTTGTGCTCATTTGGAACTTGAATGCACAAACTCTCACTCAGAAACTAAGGGTCTCAGTTCTGGGAGAACCATATCTCCTTCATTAACAAACAAGATGGGCAGAAGATGCACTTTTGGGGGCTGTTTGTAAAATTCCATGTTCCCCAGGATCTACTAGTGCAATTCTACACTGCCATCATAGGGAGCATCTTCGCATCAGTCATTACTGCCTGGTTCGATGCAGCATACCCTTACAATATACCAAAATGATAGTAAAACTATCAGGTCAGCAGAAAAAGTCATTGGTTGCAATCTACCATCACTGCAGGACTTGTGTATATCCAGGACAAAGAATTGGCCAGGAAAAATCAGTGCCAGCACTACCCACCCTGCAAAATGTTCTTTCTAACAGTTTCCTTCTTGAAAGCACTAGAGGGCTATTAAAACAAAAACTTCACACTACCTTCTTCCCCCAGGCAGGTGATCTGATCAAGCATTCTAGGTACCTACCCATCCCCTCTATCTATTACCCCCATCATGGCATTGCACTGTAATCACTTTAAAACACTTTTTTATCATGCAGTTTACATTGTAAGGATATGATGGTTTTATGTATTCATGCACATTTTATTCCATATCCATCCTTTAACCTCCATTTTTATATACTCCTTTATAATTGTTGTTTTGGTTGCATGTCATGCTCTGTCCAACACACCACAGCAAATTTCTAATACATGTAAAAGTATACGGGGAATAAAGTTGATCCTTGATCCAAATTGCCAACTGTCTATTTCTCTCCATAGATGCTGCCTGACTCATTGCGTTCTCCAGTGTCTTTGTCTTTTGCTCCAGATTTCAGCCTCTACAGTCTCGTGTCTCCAGTTGGACTAGTAAAGATGGAAATGTGAAGCTTTGGCAGAGCATTCTCAAAGAGCTAAGCACACAAGTACATCATTTGGAAAAGAGCAGTTGCAGTTATTTGGAAATCTGACAAAATGTTTGTGTTCATTGCTGTGGGAAATGAAATCAAAAGAAGAGGTTATGTTTCATCTATATAGGGCATTGATGTGGCTACATTTGGCACACAATGTATATAAAGGATGTTATTTAAGGATGATAAGGAGTTCAGAGAAGGTTTACCAGACTAATAACTGAAATGTTCAGACTATCTTATGAGAAAAGTCTGAGCAGGCTAGATTTGTATCCACTGGAATTTAGCTGACTAAATTGTATGAGATCTTGATAGATCTTGCAGCACCAGATTTATCCACCTGGACCCCAGACTATGTCTCGGAGCTCTGCATTCTCTCACCATTCAGATACCATTCCTTTTCATTTATCCTCCCAAAATGGACTATTACACATTTTCCCACATTAAACATATTTGCCTGATCTTTGCCGACACCCATCCCAGCGTGTCATCTCCTGAATTTACTCCTCCTCCTACCTCAGCCAGTTCCATTATGGGTGCAGCTCTCCCTGTTATCAGAAGGTGATATCTCATGAAGGTGACATCCCCTCATTAACAACCTCCACCATCCAGGCCATGCTGTCTTCTCACTACCTCCATCAGGTAGGAGGTGCTGGAGCCTCCAGGTTCATCAATTGCTTTTTCCCCGCTGGTTCTTGAATTGACCCGAAAAGCCCTAATTCTATCTTGGAATGTAGTTCTCTCAACTTGCACTAATGTTTGCTTTTTATTCTATTGTGTAAGTTATGCATAATTTATGTTAATCTAAGTCAATATAATGCATGTTGTGTTGCAATGTGCTGCAAAAAAGTTCATTTTCATGGTATTTATACCCTGGGTAAGTATGCTTGATCTTAGTCTTCACTTTCCAGTAATAAGGTGCCCCTTGCATGTGCATAATCAGGTGAATCAACTTTTCTAATCTTTTCCCCTTATCCCCGATGAGGAGGGAACAGAGAGTAACCTTGCTCCATTGGCTTCAGGGATAGTCGGCTCTGGTGCACAGGGAGGATCTCAAGCTTGACATTATCGGAGGCGTTGGTCAGGAGCTGGGTGGCCTCCATCAGGGTGCAGTGCTCTGTGCTCACTCCATCGATCGACAAGATGTAGTCACCGACGTGCAAAGCCCCACATCTGACAAAACAAATGCCATTTGAAGCCACAGAAACAGCTGACACAATCTTAGTGATCTGCATCTGTCCAAAATAATTACATGAATGCAAATGATTGCAAAAGAAGTTCTGTCAACTAAAAATAAATTCCATTGCAGGCAATTTCAAAATTTGAAAGCTGAGGTGTTGAGTTCATTAAGATTCTGCACCATCTCAGATAATCTGTTCTTGCTGCTTCGAGGATTGTTCTTGAGTCAGAGAACAAACAGCTAAAGAAGCTCGGGTCTCTGTCAGTACTACTCAGTGGCCACTGACTCAGATCTGAGGGAGATCTCCATCTCCCTTACCTTCAAATGCCTTCATGGACTTGGCTTTGTCCCAGTCTGTTCTTCGCCTCCTGTCTTGTAACCTCATGAGATCACTGCCCCCACTCCTGCCTTCAGCTGTCTGGCCTGATATGCTGAAACCAGGCCTCTTTGTCTCTGCACTTCTCTTTCCTCCTTTAAATCTGCTTCTTGACCAAGCATTCACTCGTGTGTCAATACGGTAAAATGACAGTAATCCATATTCCATGGTTCAATATCTGGTTCCTTGGATGATGTTTCCGGTACTCCGCTGAAACTCAGAGGGATTGTTCCTGTGCTCCTTCCAGACTCAATGGGGTCCTACTTCTCGGTCTCACTTCAAACTCTGGGTAACTGGGCTCCCACACTCCTTTCAATTTCTCCAGGGCACCACATCCCACAATCTCTTGAACTCACAGGGCCCCATTCCCCCCAATCTCTTGAATTCACTGGGGCCCATTACACACAATCTCTTGTACTCATTGGGGCCCCATTTTACTCAATCTCTTAAAATTATTGGAGCCCCTTTCCCATGAACTCTTGAACTCAGACAGCTGTGTTCCTCACAAACTCTTGATCTTACTAGGACCCAATTTCCACAATCTTTTGAACCCACTGAGGCCCATTTCCCTCGATCTCTTGCTCTCACTGAGGTCCCGTTCCCCACAATGTCTTGAACTCATTGGGGCCTTGTTCCAAACAATCTTGCATCTCTGGGACCCCATTCTCCACGCTCCTTTTAAACTCACTGTGCCATCATTTCACACACTCCCTTGCAATGTACCAAGTTCACTGAAAAATCCATTAAACTACTTGTAATACCTAGTTTTGAGAGATAGATAAGAGCAAAAGTTTGAAAAATTTGCCAGTTCCAGCACCTTCAAAGTGCTGAATGTGCCAGATTAACAGAGCGCTGTTGGATGTTCATCGATTTAATGACGAACGCTCTTTGGTCTGCCCGAAATTTGTCGTTCTCCTGGCACAGCAATATGTCCATAATGGAGTGCTGCCAACTGGCACATCCCAGGCTGCAAAACTACATCCCTCAGCACGTACTGAAGCTTGGTGTGGCCAATGCTGTGGGTCAGTGGGGAAGGGCCTGAGTCTAGCTTCCATCCTCTACCATGGAGTCAGACTGGTAAGCCCCTCAAACACTGAAATGGCATAACACCACAGAGGGGCCACATGAGTGGCAATGGCACTATAGTTAAAAAAAGGCTACACTACTGAATGTATTAACCATGAATGTAAAATGTTTTGACTGTTTATTTCTCTGTACATATTTTTTTATTTTGAATAAATTTTACGTTTGAAATTTTAAAAATAGCTGAATTTTTCCTTTTGTATCTTGCTATCATTTCCTGTCTGAGAAACGGTTAAGCTTGTTTTGCTATTTTGCTGATGTGATATAAATGTAATTTTATAACATTTTCATCTCTCCTCCTGGCCCCTTCCCACGCAAGCGTACCTGAGAACACGGTGTGGGATCATTCATAATGGTCCAGCTTTCCTTTCACAACTACTCATGATCACTATCCATCAGAGGTGCCTTCAACACAACTGCCCCCCAGGGTTGTGTCCTGAGTCCCCCCCTCTGCTCTCTTTACACCCCCCAACTGTGCTGCCACACACAGCTCCAATCTACTGATCAAATTCGCAGATGAGACGACATTGATCAGCCCTATTTCTAGTGGTAATGAGACAGCCTACAGAGGAGAGGTTGACACCCTGACACAGTGGTACCAAGATAACAACCTCTCCCTCAATGTCCAAAAGAGCTGATTGTGGATTACAGGAGAAACAGAGATAGGCTCGCCTCGATCATCACAGAGGGACTGTAGTGGAGAGGGTGAGTAGTATCAAGTTCCTTGGTGCACACATCACCGATGATCTCACCTGGACTGTACACACCAGCTGTGTGGCAAAAAAACACAACAGCTTTTCTTCCACCTCAGGCGACTGAAGAAGTTTGGCATGAGCCCCCAAATCCTCAAGATCTTCTGCAGGGGCACCATTGGGAGCATCCTGACTGGCTGTATCACCGCCTGGTACGGGAACTGCACCAACCTTGATTGCTGGGCACTGCAGAGAGTGGTACGGACAGCCCAGCGCATCTGTGGATGTGAACTCCCTCCATTGAGGACATTTACAGCAGAGGTGCAAAAAGAAGGCCTAGAAGATCATCTGGGACACCAGTCACCCCAACCGTACACTGTTTCTGCAGCTTCTGTCTGGCAAATGGTACTATAGCATTAAAGCCAGGACCTAAAGGCTACAGGACAGCTTTTTTCTACAAGCCACTGAACTTATAAATTTGCATGTTTTAACATTGCAAAGGAGTCATAATGCAAAGATTTTTACTCCCTCACGTTGTGGGATGGATGTATGATATAAATTCAATTCAAATTCACCAACATGTGGCTGGAACAACACACACAAAATCCTGGGAATCAGCAGGTCAGGCAGCATCTATGGAAGGGAATAGACAAGCTACATTTTGAGCCAAGAGGATCACAACCTTATCATGGTTTGGAGGCTTGTGTGCCTCAATGACCTGGAGAGCTGTGTTGGCTGGAGTCAGGACTTCATGCTTTGGCTCTTGGTAGGGTCACTCATGCCAAACAAGTCAAAGGGTAGAGGCCAGACGAAGAGTGGTCTACCAGTCCTCCAGGTTCAGGGGTTCAACTCAAGGCTAATAATCCTGACTGGTAAAACAAAACTGTTACCCAAACAGCAATGAAGAAGAACCCATGACTGTGTGGCTAAGCATAGCTCAAATACCATCTATAAATTTGCTGAAGATACAACCATTGTGGGTAGAATCTCAGGTGGTGATGACAGGGCGTACAGGAGCGAGATATGCCAACTAGTTGAGTGGTGCCGCAGCAACAACCTGACACTCAACATCAGTAAGACAAAAGAGCTGATTGTGGACTTCAGGAAGGGTAAGATGAAGGAACACATACCAATCCTCATAGAGGGATCAGAAGTGGAGAGAGTGAGCAGTTTCAAGTTCCTGGTTGTCAAGACCTCTGAGGACCTAACCTGGTCCCAACATATTGATGTAGTTATAAAGAAGGCAAGACAGCGACTATACTTCATTAGGAGTTTGAAGAGATTTGTTATGTCAAAAAATACACTCTAAAACTTCTATAGGTGTACTGTGGAGAGATTCTGACAGGCTGCATCACTGTCTGGTATGGAGGGGCTGCTGCACAGGACCAAAAGAAGCTGCAGAGGGTTGTAAATTTGGTCGGCTCCATCTTGGGTACAAGCCTACAAAGTACCCAGGACATCTTCAAACAGCAGTGTTTCAGAAAGGCAGCGTCCATTATTACTGAACCCCAGCTCCCAGGGCATGGCCTTTTCTCACTGTTACCATCAGGTGGAAGGTACAGAAGCCTGAAGGCACACACTCAGTGATTCAGGAACAGCTTCTTCCCCTCTGCCATCCGATTCCCAAATGGACATTTAACCCTTGGACACTACCTCACTTTTAAAATACATATTATCTCTGTTTTTGCACAATTTTTAATCTATTGAATACATGTATACTGTAATTTATTTATTTATTCTTCTTCTATATTATGCATTGCATTGAACTGCTGCTGCTAAGTTGGCAAATTTCACGACACATGCTGGTGATAATAAATCTGAGTGCAATAGTATTCCCGAGTCTCCCCCCTGGAGTTATATGACTGACAGTAGTGAAAACTGAGAGGAAGCAACTGCCACAATAAAGGAAGCCCTGAGCACATCACAGATGGAGGATCTTCAATGCTGCCCTAAATATCAGCAGCATAATGGGCAGTAAGTAAGTAATTTTGGGCCAAGATTGGGAATAAAGGGGGCAGAAGCCAGAATAAGACTGTAGGGGAGGAGAAGGATCTGCAAACTGGGAGGTTATAGGTGAGACCAGGTGAGGGGGGAGGTGGATGGGTGGGGAATGGGGGAAAATGAAGTGAGGAGGTAGAATGTGATCGGTGAAAATATATGGGGATCAAGAAGAAGGAATCTGATAGGAGAGGAGAGTGAACCATGAGAGAAAGGGAAGGAGGAGGGGCACCAGAGGGAGGTGATGGGTGAGAAGAGAAAGGGTGAAGGGGAGGCCAGAATGGGGAATGGAAAAAGAGAAAAGGGGAAGGGGGAGAAGTTACTGTAAGTTAGAGAAACCGATGTTCATGTCATCAAGTTGGAGGCTGCCCAGATGGAATATGAGGTGTTGCTCCTCCAATCCGAGAGTGGCATCATTGTTGCATTAGAGGCCATGGACCAACATGTCAGAATGGGGTTGGTAAGTAGAATACAAATGGGTGGAATTTTCTCATAACCTTCCAGAGATGGAACACAATGTGTTCTTCAGGTCTTAGCACTAAGTGTGGGATTGATTGGAACAGGAGATCTGGGGGATAAAATTTACCCCTTTTTCTTCGGCCTCCAGAGTTCCTATAGCAGCCATTGACTAAACCACTGTTATACCATAAAGTCATGGAGACATACAGCACAGAAACAGGACCTTTAACACACTGATTCAAGGCGACCATTTACACTAATCCTACCTGAATCCCACGATCTCATCTACTCCTCCTGGATTCTACACCTCACCTGCACTGCACTTTAGCCCATTAACATGCATGGCTTCAGAATGCAGCAGGTAACTGGCGCTTCAAGAGGAAACCCACACAGTCACAGGGAGAACGTGCGAACTCCACACAGACAGCACCCGAGGTCAGGATCAAACCCCCAGGGTCTCCAACATTGCAAAGTAGCTGCTCTGCTGGTGAGTCTTTGTGCCAAAACAGGAAACAGACCACAACAACCTTCAACAAGAACCCAGCAGCTGAGTGTGTGGCTTCAGCTCACCCACGGGCCATTCAGCCCAGCAGCTATAAGCATCAATACTACCCATGCAAGCTCTCTCCCCAGTCTATTTCCTTGTTCTCATTCTGTCCTATGTTCATCTATTGCCTGACATTTGTGTTAAATCAATTTTTTTAAAAGTCAAGTTCATGTATGTTCATATGGCTAATGAAAGCATAGCACCACATTTCCAACATTTCCACCCCTGGAGACTGAAGAGATGAAGGGAGTGCAGAGGAAACATTAATCCTTCAACCAGTACAAAGCTCAAGAAGTGTGCTGCAACCTCTTGAGGTCCCTGTTGATCATTGCAATTTCATCACAAAAAGACTTTGATTTAAGAGGCTTGTTAATGATCCCAGAACACTGCAAAGAGATTTAACAACAATGAGGCACTCTGCAGTGTTCAGAAGCCACTAACAAGGCTGTCACTGCTCTGAAAGAGAAATGCGACAATGACAAAAGCAATCTATCTGTTAGATGTTGAAACACAGACATTGGCCAGCACTCCAGGGAGAACTCAAATAATAACACAAAATGTTGGAGGCAGCAGCAGGTCAGACGACATCTGTGGAGACAGAAACAGAGTTATTGCTAAATGTTAAAAGTCCATCATCAAGAATTAGAGAATAGAATTATAGAAATGCACAGGATAGAAATGGGCTCTTAGGCCGAGCTCACCCATGACAACGGTGATATCTGTCTATGCTAATCTCGTTTGCCCACATTAGGCCCCTGTCCCGCCACTGTTCTTATCCAATTACAGTACCTTTTAAGCAATGTAATTGTTTCTACCTCCACAACTTCCTCCGGCAGCTCATTCCAAACCTTCACCAGCCCCTGTGTGGAAAAAGTTCTTTCAGATCTGCTTTAAACTTCTAATTTTGTAACCCCCTTTAAAATCACCTCTCAGCATCCTACAATAAACTCAACCTATCAAAACGCTTCTTATAACTACAGGCCTCCATTCCAAGCAACATCCTGGTGAATCTGTCCTGCACTCTCTCTATCGCTACCACATCGTTCCCATAGTGTGGCAAGCAGAACAGTACACAATACCTCAAGTGCAGTCTAACCAACTTTCTGTACAGTTGCAACATCCCAAATCGTATAAACAATGACTTGGCCTATTAAGGCAAGCATGTTGAATGCCCTCATCACCATCCTATCTACCTTAGTGGCCCTTACAGGAAACTATGCAGTTGGACTCTCTGTACATCAACACTTTGAAGGTCTCTGCCATTTAGGATGATGGGTCTTCAACCTGAAAGGATAAATCTGTTTCTCTCTCCACAGGTGCTGCCTGGCCAGCTACATCCTTCCTGCATTTTCTGTTTTTTATTTCAGTTTTCCAGAACAGCAATTTTATCACCTCCGGGGAAACTCTCCCACACTTCTCTGAAATTATCACAACTAATTTAGAATACACAGGCTTCACATTTCATCTGAAAGAATAAACACAAGACATTCTGCAATTGCTGGGAATCCAGACTAACACACACAAAATGCTGAAGGAACTTAGCAGGTCAGGCAGCATTTATGCAGATGACTAAATAGTCGATGTTTCAGGCTGAGACCCTTCATCAACTCTTTAAACCTTTTCACAGATGCTACCTGGCCTGCTAAGTTCCTCCAGCATTTTGTGTTCAACTGAAAGAAACCAGCTTTAGTGGACAGTGCTCCCTTAGTACTGGAGTTGAGAGTCAGTGGAGTTGAGGTACGCAGGATTTCCAAGAGCTACTCAATCAGATTCAGAGCCAGGGGTCTGAGTGATGCAGCCTAAATAACTTGGCCCGATTTCCAGAGCCAAGGTCCTTACTTAACTTAGAGAGCACAGACCTGTCCACAATGCTGGCAGCTTTGATCTTGTCAAGGATGATGACGTGCTTGTTATGATGCATTCCACTGGACAGTGATATCCCCAGTGGGCAGCCCGGAGTTTTGGTGATCTCCACAAGCAAAGGACCAGAAGCATTGATCACGGAATCTGAAAGACAGAATAGCCACTGCTATAACCACAGGACTGCCCCTCTCCAGCCACCCACACCAGGACCACTACACTCAATAACAGTTACTTCCCTCAGGCAGTCAGACTGACCAACACCTCCACCCATTAACCCACCCCACCACCACTACTTACACATCACCTTGTGTCACGTTATGTACGTACAATCAGTCAATGTATACAACAGTTACTTGTACATTGTGGTCTACAGGATTGCTTTGTATTTATAATTCTTGTGTTTTATTGTGTCATATATGCTTAGTGTGGTTTTTTTTATGCTGCATCAGATCCAGGGTAACAATTATTTTGTTCTTCTTTACACTTGCGTGCTGAAAAATGACAACAAGTAATCTTGAATCTTGAACCTTCAACTCCATCCCAGTGCTGAAAATCAACACCAGTTCTGACAAAGAGTCCCATGCTTGAGGTGTCAGCTCTGCCTCTTCCCTCCACGGACACTGCCTGACATGCTAGGTTTTCCCAACGCTTTGGTTCCTAGTCAGTGCTCCCCATCTCACTGCTGAGGCACGATCTCCAACTTGTTCTTTTTTAAGTTTCATTTTTATTGTATTTTGAGATACAGCATAGTAACAGGCCCAATAAGCCCATGCCATCTAATTACACCCATGTGACCAATTAATTTACTCACCCGGATGTGGGAGGAAGCCAATTGGTCATGGGGAGGATTACAGACAGCGGTGGAATTGAATCCGGGTCACTGTAATAGTGTTACACTAACCGCTACCCCACCATGTCCTGTGTTTTATTACCCACTTCAATGAGGCCTTACACGTCCCTCCCAACTACTGATTCATGGGGTTTTCCTGAGCAATCTATTGCAAAATAATAAATTAATTTAATTCTCACGGCATCAGAGAATGATGGAGATACAGCAGTGAAACAGGCCCTTCAGCCCATTGAGTTCATGCTGACCATCCAGCACTCATTGACCCTAATATTACACTAACCTCATTGACATTCACCTCACATTCCTATCAAATCTCTTCAGAGTGAACCCAGATATGGAGCTCATAATCCATCCATTCAGCACAGTTAGATGGACAGCCAAAGGGTTATACACTATGGAATCAGCTCTTCAACCCAAGAATCCAAGCCAACTAACAGCACCTATTTAGAAGGTTAAAACAATATAGCACAGGAACAGGACCTTCAGCCCAAGATACCATATCTCTGCTGAACATAATGCCAAATTAAACAAATCTTATCTGCCTGCACATGATCTATGTCTCTCAATGCCCTGCATATTCTATAAGCCAGTGCTGAAGCTATATACAGTAATTCTACATTACCCCCATTTTATTCTCCCTATAGAAAGGAGACACAAGAGACTTCAGATGCCACAATCTGGAGCAACACACAAAGTATTGGAGGAACTCAGTGGGTTAGGCAACATCAACTGAAGACAATGGGCTGTCTGGTTTTGGGTCAAGACACTTTATATGGAAGGCTCTTCACATGGAAAGTTGGAGGTCTGACGTCTGTGAGCCCATGAGTCAACTGTACACTGGAAGACCAGAGGTAGTCTGCACTGGGACGTTGGAGGAGAGGAGGAGAATGTGGTGTGTGTGTGTGTGGGGGGGGGGGGGGGGGGCTGCTCCCAGTACATCCTAAAGTTGTGATGGTTAGTAAAACAAACAACATATTTCACTGTATGTTTCGATGTACCTGTGGTGAATAAATTAACTTGAATCTACAATACAAACTTCAAACAAAATGCAATGACTCAGCAGGTCAGGCATATTTATGGAGAGAAATGGATGGCTGACTTTTCAGGTTGAGACCATTCATCAGAAGGTCCCAGTGGCTACCTATTTCAATTC
Source organism: Mobula hypostoma (assembly GCF_963921235.1). Classification (NCBI taxonomy): domain Eukaryota; kingdom Metazoa; phylum Chordata; class Chondrichthyes; order Myliobatiformes; family Myliobatidae; genus Mobula; species Mobula hypostoma. Next base: position 21,002,637 of record NC_086111.1, read on the forward strand.
AACTTGTCATTCCTTGGTCTCTGGTACGGCCATGAGGAAGTGAAACTCAGGTAGAAGAGCAACACCTCATATTCTGACTGAGTAGCCTAAACTTGCTGGTATGAACAGGGCAAGTTTACTTTTTCCTGGAGTATGGGTCCCTGGAATGCACTGTCTGGGGCCATAGTGAAGTCAAATATGATAGAGGCATTTAAGAGGCTCAGAGATAGGCACATAAATATACAGAGAATGGAGAGATTTGGCCGTGTCATATCCAATATTCAAAGGAATTTGAGGATGTATATTGTATACATTTCTCTGACATCAAATGTACCTGTTGAAACATATAATGTGGTCATTTTCAAATGGATATTTTTAACAGTTTAAGAGGGAATAAGATCACCTATAAAGAAAGTCATCAGCCTGCATCTCTCTGGCTGTCTTGACTGTACAAAGAATGAAACTGAACTTTCCATTCCCAGTCAACTCAAAGTTTCCTCTCATGTTCATGGTTCAGTGGAAGCCCCTGTACCTCCAGCCCCTCAGAACTCCCATTGCATGCCAGAGTGGTTACTGAGAGAGTGGCACCATATTGAGGGTACCATCCTTCAAATGGGAAGGTCTAAAGGGTAAAATTCTAAAGGAATACGAGAACAAAAACATTTTACTTGGAGGATGCTCCCATTTTCAATAACCAAACTCCAAGGCTGTTCAGCTCTACAATAGAGAGAGTAGAGTAACCGAGTGATGAGGTTCAACAGGCCACTGATCTCCCCTTGTCCTTGCCTCCTCCTCTGTAACCTGTTTCCCTCACATCCTGGCTCACAATTGATCAGGCCAAGACTCCATGCTGAGTGGCTGGACAATCCTCCTGTTTTTTCAGGATTATACAATGTACAGCTCAGCCATTATTCGCCGCACAACCCTCAGTCAGGAGTCCCACCATGGGAATAATGTCATTCTCAACCTCTAAATGGGAAGAAGACACCCCTGCCAGTGAGGCTCCATGCTCCTTACCCATGACGTTGACATCGTACTCAATCTGGTAGACAGCTTCCTGACCACACTGTCGCAGGATGTTCATGGCCTCTCCGTGACTGACATTGTGAAGTGGAATCCCATCCACACTCAGTAATCTGTCCCCAACCTTCAGCGTCCCCTCCCTGCAAACATACAGAAGGAAATATTAATCTTTCTGCGCCGATTCCCTCTGTGTTCTCTAAGAGCACAAACTGGGGAGCGTTTGTACATTGGGCTTTACAATTACAGGACCCAGAGCTACCTTGGGATTAGTTAGGCATCAGCCTCTAACCCACACTGCTGACTCACTTGTGAGTTAGCCGTCTTGTCCATCATGGCAACACACACTTCAGCTGTTCAGCTCTCAAACCGTCACAACCAATCACCCATGACTCAAAATGACGGGCAGTAACGGCAGAACAACAATGGCCTGAAGACTGCTATGTATGTGTGGAGCTAGAACGACAGCAGTTGTATACGCGTTAACTCAATTAAATGTTCTAACCTTTATCTATAAGGGATGTAGGCTCAGTTGGTACTTTTAAACGCCAGCTCAAAAACAATTTATTTAACCTTGCTTTTAATTAACATCATTTTGTCTTTTATTTTTATGCTTGGACTTTATCCCACTATAACGCATTTTGAACTGCATCATCTACATGAAAAATACTCTATAAATAAGTTATTATTTCTGAGTCATGTCAGCCACGGCATACGCTGGGCAACTTTTAGCGTGGGAGCGATGAACCGAGAATGGTGAGATGAAAACGTTTGCGCTCAAAATTGAGCATAAGAAAGCGCCTTCTGCATATAGGAGGCCCAATCATTTCCCCGTGCAATAAACTAGCCGTATGCACACTCGCCATATTCTCACTATCAATTTGATACGGTTCAAAGACGTTCTGTTCAAAAGCAATAAGGAACATGTCCTGTTGGATTGGTTTATTATTTTCATATGCACTGAAATATAGTGAAGAAATTTTGCTTATGTGCCATCCCGTCTGATCATTCCATATGTAATCACATCGAGGTAGCAGAAAGCAGGATGAAGTGTTAGCGTTGTAGAGAAAGTGCAGTGCAGGTGAGAAATAAAGTGTAAAGTCATTCGGGAGATCAAGAACAAGAGAAAATCTGCAGATGCTGGAAATCAAAGTAATACACACAAAATGCTGGAGGAACGTAGTGGGCCAGGCTGTATCTATAGAAAAGAGTACGGTCAATGTTTTGGGCCAAGGCCCTTCATTTGGACTCATGATGAAGTGTCTTGGCTTGATACATCAACTGCTTACTTTATTCCATAGATGCTGCCTGGCCTGCTGGGTTCCTCCATTATTTTGTGTGCATTACTGGGAGATCAAGAGTTCATCTTCTCATGTAGGAGAGATTTATGAATGCTTTAATTTGGCTGTTTTCATCCCTAATACTTGGAGATCCATCAGGTTACCTGTCAGCTGGTCCACCAAGCCTCACATGGGTCACCACCAGAGCACGGGACTTGTTCCAGTCTTCATGGGCTCCACCTGCAAAGCAACACCCATTTCCTCATTTCTTCCCTCAGTGAGACAGTTTCCTTGTCTTGCATCAGCTGTCCTCTGCCAGCAGCACAGTTAACAGCCTCTGCAGGTAGACAGAAAGGCATCACCTCCAAAGCTCCTCATAAACCTATTCTATCCAGGAACAGTGGCATGAGGGATCACAGGTACTCATGGAAAGGGAAGGAATCTCAGGACACGCAACAGAGATTCCACCATTATGATAGAGAAAGGCTAGGTTGAGGCCAAGATGGAGTCAATCTAGAGAGGAGATTTCTATTAGTAGGACAGGCTAGTCTCAGAATAATGGGATTCACTTTAGAACTAAGATGAGGAGGAATTTTTACAGCTAGAGAGCAGTCAGTGAATGGAATTCATTGCCATATAAGACTATTGAGGTCAAGTCATTGGATATGTTTAAGGCAGAGATTGATAGGTTCTTCATTCATTAAAGGGTTTAAGAGCTACAGGGAGAAGGCAGAAGTAAGGGGTTGAAAGGATTGAATAGCAGACCAGACTTGTTTGGCTAAATGGCCTAATTTTTCTTCTATATCTTATGGTGTTATAGTGTAAAACAGCAAGCATAATCTGCTACCTCAAGATAATATAAGACTTTGAGTCTCTCCCATCATCTCTTTTGCAAAATAAGATTCTTATACAGGTCCTCTCCAGGTTACAAACTCCTGACTTGCAAACGGCCTGTGCACATAAATAGATGTTTGGGAGTCCAGTGTGACTGACTTGCTGTCTGCAGCTGGCATCTTCCGCCATGTGAGAACTCGGTTCTTTGTTCTGGTCACGAACAGTTCATAGCATCAGAACCTTGTCAGGACCTGTAGCAATATTTTAGTAACCACAAAGACTACCTTTGAACATCTAACATCAGCCATCATGCAATAGTTGCAAAGGAAAAAAAAATCACTCTTTCCAGTATTTACAAACTCTTTTGTGTCTCACAAGGAAGTTTTTTTTATCCTGCAACAGCTACATGGGGGAATTCTGTGGATTTACCTGCGGCATTGTACAAGGCTTCTTATGTTCTGCCTGGGTCAGCGAACAAAGCCATGGAGAGTTAAAGGGCATGGATTGGTCTCTGAATCTGAACACCTTGGACCCAAATTACTCATCAATGACAGGATAATTTTGGCTTTAGGGTTAGGAGGCTGTGGGGCCAAGTCCCTCACTAGCCATTTGGACAATAGTCCACTACTGAGATCCTGCTGCAATGTCATAATTCCTACCCCCTCAGGTGAGACATGAGGCACAGAATAAAAGGACAACCATTTAAACCTGAAATGAGGAAGAATTTCTTTAGCCAGAAGGTGGTGAATCTATGGGATTCATTGCCACAGCTAGCCGTGGAGGCCAAATCACTGGGTGTATTTAAGGCAGAGATTGATAAGTTCTTGATCAGTAAGGAGATTAAGGGTCAAGGGGAGAAGGTGGGGCAATGGGCTTGAAAAATATCAGGCAAGATTGAATGGCAGAACAGACTCAATGGGCTGAATGGCCTCTTATACGTGCCCAGACAATGCTTAATCACTACTACAAGAAGCTAGTGGGATCTTGCTTTGCAAAACACTGCATTTCTCATATCACAACAGCAAATGCACTGCTGAAGTAAGATATTGGCTGTAATATATTGATAGGTCCAGAGTACTGTCAAGATGCTGGTTAATAACTTTAAGTGCCACATCATAATGAAAACATTTTGTTCTGATCGCATGTCCTTACAACAGCCTCTTAGTGGAGAGTTCTTGTAAAATAAGCGGGTTGTATTCTAACCTGTAGTGAACAATGATTTACCATGCACTTGTAGATACCCAGACAGCTCGGACTAGATCATCACCAAACACAGGAGGAAGGAAAGGAAGAGGGAAAACATGGAGATAACAAAATGACGAACCCCTCATCACAAAGCCAAAGCTGTTGCCTTCTTTGTACAGTGAGATTTCGACAGTCTTTGGAATAATTCTTGAATTGTTTTCTGGAACTAGAACAAAAAATAAAATTTTGTTTAATACGCGCATTGAAGCAAGTGCCAAAATCTTCATCAAGCTGTTAAGGCTGTTCAACACCTCCACCCTTTAACTCACCCCCATCATCCCCCACGATCACGACCTCCACATGAGCCACTCCTTGCCAAGTCCCTCAGCACCCTTCATTCTCCCCCACGCACTGCCACTTCTCACTTACGCTGCGTACCTCATATCTACACCAACACAGTCACTGTCCTACTGTGCTTCCATGTGTCCTGCTGCTACCCAGGAGAGTTCCTCCTGTCGAGAGTCACTTTGTCGCTTTATCATTTCCTGTCAGAGTCACCCCATGTAGAGATACTCCTGCACCTAGTGTCACTTTGTGTGCTATACTACAATCAGACTATGTATATAAGCTGATCTTATGTCTATGTGGCCACTCAGACAGTTACTTTGACTTTTATGGGATTGCTTTTAGACTTCTAGACAGTATATTGTGCTTTTTTGGGTTCTGTTATTGTTTTCTTTATGCTTATTGTGTTTTTATGCTGCATCAGATCAGGAGTAACAATCATTTCACACTCTTGTACTGAAGAACAGCAATAAACAATCTTGAATCGAAGTCAGGAGCTACAGTACACATCCCAGTGGAGTGTTAATTGATCCTCAGTCAATGCCGATTATTGTAGCAAGTCACAGTGGTTTCCATACAGAACAGGGTGTGGATACTGGAGGCCTTTTCTTTAGAGACAGTACAGGCAGCTTCCTACTTATTTAACCCTAGCCTGATCATAGGACAATTTAAATTGACCAATTAACTGACTAACCACTATATCTTTAGAATGAAGGAGGAAACCGTAGCACCTAGAGGGAACCAACACGCTTACTGGAAGGATATACAAACTAATTAAAAGATGATATTGGAAATGAGCTGTGACATCACCAAGCTGTAGTAGCATCAAGCTAACCACTATACTATTGTGTCGCTGTACTCCTTCTCCTCTCCCCACCCTCTGCCTCTGCTTTTGCTGAATTCCTTGCGAGTCCTGATGAAGTGTCTCGGCCTGAAACATCAACTGTTTATCCTCCTCCATGGATGCTGTCTGACCTGCTGAGCTCATCCAGCATTTTGTGTTTGTTAACTAGAGCAACACAAAATGTACTGGAAGAACTCATCGAATCAGGCAGTATCTGTGGAAGAAAATGGACATTTGATGTTTCAGGATGACACCTTGCTTTAGTCCAGATAAAGGGTCTTGACCTGAAATGTTGACTGTCCACTTCCCTCCACAGATGCTGCCTCATCTACAGTGTTTTGGATGTTACGTTTCCCCTACCTGAGTATCAGAAAGGAATAAAATAGCCAAGGCCCTCAGTTAATTGTGTTAATGAATGCTCAGTGACTCAGATTGCAAGTGCACGTGATAAAGTGCAAGGCAAACTGAAAAGTCTTAAGGTGGATAAGTCACCTGGACCAGATGGACTACATCCCAGAGACCTGAGAGAAGTTGCTGAAGAAATAATGGATGCATTGGTTATGATCTTTCAAAAATCACTTGATTCTGGGATGGTCCCAGGGGACTGGAAGATTGCAAAAGTCACTCCACTCTTTAAGAAGGGAGGAAGGCAAAAGAAAGGAAATTATAGGCAGATTAGCCTAACGTCAGTGGTTGGGAAAGTGTTGGAGGCCATTACTAAGGATGAGATTTCGGGGTACTTGGAAGTTAATGATAAAACAAGTCAAAGTCAGCGTGGCTGTTATGGTTCTTTCAGGAAGTTACAAGCAGGGTGGACAAAGGTGAGGCAGTGGATGTCATTTACTTAGATTTTCAGAAGGCATTTGATAAGGTGCCTGACGTGAAGCTGCTTAACAAGATAAAATCCTATGGTGTTACAGGAAAGATACTGGCATGGATAGAGGAATGCCTGACAGGCAGGAGGCAATGAGTGGGAATAAAGGAGGCCTTATCTGGTTGGCTGCCGGTGACTAGTTGTGTTCCTCAGGGATCAGTATTGGGACTGCTACTTTTCACATTGTTTGTCAATGATTTGGATAATGGAATTGATGGCTTTGTGGCAAAGATTGAGGATGACACAAAGATAGGTGGAGGGGTAGGTAGTGCTGAGGAAGCAATGCAATTGTAACAGGACTTAGACAAATTGGAAGAATGGGCAGAAGTAGTGGCAGATGGAATACAGTGTTGGGAAATGTATGATAATGCGTTTTGGTAAAAGGAAAATAGTGCAGACTATTATCTAAATGGGGAGAAGATTCAAACATCAGAGGTGCAAAGAGACTTAGGAGTCCTTGTGCAAGACCTCCAGAAGGTTAATTCACAGGTTGAGTCTATAGTAAAGAAGGCAAATGCAATGTTGGCATTTATTTCAAGGGGAATAGAATATAAAAACAAGGAGATAATCCCAAAGCTTCATAAGACACTAGTCTGGCTGTGCTTGGAGTATTATGAACAGTTTTGGGCCCCTTATCTCAGAAAAGATGTATTGTCATTGGAGAGAGTCACAAGTTCACAAGGATGATTCTGGGAATGTAGGGTTTAACATATGAGGAGCATCTGGTAGCTATGGGCTTGTATTCATTGGAATTTAGAAGAATGCATGGGGATCTCATTGAAACCTACTAGATGTTGAGAGGACTAGATAAGGTGTATGTGGATGGGATGTTTCCTCTGGTGGGGGTATCCAGAACTAGAGGCCACAGCCTCAAAACTGAGGGGCAACCTTTTAGAACAGAAGTAAAGAGGAACTGTTTTATCCAAAGAGTGGTGAATCTGCAGAATGCTCTGCCACAGAATATGGTGGAGGCCAAGTCCATGGGTATATTTAAAGCAGAAGTTGATAGATTCCTGATTGGTTAGGGCATCAAGGGATATGGTGAGAGGGCAGGTGTATGGAGTTGAATGGGACCTGGGATCAGACATGATGAAATGGTGGAGAAGATTTGATGGACTGAATGGCCTAATTATGCTCCTCTCTTATGGTCATATAAAGTTAAGACCAGGCCAGACTGGCTATTGCAGATAAAATAATCCCCACCAATGAGTTCATCTACAAGAGGCAATGTCTTATGAAAATGACATCCATCAGGAACATATCATCCAGGTTATGCCCTCTTCTCGATGCTGCCATCAGATAAGAGGAGTATGAAGACCCACACCTTAAGGTTGAACAACAGCTTCTTCCCAACCACCATCAGGTTCTTGAACTGACCTGGAAAACCATTAGACTGACTCTGACTGTATTTCTCTTTCTTCTCTCACTCTCTCTCTCTCTCTCTCTCTCTCTCTCTCTCTCTTTCTCTCTCTCTCACTGCCCCCCCCCCCGCCCCCCAAGTTGTATTAATGTCATTGTTACTGGAGATTCTGTAGATGCTGGAAATCCAGAGAAACACACACAAAATACTGGAGGAACTCAGCAGGTCTAGCAGCATCTATGGAAGGGAATAAAGGGTTGATAATTTGGGCCGATACCCTTCACCATCCGACTGAAGGGTCTTTGCCCGAAACATCAACTCTTTATTTCTCTCTGTGGATGTTGCCTCCCTTGCTGAGTTCCTGCAGCATTTTGTGTGTGCTACTAGTGTCATTGTGTTATTCTGTTGTTGAGTTATGTGGAATTCTGTTAATTTAAGTTGATATAATTTCGGTTTGTCATGTTTGTAATGTACTGCTGTTCAAAGAGCTAATTTTCAAGCATGTGGATCCAGTATACATAAGACTATGATATTAAAATATAACCGGAAGCTGCTTGGCAACCCACGGTCGTGGCTGAGAACATTAAGTGTGATGGACCAGAGGTTGGTCAACACTCAAGGAACGAAGTCCAGCTTTTCCAAGGAAGTTGAAAGAAGAGAGAGTTATGGCATTGTACCTGAACTCACTGCAGTTTAGAAAACTGAGGAGGGATCACATTAAAACCCTTCGAATATTGAGAGGCTGAGATACAGTAGACATGGAAAAGATTTTTCCAATAGTGGGGGAGTCCAGGACCAGAAGACCCGGCCTCAGAATAGAAGGACGTCCCTTTAGAACAAAGATGAAGAGGAATTTATTTAGCCAGAGGTAAGTGAATCTGTGGAATTCATTGCCACAAACAGTTGTGGAGGACAGGTCATTGGATACATTTAAAGCAGAAGTTGATCAGCTCTTGATTAGTAAGGGTATGAAAGGTTATGGGTAGAAGGAAGAAGAGTGGGGTTGAGAGGGATAAGAAATCAGCCATGATGGAATGGCAGAGAAGTCTCAATGGGATGAATGGCCTAATTTTGCTCCCATGTCATATATCATGAAAATGGACCCTTCGGTCACCAGGTTCAGTCTGACCATCAAGTCTTACTGTTTCACATAAACACACACCTCACATTTTATGTTAACCAGTCTTCTCTAGTGGCCATGCCTCTTGAGAACTTGTGTTAATATTATTTTGAAACTCTACGTGCTGCATCGTAACTATATTTTCTGTGTGTGGCTATATGTATTCTGTTTTGCATTTTGGTCCCAGAGGAATGATGTTTATATGTTTATTGTTGAATGACAATAAACTTGAATTTGAACTTGAACTTGAAGTGTTCTCTCCACACTCCCATCAGCTAACTGACAGGTTCAAAATGCTAAGGCCAATTTGAAGCAGCCATTTTCCTACGAACCCATATCTTTGGAATGTGGGAGGAAAGCAGAGCACCTCCGAGAAACACGACAGTCGTATGGAAAACATGCAAACTCCACACAGTCAACACCAGAACTCAGGACTGAACCAGGGGTCCCTCAGCTTGTGAATTAGCAGCTCTGCTAATGGTGTCACTCTGCTGCTCTGTATTACATAATGTTGCAAGAAAGGTCACTCTGTTCAAACTGTCCAATTTAGTTTTGACTATGATGTGAAAAATAGCCCCAATCTCTTCTGCCTACTTCGCTCTCTTCAGTCCCTTCCCTTTCAATCCATATCTGCCCAGTCTAATTTGGAAAGCTGACAGCCACGAAATTTGTTTCAAGGCAAAGCAATAAACACACTATACAGCCACGATTGTACATTGTACTTCACACACTAAATTTCCTTCCAATGATCATTGAATCAAAGCGTAAACGCACAGCTGCTGATATTGATCAATTACTTCACAGACATTATTTCTGGTTTGACCACTTATCCAGGAAATGAACTACACAACCACAAAGCTCCGATAGTGGTGCCCTCCTCTTCTCTCTATTCCAAGTCCCTTCCTTCGACCTTGCATCAATAATCTCTCTTCTGAGGCCCCTTAACAACTAGCAACAGGCTGCTTTTATCTACTTAGCCGATCGATAATTCCTTCACTTGCAGCATCCTAGGACCTACAGTGATCCAGTGTAAAAAGACCCCATTTTTAAAAATAATTTCTTCATGTTTATGTTCTTTTCTACCAGGAAGTATCCTACTGAATTCAAAATGCTGTAAAGATAAAACTCTGTACCAAGTTCAAACCTTTCTCCTTTATTATGTAATGAATAATTAAGAACTGTGAATCCAATCCTTCCCGTAAATCAAGAACTGTCCAAGCCTTTCATGCATGGCTCAGACTTGTGTTACACTTTCAGTAACCACTCAGTGGCCACTTTATTAGGTACACCTGTTATCTGCTTGTTAATGCAAATATCTAATCAGCCAATCATGTGGCAGAACTCAATGTATAAAAGCATGTAGGCATGGTCAAGAGGTTCTGTTGTTGTTCAGACCAAACATCAGAGTGGGGAGGAAGTATGGTCTTTGACTTTGACAGTGGAATGATTGTTGTCAGTTGGGGTGGTTTGAGGATCTCAGAAACTGCTAATCTCGGAGAATCTTTACTTACAGCAGTCTCTAGAGTTCACAAAGAATGGTGCGAGAAACGCAAAAAAACACTCAGCGGGCAGCAGTTCTGTGAGTGAAAGCAGGTCAAAGATGATCAGAAGAGGATGGCTAGAGTGGTTCAAGCTGACAGGAAGGAGATAGTGACTCAAATAACCACGTATTACAACGGTGGTACAGAGAGGAGCATCTCTGCACACAAATCACATCAAACATTGAAATAGATGGGCTACAGCAGGAGGTACCTAATAAAGTGGTCACTGAGAGTATGACAGTAGATTCTAACTCAGATGTGATTCCTGACCAGGAAATGATGACATTGACCTCACAGGACTTCAGCTGCAATGCCCCATTTACAGACTGCTCAGTACAATCCTCACTGATTTAATTTGATATGATGAAAAATGAAAAAAATCATAAATTAAAATTAAATGAAACACAATTTTTACAAGAAAGAGCAAGAACACTATTAGAGCAAAAGAAGTCAATTATAGTGTGAAGTCGTTTCGATGTACATGATTTGATGTTTTGATGCAAATATGACAAAAAAGTCAATTTTAGTGCAAAGTAGTTTCGATGTTTCGATGCGAATGTGACAAATAAAGCTAACGCTAAGCTAAGCAAAGTATGACCCATGGGCATTATTCTGTACAAAGCAATCCTCAGTTTTCTGCAAGGCAGCTGAGAACGGGCTGAAGATTTCTGCTTTTCAAAACTCCTTAGCTCAGAAAAATTGACTTCCTGATCTCTGAAAGAATCTCTGCTCCTTTAGATATTTGTACATAAGGCCATAAAGCCATAAAATATAGGAGCAGAATTATTCCAATTGGCCCATTGAGTCTGCTCCACCATTTCATCAGGGCTGATCCATTTTCCCTCTCAGCCCCAGCCTTCTCCCTACATCCCTCCTTGCCCTGACTAATCAAGATTCTATCAACCTCTGCCTTAAATATACCCAATGACATGAGCCTCAGGTCATTGCTAAAGTCATAAAGTTAAGTTGAGTTGATCTTTAAAGTTGAGTTGATCTTTAAGAAGAGAGAGAGGCAAAAGAAAGACAATTACAGGCCAGTTAGCCTGACTTCAGTGGTTGAGAAGATGTTAGGGTCCATTATTAAGGATGAGGCTTCCGGATACTTGGAGGTGCGTGATAAAGTAGGCCAAAATCAGCATAGTTTCATTAAGGGGGAATCTTGTCTGACAAATCTGTTGGAGTTCTTTGAGGAAATAACAGGTATGATCGACAAAGGACAGACAGTGGATATTGTTTACTTGGATTTTCAAAAGGCCTTTGATAAGGTGCTGCACTTGAGGCTTCTTAACAAGATAAGAGCCTATGATATTACAGGAAAGATTCGGGCATGAATAGGCGATTGGCTGACTGGCAAGAGGCTAAGAGTGGGAATAAAAGGGGCCTATTGTAGTTGACTGCTGGTGACTAGCGGTGCTTTGGAGGGGCCAGTATTGGGATCACTTCTTTTCGTGTTCTACGTCAACAATTTGGATGACAGAATTGATGAGTTTGTGGCCAAGTTTGTGGTTGATACAAAGATAGGTGGAGGGGCAGGTAGTGTTGAGGACCAGGGAGTCTGCAGAAGGACTTGGACAGATTGGGAAGTTAAGTGGGTTGTAAAGAAGGCAAATGCATGGTTAACTTTCCATTTGAGAGGTCTGGAATATAAGAGCAAGGATGTAATGCTGAGGCTTTATAAGGCATCAGTCGGACCGCACTTGGAGTATTGTGAGCAGTTCTGGTCCTCTTATCTTAGAAAAGATGTGCTGGCATTGGAGATGGTCCAGAGGAGGTTCACAAGACTGATGTATGAGGAGTATTTGATGGCTCTGGGTCTGTACTTGCTGGAGTTTAGAAGAACGTGGGGGGATCTCATTGAAACCTATCAAATATCGAAAGGTCTAAATAGAGTGGATGTGGAGAGGATGCTTCCTATCATGGGGGAGTCTAGGACCAGAGGGCACAGCCTCTGAATAGAGGGATGTCCATTGAGAACAGAGATGAAGAGGAATTTCTTTAGCCAGTGGGTGGTGAGTCTGTGGAATTCATTGCCGCACAAGGCTGTGGAGGCCAAGTCATTGAGTACACTATAGTTAAAATGGAGGTTGGTACATTTTTGATTAGTCGGGGCACCAAAGGTGTCAGGAGAAGGCAGAAGAATGGGATTGAGAGGGATAATAAATCAACCATGAAGGAATGGGCCAAATAGCCTAATTCTGCGCCTATGTTTTATGGTCTTGAGGTCTTAATTATCGCATACACAATTCCATGCAATAAAAATTGGAGCATAACATTCTCAAGAAAAACACAAATTTTATACACGTTTTTAACAACACAGAAGATGATTAGAACAAAATGAGTCAATTTTATTGCCAAGGTAGTCAGAGTGTTGTTATACTATACTGATCAGGGTTTTGCCGATTGAAGAAGAGAATGACTGAAGGGAAGTAGCTGTTCTTGAACCTAGTGGTGTGGGAGTTTATGCTTCTGCCCCCACTGCCCAATAATAGTTGCTAAAAGATGGCGTGGTGCAGTGGTGCGGACCTTTGATGATGGATGGTGCCATCCTGAGGCAGCACCTTATGTAGATACCACCGATGGTCGGGTGGGATGTACCTGCGATATACCCAGACCATAGTCCAGAGTCTGCTCATTCTCCAGACCAACTTCATGAGCACAAATCCCATGCTTCCATTCTTTTGGTGCCTCCAGAGCAGACCTCAAGTATTTCCCAGAGCAATCAACATGAATACACGGACACACAGAGAGGGATCTGTGAGTAACAAGGGCATAATGTAAAGCCCCTTCCGCAATGCCCACCAAGCACTCCCGAGTTGGCTTCAGCACGGGTTACCAGCACTGAAGTAATGTCAACAGTCACAAAATAGTCAGCCAGGCATCAGCACATTATCTGTTGGAGACAATGCTGACTGAGATGTTCCTGCAGGAAGTGAGTGTGAACATTGTCAGTCAATCCCTGGTCAGCAAGAGCCAGGTAATTAAACTGCCAATTTCATGTCAATTCATGCTGGGTCAGTCTTCTCAATGAAGACTAGCTTGTGAAATAGAAGACAGTCAGTTAGAGGAGTCAAAACTAAATACTGGCAGCTGCCTTTGAGTGGAAGAACTCTTCTATTACTAGTCTCTGTGTGTATTACATGTGGCTTAGACTCGCTGAAAGAAGGGGATGTTCATTCATCCCAACAACATGATCACAAGCCAATTTTTCAAAACCAGTGAAACAAAGGAGAAGGGTACTTTGGACACCTATGGCCTGGAATGGTAGAGCTAGCACTGACCTGCAAGAGAATGATAGCCCAGAGTGGTTGGAGAGATTCTTACCTATCGGAGGAAGCTCGTACTCCACCTCAAGGACCACTCGCTCTCCCACGTTCTTCAGTAGACTGATGATCTCATCGTGCCGCAGTTTGGTCAGGTTGATCCCATTGACAGACTTGATGTAATCTCCGATGTTTAACTGGTCACTCCTACAAGGAGGAAGAAGATCAAATACTATTAAATACATCAGGCTGGGTGAAAAAAATTAAAGGATTCATTCCTGTTTCTGTGGTGTGTAATGCCATGCCAAGGGCTGTTCACTGGCAACTTTTAATCTGGGTCAGTTTTCATCTTCAACCAATCCAATTCTTAAACAGTCTATCTGGGGGGCAGTTCTCCTTATGGAGAAAGTAGCCACTGCCCTCATAGCAAACCTTTGAGATGTGTTATCAGCTTTGGTAAACTCCATTTAATATAATGACAGTGTTTAACATCTGTCAGGCATTCTCTACTGACACCACAAGCCTCCCAGGGCCCTGTAGCATTTAGGCATGGAATGAGTCTGTGCATAAATACTTCACGTGGACTGTACTTGGGATTATTCATTCTGTCAATAAGAAGTGGAGAATCTACAGCTCATTCTGTCTCAGAGGAACACTGAGTGAAATAATTAAACCTACGCTGTAGGCCATCGGTAAACAAGGCCTGGAACAGTTCTTTAGTCTGCTCTGTGGGTCAGAAGTGACTGCAGACAGACACTCACAGAGAGCAGGAATACAAACCATTCTTTTCTATCAAACTGATTAACCTGTCTCATGATGCACAGACATGTATGATATATACATTCTTTCTTTGGAAATGCCAAGAGATTTTATTGAAAGACAATTATGAAGTCCATTAAAGGGATAATCTGATGCTACAGGTCTTCAGGAATGTCAAAGCACTAATATAAGAATAATCTTCCACTTAATAACTCCCTTACAACCTCAGGACTTCCCATTTGTAGACAATTAACTTTGTTGGAGGTTGTAATGGAACTGAACAAATTAGCTAATTTGCACACTGAAAGTGGTACAGGCATGTGACCAGATCAACGGATATAGGTATTGATGGAAGAAGGGATGACTATTGGTTAATGGGCAAACAAGAGAAAATCTGCAGATGCTGGAAATCCAAGTAACACACACAAAATTCTGGAGGAACTGAGCAGGCCAGGCAGTATCTATGGAAACAAGTGCAGTCAGAGTGGTTAACTGGTCTAGTTTTCACCGGGGTGATGGAACACTCAGAGAGCGGGGTGTCATCTGAATGGCTGCATATCTGACAGTGCAGCACTCTCCCTGTACTGTCAGCCCATACAGTGGGTTCAGCGTCCTGGAATGGAGCGTGAATCTGGGGGTCACTCAGCCACGGCCTATCCCAGCACTTGTGAGGGGGAGGCCAGGACACAGGAGTGGCTGAACTTTCAGAATGGAATTTTACTCACTTCACTGGATGCTTGATCATTGATAGGGTCTGCTGATCTTGTCTGGGTTAGCTGTTCTCTCAAACAGAGAGGGGGACTCACTGGTTTCAGTGGAGTAGCAGGGAGGTAAAAATCAGTTTGATTTTGACACAGCTACTTGCCACTCTCTGCAGAGGTGTTTGTAGGGCACGGCAGCGAGTGCAGGCATCACTTTGAAATTCAATCAGGCCATAGATTTTCTGCACCTCAGCTCCATTCCCAATGGTTTATGACTGGACTAGCAGTGATGCCTCTGGCAATGCCTTAGTGATACTTGGTAATGTTCAGACAGAAAGAATGATCACTGCACAAAGATACCAAGGCCTGTTGGTATACAGTATGTATACTTGGCAGAAGACAAGGTGCAGGAGGGACAGTGAAGAAGGTTACAACAGGATGTTGATCAACTGAGAAAATGGGCAAAGAAATGGAAGATGGGATCTAACACAAATATGAGTGGGGTGGTGGTGCTAAATCAGAGTAGGACACACACAGTGAATCACAGGGGCCCCGGGGGATATATCTAAATAGAGAGACCTTAGGCTGCAAGTACTTGTGGTGAGAAAGCAGAAACACAGGTAGACAGTTAGGCAGAAGAAAATGGATGGTATGCTTGCCTTCACTGAGTTCTGAATCAGGACATCATACGACAATTGCACAAAGCATTAGTTAGACCACATTTGGCAGTTCTGGTTGCCTTACAATAGCAAGGATGTGATTGGTCTTTGGAGGGCACAATAAAGCTTCTCAAAGATGTTGCCTGGACTGGAGGACTTGAGTCATAAAGGGACACTGAATAGGCTGCGACTGTTTTCCCTGCAGTAGAGGAGGTAGAGGGGTTACCAGATGGAGATTTATAAAATCCAGGATAGGGAAATCTAAAACTAGAGGACTCGGGGAAGGGGGTACGGGGTAAGATTTAAAGAAGAGATGAGGGGCAACTTTTTCCACTCAATGTTGGGTATGTGGAATGGGCTGCTGAGAAGCTAGTAAAGGTGGGCACAAATACGTTTAAAAAATATTTGGACAAGAACGTGGACAGGAAAGGTTTAGAGCAAGGGTTTCCAACCCTTTTTTAATGCCATGGACTAATACCATTCCCATTGACCCCAGGCTGGGAACCCCTGGTTTAAAGGGATATGGGACAAAGGCAGGCAAAGTAGATTAGACATCTTGCTCAGTATGGTTGAGTTGGGCTGGAGGGCCTGTCTCTGAGCTGTGTGACTGCACGGCTCTGTGGAAAGGAACAGATGAACAGGAACTAGCGCGATGCTATTGCAGCTCGGGGTCTCAGAGTTTGGCGTTAACTCCACCGCCGTCTGTACAGAGTGTGTACGTTCTCCCCAAGAACTCGTGGGTGTTCCGGTTTCTCCCCACATTCCAAAGGCATGCTGGTCAGTAGGTTAATTAGTTACTGTAAATCACACAGCGATTAGCCTACGGTTAAACAAGTGAGTTGTTCGGCAGTGGGGCTCGTTGGGCTGGAAGGGTCTGTTCCACACTGTATCTCTAAATAAAATGAAAAACGGAGCAGTTTTGTTCCAACTACCTAGGTAGGGGCTGTCATTGAAACAAACAAACAAGGATTTAATTCAGCACCAGGTTGGGTCTGTATTCTTTATTTAGAACAGTGAGGGGAGATATTATGGAAAAACATAAGATCATGAAGGTGTATGATAGGGAGACGCTAGGACATTTCCAATAGTGAGAGAGTCCCAGACAAGGGGACGTTGTTGCACGGTAAGGGCTGGGGGTGAGGTCGTCATCTAAAATTTCTTCTCCCAGAGGATGGCAAATCTCTGCAACTCTACGCCCCAGAGTGTAGAGGCCAGATCATTGTACATATTTAAACTAGAAGTTGATAGACATTGAAAATTTAGAGGATCGGGGCTATGTGGAATTGGTGTGGTGAAGGAGCTGAGACCTGGGGAAGATCAGCCATGATCATATTCAATGACAGGACAGGCTTTTGGGACCAACTGGCCTTCTCCTTCTCCTATTTTAGTGAACACAAATGCTGGAAATCCAGAGCAACACACACACACACACACACAAAATGCTAGAGGAACTCAGCGGGTCAGACAGCATTTATGGAGAGGAATAAAGAGTCAACCATTTGGGCCGAAACCCTTCATCGGGATTGGAAAGGGAATGGGGAAGAAGCAACAATGAGAAGGTAGAGAGAGCGGAAGGAGTACGAGCTGGCAGGTGACAGGTGAAGCCAGGTGAGTGGGGGACGAAGTGAGAAGTGGAGAGGTGATAGGTGGAAAAGGTAAAGGGCTGAGGGAGGAGGAATCTGAAGGGAGGAGAGAGTGAACCATGGGGGAAAGGCAAGAAGGAGGGGTGCCAGAGGGAGCTGATAGGCAGAAGAGGAGAACAGAAAGGGTAAGAGGATGGCCAAAATGAAGAATGGAGAAAGAAAGAAGTTGTGGGGGGGGGGGGGGAAGAAATTACCAGAAGTTAGAGAAGTTGATGCTCATGCCATCAGGTTGGAGGCCAGCCAGCAGAATATGAGATGCTGCTCCTCCAACCTCGTCGGGCCAGTTGAGGAGCCGTGTTTTCATGTGTTCCTGTTTGTAGTGAGCTCACCGAATTTCATAAATTGACCTCTTCTCTAGGAGCCCTAACTGAGTATTAACAGTTCCTGGCACAGTGGAGAGGGGGAGGAGACCGAGGGTCTCACTGCATCAACACTGCATTGCACAGCTCAGCAAGACACTACCAGAGTGATTAGGAAAGACAGAATTGGTACCAAAAAGTCTGAGAGCAGCATGGAATCACCTGTTCCTCTGGGAATTTCTGTTTCACCTCCACTTATTCTGGATTAGCATCTTCCATCATTCTCCTTCCCTTCATATCATGGGACACCATTCTTCCAATTGTACAGTTCCACCTCATCTCTACTCTCATGGCTCCTAGTAACTCTCTTTCCACTCTCCACAGGACAGCCCTCATCCTAGAACCCATTCTCCCCAGGACGTTCCTCCCCTGAACCCTCTCTCCCCAGGGTACCTTGCTCCCAGGAACCCACTCTCCCAAAACCATTGCTCCCCCAGGAGACAACTCGACCTAGAACACTTCTCCCACCTCTACCAATGTTCCTACTTCCCAAGACTTGGCATTGGGTTTGCGAGTGTCATGTCAGTGGCAAGTTCACTTGCCCCCAGTTCATGAGCTTGTGGGTTCTCGAGTCCTGTCTCAGTCACACGACCAAGATATTCCAGCCTGGGGTACCTCTGCACTCGTAATGGAGTGCTGCACTGCCAAAGGTAAATTGTCTGAATGATACATGAAAGGGAGGCCCTCTATTGATTGTGCAATCAGAGAAGAGCAGGAGATTCTCACACCACCTTCCAATACCTCCAGACGATAATCCCCCTCACCAGCACCGAAATGTACGTCAACTGGTCATTGGAGGGAAAAACAACAGACAGAGGTGCAAATGATCCCAGAAATGAATGGGTTAATGTATGAGGAGCGCTTGATGGCTCCGCACCTGTGCTCACTGGAATGAGGGGGGAACCTCACTGAAACCTATCGAACATTGAAAGGCCTAGATAGAATGAACGTGAAGAGCATGTTTCCTATTGTGGAGGAGTCCAGGACTAGAGGGCACAGCCTCAGAATAGAGGGATACTCCTTTAGAACAGAGATGAGGACAAATTCCTTTAACCAGAGGATGGTGAATCTGTGGAATTCATTGCCAAGGACAGCTGTGGAGGCCAAGTCTTTGGGTATATTTAAAGCGGAGGTTGATAGGTTTTTGATTAGTCGGGGCATCAAAGGTTGTGGGGAGCAGGCAGGAGAATGGGGTTGAGAGAGAAAATAAATCAGGCATGATGGAATGGCTGGAAAACAAATCAGCCCTGGTTGAATAACAGAACAGACTCAATGGGCTGAATGGCCTAATTCTGCTCCTATGTCTTATGGTCTTTTGACAACAAACAAACTGCTGGAGGAATTCAGAGGATCAGGCAGCATTTGTGGAGAGAAAGGGACAGTCGAGAGCCTTCACCTAGCCCGGAGCAGTCAGCGATGGAGTGAGAGTTTGAAATGATGATGCTGTGGCTCAGGAACCCCTACAATGTGGGGTGAAGTTCTTACCACATCAACACAGCCACAGACCAGAACCAGTGGTGATAAAGGAGTACGTCAGAGCCCATGCCTTACCTGGCAGCCAGTCCTCCAGGCCGTAGGTTTGACACTCGTGGCTTGCCGTCTTTATCAGTCCCACCAGATATCGTCAGGCCTAGGGTGCAGCCTTCCTTCTTGATGAGCTCCACCACTGTCAGCCCCCTCTGCTCCTCTGTCACAGAGACACAAGGGTGAAATACTGTCCCATTCTCTGATGGATTCACCAAGGAAGTTGTCAGCACTGGGCTCCGCTGGCAGAGCTGCTGCTTTGACCCAGGGCTGATTGCGTGGAGCTTGGCATGCGCTCCCTGTGGCAGTGTAAGCTTCCTCCAGGGGGCATTGATTCCCTCCCATATCCCAGAGTCGTGTGGGTTGTGGGAGGGGGTTAAATGACCACTGTGAATTGCCTCAAATGTGTGTGGCTGAGTGGCAAAATCTGGGTGGATTTGATGTGGGAATATTGGGAAAATACAAGGGGATTCATATGTGGCTTAGTGTAAATGGGTACTTGATGGTCACAGGGGCTCAGTGGGCCGAATGGCCTGTTTCTGTACTTATGAATCTATTACTCTTTGTCATTGGGATCCTTTCAGCCAATTGTTTGAAACCACTGCACAATTAATCCACAGCATTGTAAAGATTAAATCTGATTCAGAAATGAGTTGCTTGCATTAGCAACCAACTGGGGGCAGCCCACGAGTGCCGTCACATATTCCTGCATCGACATGGCATGCCCCCAATACTTGGCAGAACAACTCAAAACACAACAAAACAGAGAATACGAAACAACAAAGCAACAACAGCAAACCAAGCCATGTTTCTCCCTGCCACCCAAAACACACATACACAGTCCTCTAATCCCAGAACTGGTTGTTTTCCCCCCAGACAGTGGATTTGCAGACACTGGGTCTCAACATGCCCAGCAGACTCACAGATATTTGCAGACTTAGGGCTCCAGCCTTCAGGCCTCGATCCAGACCCCTGAATGGCCTTCGGGCCTTGATCTGGACCCCCGATCGACCTTCAGGTCTCGATCCAGACCCCCAATCAGCCTTCAGGCGTCAATCTGGATCCCCAATCGGCCTTCAGGCCTCAATCCACACCCCCGATCGACCTTCAGGTCTCAATCCGGACCCCCAATCAGACTTCGGGCCTCTATCCAGATCCCCGATCGACCTTTGGGCTTCAATGCAGATCCCCAATCGACTTTTGGGCTCCGATTTTTGTTATCGACCCAGGACTCGCAGATGTCGATGAATGAGAAACCTGGAGGAGGGCCCGAATGCCAGGCCTCAAAATGCAGTCTCGCCTTTTGAACGTTGCAGCAGGAACTGCTTCCACAACCTTTTCGGTCATTGAGCTCCAGGTCATACCCAACCTGGGTTATAATATAAATCTCTGCTCCTCCAGATCATATGTGGAGTGTCAAAGTTCAGAGTTCAATTCTGGTGTCCTCGGTAAGATTTCATTCCCTGCAGAATACGTGGATTTTCTCCGGGTGCTCCAGCTTCCACCCACGGCCCAAATACATACCGATTAGAAGGTTAATTAGTCATTGTAAATTGTCCTGTGATTAGACTAGTGCTAAATAGTTGGGTTTCTGGGTGGAGTGGCTTGTTGGGCAAGAAGGGCCGGTTCCACATTGTATCTCTAAATAAAAATTAATATAAATAAAATCTGTTTGTTTCTCCAGAGAAGTTCCATATCGACACTAGAAGTCCGGAGGCCCACTGCTGAAGAAGCTCAATGGTGTGAAGAGTTAATGTGACCCAAAATGAACCATTCCTTGCCCGTCCACCTCCCTTCCAAATCAAATGACAAAAGCAGTGACTCGGGCTGATCTAGCTGCATTCTGCAGACGCGCTCCCCATAGCTGGAGAGGAGAACAATCATTGGCAATTCTGCATTTCTTTATTTATATATAATCCTTTATTTTTATGTACTTCTTTATTATTGTTGCATGTTGCTGTTTTTGGTGCACGTCGTGCCAAAACACCATAACGCTCCTATGTTGTTTTGAGGTGACAGACTGGCAGGCACTCTGTGAGCCACATGGAGAGGATATTGATGGGCTCACAGAATGCATCACTGATTACATCAACTTCTGTGTGGACTGCAATGTTCCGACAAGAACTGTCCTTTGTTATTCAAATAACAAGCCATGGGTGACAAAGGACATTAAGGACATCCTGAACGCTAAAAAGAGGGCGTTTAGAGATGGAAATAGGGAGGAGCTGAGGGCATTACAGAGGGATCTGAAAGCCAGGATCAGGGAGACTAAAGACAGGTACAGGAGGAAGCTTGAATGGAAACTCCAGCAGAACAACATGAGAGAGGTCTGGAGTGGGATGAGGACCATCACTGGGTTCCGGCAAACTAGCAACAGAGGAGCTGAAGGCAGTGTGGACAAGGCCAATGAACTTAACCTGTTCTTTAACAGATTTGACATTGTGGCCCCTGCCCATCCCCCACATGAGCCATCTGTTGTCGGCCCCCAACCAACACATATTCCACTCTCCCCTCCTACCCCTCCTCACAGTAACCCACCCTGCTCTCATGACTATACCTCTTCCCCACACGAAACCACCATGGTGGGCTTCACAGCTGAACAGGTGAGAAGACAGCTGAAACGTCTCAACCCAAGCAAGGCTGCAGGACCGTATGGTGTCAGTACCAGGGTGCTCAAAGCCTGTGCCCCTCAGCTATGTGGAGTACTTCGCCATGTATTCAACCTGAGCTTGAGGCTCTGGAGGGTTCCTGTACTGTGAAAGACGTCCTGCCTCGTCCCTGTGCCGAAGACGCCGTGCCCCAGCGGCCTCAATGACTACAGACCGGTGGCATTGACCTCCCACATCATGAAGACCCTGGAGAGACTTGTTCTGGAGCTGCTCCGGCCTATGGTCAGGCCACACTTAGATCCCCTCCAGTCCGCCTACCAGCCCCGACTAGGAGTTGAGGATGCCATCGTCTACCTGCTGAAACGTGTCTATGCGCACATGGACAAGCCAGCGAGCACTGTGAGGGTCATGTTTTTTGACTTCTCCAGTGCGTTCAACACCATCCACCCTGCTCTGCTGGGGGAGAAACTGACAGCGATGCAGGTGGATGCTTCCCTGGTATCATGGATTCTTGATTACCTGACTGGCAGACCACAGTACGTGTGCTTGCAACACTGTGTGTCCGACAGAGTGATCAGCAGCACGGGGGCTCCACAGGGGACTGTCTTGTCTCCTTTTCTCTTCACCATTTACACCTCGGACTTCAACTACTGCACAGAGTCTTGTCATCTTCAGAAGTTTTCGGATGACTCTGCCATAGTTGGATGCATCAGCAAGGGAGATGAGGCTGAGTACAGGGCTACGGTAGGAAACTTTGTCACATGGTGTGAGCAGAATTATCTGCAGCTTAATGTGAAAAAGACTAAGGAGCTGGTGGTAGACCTGAGGAGAGCTAAGGTACCGGTGACCCCTGTTTCCATCCAGGGGGTCAGTGTGGACATAGTGGAGGATTACAAATACCTGGGGATATGAATTGACAATAAACTGGACTTCTCAAAGAACACTGAGGCTGTCTACAAGAAGGGTCAGAGCCGTCTCTATTTCCTGAGGAGACTGAGGTCCTTTAACATCTGCCGGACGATGCTGAGGATGTTCTACGAGTCTGTGGTGGCCGGTGCTATCATGTTTGCTGTTGTGTGCTGGGGCAGCAGGCTGAGGGTAGCAGACACCAACAAACTCATTCGTAAGGCCAGTGATGTTGTGGGGATGGAACTGGACTCTCTGACGGTGGTGTCTGAAAAGAGGATGCTGTCCAAGTTGCATGCCATCTTGGTCAATATCTCCCATCCACTACATAATGTACTGGGTGGGCGCAGGAGTGCATTCAGCCAGAGACTCATTCCACCGAGATGCAGCACAGAGCGTCATAGGAAGTCATTCCTGCCTGTGGCCATCAAACTTTACAACTCCTCCCTTGGAGGGTCAGACACCCTGAGCCAATAGGCTGGTCCTGGACTTAATTCCTGGCATAATAACATATTACTATTTAACTATTTATGGTTTTATTACTATTTATTATTTATGGTGCAACTGTAACGAAAACCAATTTCCCCCGGGATCAATAAAGTATGACTATGACTATAACTATATGCGTGTCAATGTATATGGCAAATACAGATCCTTGATCCTTGATCACCCTTCTTCTGAGAGTGGTCAGTTCCATTGTGGGTGACGGACATAGACAGCTGACAGGTGGCATCCTGATGGCACCTGTAGGATATAGGATACAGCGTATGGGGTACCACTACAGGCACCCTGATGGTACAGGTTACAACTCACCTCTCCTTTCAAAAGCCTGTACAAACACCGGTAGTCACACCGGGGCTTGGGGAGACAGATAAGTACGTGACCGTCAGGAGAGGGAAGATCAGGAGTCAGAGGCCAGAGAGTACCCCTGTGGCTGTACCCCTTGACGGTAAGTACTGCTTGAGTATTGTTGGGAGGGACGGCTTACCTGGGGGAAGCAACAGTGGCCGCGCCCATGGCTCAGAAGGGTAGGGAAAGGAAGAGGATGGCAGCAGTGATAGGGGACTCTATAGTTAGGGGGTCAGACAGGCAATTCTGTGGACGCAGGAAAGAAGCACGGATGGTAGTTTGTCTTCCAGGTGTCAGGGTCCGGGATGTTTCTGATCACGTCCACGATATCCTGAAGTGGGCAGGAGAACAGCCAGAGGTCGTGGTACATATTAGTAACAACAACATAGGCAGGGAAAAGGAGGAGGTCCTGAAAGCAGACTACAGGGAGTTAGGAAAGAAGTTGAGAAGCAGGACCACAAAGGTAGTCATCTCAGGATTACTGCCTGTGCCACATGACAGTCAGTACAGGAAAAGAGTGAGATGGAGGATAAATGTGTGGCTGAGAGATTGGAGGAGGGGGCAGGGATTCAGGTTTCTGGATCATTGTGAACTCTTTTGGGGCAGGAGTGACCTGTACAAAAGGGACGGGTGGCACTTGAATCCCGGGGAACCAATATCCTGGCAGGGAGGTTTGCTAAGGCTGTTGGGGAGAGTTTAAACTAGAATTGCTGGAGGGTGGGAACCAAACTGAAGAGACGGAGGAAGAGGCGGTTGGTTCACAAATAGAGAAAGCTTGGAGACCGTGTGAGAGGGAGGATAGGCAGGTGATAGAGAAGGGACGCGCTCAGACAGACGGTTTGAGATGTGTTCATTTTAATGCGAAGAGTATTATGAACAAAGAAGATGAGCTTAGAGCGTGGATCAGTACTTGGAGCTATGATGTTGTGGCCGTTACAGAGACTTGGATAGCTCAGGGGCAGGAGTGGTTACTTCGAGTGCCAGGCTTTAGATGTATCAGAAAAGGCAGGGAGGGAGGCAAAAGAGATGGGGGCATGGCACTGAAGATCGGAGATAGTGTCACAGCTGCCGAAAAGGAGGAAGACATGGATGGATTGTCTACGGAGTCTCTGTGGGTGGAAGTTAGGAACAGGAAGGGGTCAATAAATCTACTGGGTGTTTTTTATAGACCACCCAATGGTAATAGGGACATTAAGGAGCAGATAGTGAGACAGATTCTGGAAAGGTGTAATAATAACGCGGTTGTTGTGGTGGGAGATTTTAATTTCCAAGATATTGATTGGCATCACCCTAGAGCGAGGGGTTTAGATGGGGTGGAGATTATTAGGTGTCAAGAAGGTTTCTTGACACAATATGTAGATGACCCTTCAAGAGGAGAGACTGTAGTTGATCTGGTACAGTATTGGGAAATGAACCTGGTCAGGTGTCAGATCTCTCAGTGGAAGAGCATTTTGGAGATAGTGATCATAATTCTATCTCCTTTACCATAGCATTGGAGAGGGATAGGAACAGACAAGTTAGGAAAGTGTTTAAGTGGAGTAAAGGGAAATATGAGGCTATCAGGCAGGAACTTGAAAGCATAAATTGGGAAGAGATATTTTCAGGGAAACGTATGGAAGAAATGTGGCAAATATTCAGGAGACATTTGCGTGGGGTTCTGCATAGGTACGTTCCAATGAGACAGGGAAAGGATGGTAGGGTACAGGAACTGTGGTGCACAAAAACTGTTGTAAATCTAGTCAAGAAGAAAAGAAGAGCTTACGAAAGGTTCAAAAAACTAGGTAATGATAGAGATCTAGAAGATTATAAGGCGAGCAGGAAGGAGTTTAAGAATGAAATTAGGAGAGCCAGAAGAGGCCATGAGAAGGCCTTGGCAGACAGGATTAAGGAAAACCCCAAGGCATTCTACAAGTATGTGAACAGCAAGAGGATAAGACATAACAGAATAGGACCAATCAAGTGTGACAGTGGAAAAGTGTGTATGGAACCAGAGGGATGGCAGAGGTACTTAATGAATACTTTACTTCAGTATTCACTACGGAAAAGGATCTCGGCAATTGTAGGGATGATTAACAGCAGACTGAAAAGCTTGAGCATGTAGATATTAAGAAAGAGGATGTGCTGGAGCTTTTGGAAAGCATCAAGTTGTCTAAGTCACCAGGACTGGACGAGATGTACCCCAGGCTACTGTGGGAGGTGAGGGAGGAGATTGCTGAGCCTCTGGCGATGATCTTTGCATCATCAATGGGGACAGGAGATGTTCCGGAGGATTGGAGGGTTGCAGATGTTGTACCATTATTCAAGAAAGGGAGTAGAGATAGCCCAGGAAATTATAGATCAGTGAGTCTTACTTCAGTGGTTGGTAAGTTGATGGAGAAGATCCTGAGAGGTAGGACTTATGAACATTTGGAGAGGCATAATATGATTTGGAATAGTCAGCATGGCTTTGTGAAAGGCAGGTCGTGCTTTCCAAGCCCGATTGTATTTTTTGAGGATGTGACTAAGCACATTGTTAAAGGTAGAGCTGGAGATGTAGTGTATATGGATTCCATCAAGGCATTTTACAAGGTACCCCATGCATGACTTATTGAGAAAGTAAGGAGGAATGGGATGCAAGAGGACATAGCTTTGTGGATCCAGAACTGGCTTGCCCACAGAAGGCAAAGAGTAGTTGTAGACAGGTCATATTCTGCATGGAAGTCGGTGACCAGTGGTGTGCCTCAGGGATCTGTTCTGGGACCTCTACTCTTCGTGATTTTTATAAATGATATGGATGTAGAAGTGGATGGATGGATTAGTAAGTTTGCTGATGACACAAAGGTTGGGGGTGTTGTGTATAGTGTGGAAGGCTGTCAGAGGTTACAGCGGGACATTGATAGGATGCATAACTGGGCTGAGAGGTGGCAGATGGAGTTCAACACATAAGTGTGAGGTGGTTCATTTTGGTAGGTCAAATATGATGGCAGAATATAGAGGTGACTTTAAACTAGAATGGTTGGGGGGTGGGAATCAAATTAAAGAGGCTAGGCGTGAGGAGGTTAGTTCACAACAGAGGGATGGGAACCAGTGCAGAGAGACAGAGGGGTGTAAAGTGAGCGCAGAAGCAAAAAGTACTAAGGAGAAAAGTAAAAGTGGCAGGCCGACAAATCCAGGGCAAGCATTAAAAAGGGCCACTTTTCAACATAATTGTATAAGGGCTAAGAGAGTTGTAAAAGAGCGCCTGAAGGCTTTATGTGTCAATGCAAGGAGCATTCGTAATAAGGTGGATGAATTGAAAGTGCAGATTGTTATTAATGATTATGATATAGTTGGGATCACAGAGACATGGCTCCAGGGTGACCAGGGATGGGAGCTCAACGTTCAGGGATATTCAATATTCAGGAGGGATAGACATGAAGGAAGGGGAGGTGGGGTGGCGTTGCTGGTTAAAGAAGAGATTAACCCAATAGAAAGGAAGGACATAAGCCGGGAAGATGTGGAATCGATATGGGTAGAGCTGCGTAACACTAAGGGGCAGAAGACGCTGTTGGGAGTTGTGTACAGGCCACCTAACAGTAGTAGTGAGGTCGGAGATGGTATTAAACAGGAAATTAGAAATGTGTGCAACAAAGGAACAGCAGTTATAATGGGTGACTTCAATCTACATGTAGACTGGGTGAACCAAATTGGTAAAGGTGCTGAGGAAGAGGATTTCTTGGAATGTATGCGGGATGGTTTTTTGAACCAACATGTCGAGGAGCCAACTAGAGAGCAGGCTATTCTGGACTGGGTTTTGAGCAATGAGGAAGGGTTAATTAGCGATCTTGTCGTGAGAGGCCCCTTGGGTAAGAGTGACCATAATATGGTGGAATTCTTCATTAAGATGGAGAGTGAGATAGTTAATTCAGAAACAAAGGTTCTGAACTTAAAGAGGGGTAACTTTGAAGGTATGAGACGTGAATTAGCTAAGATAGACTGGCAAATGACACTTAAAGGATTGACGGTGGATATGCAATGGCAAGCATTTACAGGTTGCATGGATGAACTACAACAATTGTTCATCCCAGTTTGGCAAAAGAATAAATCAAGGAAGGTAGTGCACCCGTGGCTGACAAGAGAAATTAGGGATAGTATCAATTCCAAAGAAGTAGCATACAAATTAGCCAGAGAAAGTGGCTCACCTGAGGACTGGGAGAAATTCAGAGTTCAGCAGAGGAGGACAAAGGGCTTAATTAGGAAGGGGAAAAAAGATTATGAGAGAAAACTGGCGGGGAACATAAAAACGGACTGTAAAAGCTTTTATAGATATGTAAAAAGGAAAAGACTGGTAAAGACAAATGTAGGTCCCCTGCAGACAGAAACAGGTGAATTGATTATGGGGAGCAAGGACATGGCAGACCAATTGCATAATTACTTTGGTTCTGTCTTCACTAAGGAGGACATAAATAATCTTCCAGAAATAGTAAGGGACAGAGGGTCCAGTGAGATGGAGGAACTGAGTGGAATACATGTTAGTAGGGAAGTGGTGTTAGGTAAATTGAAGGGATTGAAGGCAGATAAATCCCCAGGGCCAGATGGTCTGCATCCTAGAGTGCTTAAGGAAGTAGCCCAAGAAATAGTGGATGCATGAGTGATAATTTTTCAAAACTCGTTAGATTCTGGACTAGTTCCTGAGGATTGGAGGGTGGCTAATGTAACCCCACTTTTTAAAAAAGGAGGGAGAGAGAAACCGGGGAATTATAGACCGGTTAGCCTAACGTCGGTGGTGGGGAAACTGCTGGAGTCAGTTATCAAGGATGTGATAACAGCACATTTGGAAAGCGGTGAAATGATCGGACAAAGTCAGCATGGATTTGTGAAAGGAAGATCATGTCTGACGAATCTCATAGAATTTTTTGAGGATGTAACTAGTAGAGTGGATAGGGGAGAACCAGTGGATGTGGTATATTTGGATTTTAGGAGATTAGTGTGCAAACTTAAAGCACACGGTATTGGGGGTAAGGTATTGGTGTGGGTGGAGAATTGGTTAGCAGACAGGAAACAAAGAGTGGGAATAAACGGGACCTTTTCAGAATGGCAGGCGGTGACTAGTGGGGTACCGCAAGGCTCAGTGCTGGGACCCCAGTTGTTTACAATATATATTAATGACTTGGATGAGGGAATTAAATGCAGCATCTCCAAGTTTGCGGATGACACGAAGCTGGGTGGCAGTGTTAGCAGTGAGGAGGATGCTAAGAGGATGCAGGGTGACTTGGATAGGTTGGGTGAGTGGGCAAACTCATGGCAGGTGCAATTTAATGTGGATAAATGTGAAGTTATCCACTTTGGTGGTAAAAATAGGAAAACAGATTATTATCTGAATGGTGGCCGATTAGGAAAAGGGGAGGTGCAACGAGACCTGGGTGTCATTATACACCAGTCATTGGAAGTGGGCATGCAGGTACAGCAGGCAGTGAAAAAGGCAAATGGTATGCTGGCATTTATAGCGAGAGGATTCGAGTACAGGAGCAGGGAGGTACTACTGCAGTTGTACAAGGCCTTGGTGAGACCACACCTGGAGTATTGTGTGCAGTTTTGGTCCCCTAATCTGAGGAAAGACATCTTTGCCATAGAGGGAGTACAAAGAAGGTTCACCAGATTGATTCCTGGGATGGCAGGACTTTCATATGAAGAAAGACTGGATGAACTGGGCTTGTACTCATTGGAATTTAGAAGATTGAGGAGGGATCTGATTGAAACGTATAAGATCCTAAAGGGATTGGACAGGCTGGATGCAGGAAGATTGTTCCCGATGTTGGGGAAGTCCAGAACGAGGGGTCACAGTTTGAGGATAGAGGGGAAGCCTTTTAGGACCGAGATTAGGAAAAACTTCTTCACACAGAGAGTGGTGAATCTGTGGAATTCTCTGCCACAGGAAACTGTTGAGGCCAGTTCATTGGCTATGTTTAAGAGGGAGTTAGATATGGCCCTTGTGGCTACGGGAATCAGGGGGTATGGAGGGAAGGCTGGGGCGGGGTTCTGAGTTGGATGATCAGCCATGATCATCATAAATGGCGGTGCAGGCTCGAAGGGCCGAATGGCCTACTCCTGCACCTATTTTCTATGTTTCTATGTTTAATGGCAAGACTCTTGGCAGTGTGGAGGATCAGAGGGATCTTGGGGTCCGAGTCCATAGGACACTCAAAGCTGCTATGCAGGTTGACTCTGTGGTTAAGAAAGCATACAGAGTATTGGCCTTCATCAATTGAGGGATCGAGTTTCGGAGCCGATAGGTAATGTTACAGATATATAGGACCCTGGTCAGACCCCACTTGGAGTACTGTGTTCAGTTCTGGTTCTGGAAGGATGTGGAAATCATAGAAAGGGTGCAGAGGAGATTTACAAGGATGTTGCCTGGATTGGGGAGCATGCCTTATGAGAATATGTTGAGTGAACTCGGCCTTTCATCCTTGAAGTGGTGGAGGATGAGAGGTGGCCTGACAGAGGTGCATAAGATGATGAGAGGCATTGATCGTGTGGATAGTCAGAAGCTTTTTCCCAGGGCTGAAATAGCTAGCACGAAGGGCACAGTTTTAAAATGCTTGGAAGTTGGTACAGAGGAGATGTCAGGAGTAAGTTTTTTTTAACATAGAGAGTGGTGAGTGCGTGGAATGGGCTGCCGGCAACAGTGGTGGAGGCAGATACAACAGGGTCTTTTAAGAGACTCCTGGACAGGTACACGGAGCTTAGAAAAATAGAGGGCTGTGGGTAATCCTAGGTAATTTCTAAGGTAAGGACATGATCAGCACAGCAAAGTTGGCCGAAGGACCTGTATTGTGCTGCAGGTTTTCTATGTTTCTAAATCTTAGGAAATAGAATTAAACATAGTACCTTGGATGGCACACGCACCACATTCAGGCACAGGGGACAACTCCAGCCGTAACTGGACACAGATTATTTTTATTTGTCATCGAAACGTACAGTAAACAGCATCATTTATGTCAAATCAAATCAGTGAGGATGAAATCCGTGTAACGATGGAGAGAATGTACAAGTCCTTACAGACAGCAGTGGGAATCGAACCACAATCTTAAAGATAGCGGTGTGGATCGAACCACAACCTCACAGACAGCGGTGGGAATAGATCCACGATCTCAAAGACAGCGGTGGGGATCAAACCACAATCCTACAGAAAGCAGTGTGAATTGCACCACGATCTTAAAGACAACGGTGGGGATTGACCACGTTCTGACAGACAGTGGTGGGAATCTGACCTCGATCTCACAGGCAGCGGTGGGGATCAATCCACGATATTACAGACAACGGGAGTAATACACACAACGGAAGTAATCAATCCGTGATCTTACAGACAGCGGTGGGAATCGAACCACCATCTTACAGACAGCGGTGGATGGCACATGCATCACATTCAGGCACAGGGGACAACTCCAGCCGTGACTGGACACAGATTATCTTTATTTGTCATCGAAACATACAGTAAACAGCGTCATTTATGTCAAATCAAATCAGCGAGGATGAAATCCGTGTAGCGATGGAGAGAATGTATCAAGTCCTTACAGAGTCGAACCATGATCTCTCAGACAGCAGTGGGGATCGAACCTTGATCTCACAGACAACAGTGAGAACTGAACCTTGATTTTACAGACAGAGGTGGAAATCGCAGCACGATCTTGCAGACAGCGGTGTGCATCAAACTACGATCTTAAAGACAGTGGTGGGGATCGAACCGCAATCTCACGGGCAGCGGTGGCAACCGAACCACGATCAGACAGACAGCGGCAGGAATCGAACCACGATCTCACAGATAGCAGTGGGAATCGAACCACGATCTCACAGATAGCAGTGGGAATCGAACCATGATCTTACACACAACAGAAGTAATTGAACCACGATCTTACAGACAACGGTGGGGATCGAGCAGGATTTTATCAACAACGGAAGTAATCAAACCATGATCTTCCAGACAGTGCTGCGGATTGAACCACGATCTCACAAGCGGCAGTGGGATTCGAACCACAATCTCACAGACAGCGGTGGCAATCAAACCACGATCTGACAGACAGCGGTGGGAATCGGATCTTGATCTTACAGACAACAGTAGGGATCGAGCCAGGATCTTACAGACAACAGAAGTAATCGAACCACAGTCTTACAGACAGTGGTGTGAACCGAACTATGATCTTACAGACAACGGTGGGAATTGGAACTCAGTCTCACAAGCAGCAGTGGGAATCAAACCACTATCTTACAGACAACGGAAGTAATCAAAGCACGATCTTACAGACAGCGGTGGATGGCACACGCACCACATTCAGGCACAGGGGACAACTCCAGCTGTGACTGGACACAGATTATCTTTATTTGTCATCGAAACATATAGTAAACAGCATCATTTATGTCAAATCAAATCAGCGAGGATGAAACCCGTGTAGCGATGGAGAGAATGTACCAGGTCCTTACCGTGGAGTAACTGAACCACGATCTTACTGATAGTGGTGGGAATCCAAAACGGTATCAAGGACAGCAGTGGGAATCGAACCTTGATCTTACTTACAGCATTGGGAATAGAACAACGATCTCACAGACAGCGATGGGGATCAAACCACAATCTTACAGACAACGGTGGGAATCGAACCACGACCTTACAGACAGCGGTGGAAATCAAAGTACGGTCTTACTGACAGTGGTGGGGATTGGACCACAATCTTACAGACAGCGGGAGTAATCGAACCACGACCTTACGGGCAGTGGTGGAAATCAAAGTACAGTCTTACTGACAGTGGTGGAGATCGGACCACGATCTTACAGGCAGCGGGAGTAATCAAATCACAATCTCACAGACAGCGGTGGGAATCGAATCACAATCTTACGGACAGCGGGAGTAATCGAACCATGATCTTATGGGCAGTGGTGAAACTCGAAGTACAGTGTTACAGACAGAGGTGGGGATCAAACGACGGTCTTACAGACGGAGGTGGGAATCGGAACACGATCTCACAGACAGCAGTGGGAATCGAACTACGGTCTTACAGACCATGGTGGTGATCGAACCACGATCTTACAGACAGCGGTGGGGATCGGACCACGATCTCACCGACAGCAGTGGGAATAGAATCACAATCTTACAGACAGTGGTGGGGATCGGACCACGATCTTACAGACAGCGGGAGTAATCGAACCACGATCTTGGTGGGAATCGAAGTACGGTCTTACTGACAGCGGTGGGGATCGGACCATGATCTTACAGACAGTGGTGGGAACTGAACCACTATCTGACAGACAGCGGGTGTAATCGAATCACGATCTCACAGACAGTGGTGGGAATCGGACCTTGATCTTACAGACAACAGTGGGAATAGAATCACGATCTTACGGACAGCGGTGGGAATCGAACCACGATCTGACAGACAGAGATGGGGATCGAACAATGGTCTTACAGACAGCGTTGGGAACCGAACCACTATCTGACAGACAATGGGAGTAATCGAATCACGATCTCACAGACAGTGGTGGGGATTGAACCACAATCTCAGCGACAGTGGGAGTAATCGAATCACGATCTTACAGACAGCGGTGGGATCGAATTACGACCTCACAGACAGCGGTGGGGATCGAACCATGGTCTTACAGACAGTGGAGGGATTGAACCACAATCTCAGACAGCGGTGGGAATCAGACCACGATCTTATAGACAGCGGAAGTAATCGGACCATGATCTTACAGACAGCAGTGGCAATCGAACCACAATCTCACAGACAGTGGTGGGAATCGGACCTTGATCTTACAGACAACAGTAGGGATCAAGCCAGGATCTTACAGACAACGGAAGTAATCGAACCACAATCTTACAGACAATGGAAGTAATCGAAATACAGTCTTACAGACAGTGGTGTGAACCGAACTACGATCTTACAGACAACGGTGGGAATCGGAACTCAGTCTCACAGGCAGCAGTGGGAATCAAACCATGATCTTACAGACAACGGAAGTAATCGAAGCACAATCTTACAGACAGCAGTGGATGGCTCACGCACCACATTCAGGCACAGGGTACAACACCAGCTGTGACTGGATACAGATTATCTTTATTTGTCATCGAAACATACAGTAAACAGCATCATTTATGTCAAATCAAATCAGCGAGGATGAAACCCGTGTAGCGATGGAGAGGATGTACCAGGTCCTTACCGTGGAGTAATTGAACCACGATCTTACTGATAGCGGTGGGAATCCAACCACGGTCCCAAGGACAGCAGTGGGAATCGAACCTTGATCTTACTGACAGCATTGGGAATAGAACAACGATCTTACAGACAGCGGTGGAAATCAAAGTACGGTCTTACTGACAGTGGTGGGGATTGGACCATGATCTTACAAACAGCAGTGGGAATCAGACCTCGATCTCACAGACAGTGGTGGGAATCGGACCTCGATCTCACAGACAGCGGTGGGAATCAAACCACGGTCTGACTGACAGCGGTGAGAATTGAACCTCGATCTTACAGACAGCAGGAGTATTCGAATCACTATCTCACAGACAGTGGTGGGGATCGAACTATGGTCTTACAGACGGTGGGAGTAATCGAACCACAATCTTACGGACAGCGGTGCAAATTGAAGTACAGTCTTACTGACAGTAGTGGAGATCGGACCACGATCTTACAGGCAGCAGTGGGAATCGAACTACAATCTTACAGACAGCGGGAGTAATCGAATCACAATCTCACAGACAGCGGTGGGAATCGAACCATGATCTTACACACAACGGGAAGTAATCGAACCACGATCTTACAAGCAGCGGTGGGAATTGGACCACGATCTTACAGGCAGCGGTGGGAATCGGACCTCAATCTTACAGACAACAGTAGGGATCGACCCAGGATCTTACAGACAGCGGTGGGATTCGAACCATGATCTTACAGACAGCGGTGGGAATCGGACCTCGATCTTACAGACAGCCGCTGTAAAGCGATTGCATTAACTGCTACGTAAAGAAGCCATCCTCCTATTTCACTCTGAGGAACCACAGCTCCCAGCTTCTTGCCTGTCCATGGGACCTGGGCTGAACGCTAGCTTTAAGCCAGTTGGCCCGGCTTTCAGCTCACTCCCATCCCTGTACAATCCTTCACATACCCAGTTCCTCACCTCCCCTCGTTCACTGGCTGCTGCATTACAGTAACCAATTCCCCCTCTATGGACACTTGCCGCTACCTCAGTAAAGCCATCAACATAACTAAAGAGCCCTGCCTCCCCCGACATTCTCTTTTCTCCCTCTTTCCCATCGGGCAAAATTTCCCAATGGCCACCATTTTAATCAGAATTCTATTTCCCATTCCCATTCCGACATGGCCTCCTCTACTGTGTGTGTTGCTGATGGAGCGTACCTGGTATGCTTTGCCGCCTTGCGCACACTGCAGTCTCCGCGGTTACTGCCTCTTTCCTTCCTTTGGTGTAAGGCCCATCATCTACAATAGAAGCACAATACTAAGGTTAGAGACCGTCCTACGTCACAGAGCAGTGCTCACGCCTCCGTCAACGTTATCGGGGCAGGGCAGGAAGGTGCAAGGGTGACTGTAGAACCCTGCTCAGGTTATACACTGCGGGGTGAGCTGGCTCCGACACGGCACAGGAACACGTGACAGGGGCCCAGCTGTGGCTCAAAGACCAGCCAGAGGTCACAGGCTCAACCCCACACATCCTCCCCCAACACAGAGTGAGATTCCACGTACAGCAAAGAGCAGATAACTGGCAATATGAGGTCGGTTGTGAGATCAGGGCAGCAGGTGAATTCACCTCCTCTTTCCTGAACCTCAGAGAGGAGGCAGTCCTCCGAAAAAGTGTATAGTCTCTTTCTTACATGTCCAGGTATTACCTGCATCAAAAACACTACCTGTATTGAGAGATATTACTTTTATTAAGGGATGTCACCTGTACTGAGACACATTACCTGCACTGAGGGATGTTACCTGCAAGAAGAAACATTACCTGTATTGAGGGATATTACCTGTACTGAAAGTCATTTGTTGTATTGATGGATGTTACCTGTATTGAGGGAGGTTACCTGTATTAAAGGACATTACCTGTACTGAGGGAAGTTATCTGTACTAAAGGACATTACCTGTACTAAGGGAAGTTACCTGTACTAAAGGACATTACCTGTATTGAGGGAAGTTACCTGCATTAAAGGGCATTACCTGGATTGAGGGAAGATAGCTGTGTTAAAAGACATTACCTGTACTGAGGGAAGTTACCTGTATTGAAGGCCATTACCTGTATTAAATGGTTACCTTTATTGAGTTGGTTTATTCCATAAACTGCAGTTTTTATGTATTATAACCAATGAATGCAGAGGAATTTATTTCTCTCACTGTGAAGACAAGCATACTGTCTTCATTTTAAGAACTTATATAGAACACAATGGTTCTTGGTATGAAGGCATGCCAGTCCTAACAGAGTATGTGTCCATGGATATACTTAAGGCAGAAGTTGATAGTTTCCTGATCGGTGAGGGTATCATAGGATATGGCGAGAAGGCAGGTGTATGGGGTTGAGTGGGATCCGTAATCAGCCATGATGGAATGGCGGAGCAGACTCAATGGGCTGAATGGCCTAATTCTGCTCCTGTGTCTTATGGTCTTATGTCCAGTGAGTAGACCAGTGAGGAACCTGTGAGGTAGAGGAAGTTACACCACTGCCGCCACTAGATGGAGCAAGAGCTCCACATTCTGATCCCGATCTGGCCGCTGTTTAACCATAAAATGTGCAATCCAGATCTTCTCTACACTGGGGAGATTTATCAGTGACATGTGGCGCTGAACCAGTAGAAACACAGTATATCACACAAAGTCTCCAAAATGTCATATGGAGCCATACCATTGATCTGCCCCTGGAAAGGGAAATAAAAAGGGTTAAAGTCACATACATTATTAATGGAGTGAGGTGACATTTAGACTGCATGAATCTTATTGACTTATTGACTGACAACTCAAACCCATCATCACAGGATATTACTTTAGTCCAGGGAGTAATTTTCAAACTGGTTATTTTTTTGGTTAAGTCTGAAAAAGCAGATAACGATCGGCAGTTCAGGACACCTATAAACTGTTTATTTAACAAATCTTCCCAAGTGTGAGGTAGTGGGTTGTGATCACTGCCTTAATACCAGCAGTACCAAGGGCGTTCACAGCCTGTCTTACCCGTGGGAGAGACTCCACTCCCACGGGGGTTACTGGCACTGCAGAACGACACTGATCAGGATATATTCAAGAGATTGTTTCTCTCAAGAAGCGTATATCAAGGGGATTTAATGGGCTGTGAAAGGACTTGACTGAGCAGGTACGGAGAAAATGCTACCACATATGGAGAAGTTCGCCAACAGATAGTACAGTCATGGTAAGTTGTGAATCCAGCAGAGTTCAAGGGAACTCCTTTACCTCATGAAGGTGCAGAACTCACCAGTGCGGTGCCGTTCAGCGTGAGTTACTGTACGTAAATCAGGATCTGGTTCATTATTACTGACATACAGTATGTTGTGAAACTGAAATTTGTTTTGCAGCAGCAGTACAGTGCAAGACAGAATAACTAATGTAAGAAACAATAAGAAATATAAAAGATAACTATGTAGTGCAAGAAGAGAGCAAAAGTGAGGTAGTAGTGAAGGTAAATACACAGGGAGAGTGCTGGCTAGCAAGACTAGTTCAGAACTGAGAACAGCCACAACTCTTCTGGTAACAATGCACTTCGACTGCCCCTCGCTGATTAAACTACCTAACTTTCCCAAGGAGGAGTCTATAACAGTTTAACGTGGAGCTAAGGATGTGTAGGACTGCTCAAAAGGAGAAGAAAAATCATCAGTCTCTCAATGGTGCAATCCGAACCAATAAGCAAGCTAAGAGCTAATGAAATCCTCTCAGAGAGTTGGCAATGTCTCTGCAACCAGAGA
Source organism: Mobula hypostoma (assembly GCF_963921235.1). Classification (NCBI taxonomy): domain Eukaryota; kingdom Metazoa; phylum Chordata; class Chondrichthyes; order Myliobatiformes; family Myliobatidae; genus Mobula; species Mobula hypostoma. The sequence continues at coordinate 21,040,209 of NC_086111.1, forward strand.
AATCCTTCCTGATACACAACATGGCAAGACTCTACATAAAGATGTATCACTCCCAAGCGCAGCTGATTGCAGGAGAGAACAGTGGCTTTCCATCACAGTGCTTCCCCGAGCTAACCTAGACCATAAAACACAGGAGCAGAATAGGCCATTCGGCCCATCAAGTCTGCTCTGCCATTCATTCGTGGCTAATTTATTGTCCCCCTCCATCCTGTTCTCCTGCCCTTTCACCTAAATCATTGACACCCTTACTAATCAAGAAACTATCAATCACTGCTTTAAATATATCCAATGATCTGGTCTCTGTGGCAACAAATTCTACAGATTCACAACCATCCGGCTAAAGAAATTCCTCCTCATTTCAGTTCTAGATGGGCATCCTTCTACTCTGAGGCTGTGCCCTCTTGTCCTAGACTCTCGTACTTTGGAAAACATCCTCCCTGCATTCACTCTATCCAGGCCTTTCAATCTTCAGTAAGTTTCAGACAAGACGCCCTCCACCTCATTCTTCTAAACTCCAGTGAGTACAGACCCAAAGCCATCAAAAGTCTGGTTATTGGGTGATGCAGGTCCTGAAGCCAAATACTGTGATGACCTGAAAGGGATCACTGCTCAGTACAGGGGCAACTCTAAGCCCAGGATAAAGTGTGGCAAAGAAGAAATGGAACAGTGCGTCAGACTTTTAACCTTTGAAGGATGCGATACAAGAGGAACGTAAGAAACTCGGAAAGAAGAAAGCCATCCAGTTAGTCATAGCCTTGGTCTGTATCTCATGACAGTTTGATTCACCAAACCTCTTGTGAGCAAAACCCAGAAAGCTGCAAATGGCAACCTGCTTAGTTCTGACTGTCACATGCGTGGGAATTACTTCTTGGATTCACTTCTGATCTGGTGTAGCTGATGTTACGATTATGTTGCTTTGTGCCTGGCAAACCCATGAAAGAAACAATTTCTCCATAGTTATCCTTTCGGGATCTCTCCCCCCCGCCTCCGACCCAGGACGCACACAGAAGTTCTGCATCCGCCGGGCCCTCAGCACTGCCAGGTACTCCTCCCAACCTATCCCAAAGTCTCTTTGGCCACCTACCATCAGGCAGAAAGCACCCTGCTGCCAAATTATTTATGATGATGTTGTATATTTAACTGTATGTTATATAGACACTTTATGTCAACTTGTCCATCAATAGAACAATTTTATCTGTTAATATTATTTTATGTGCTGTATGTGATACATGTTCTGTGTTTGCACCTTGGTATCTGAGGAAAGTTGTTTCGTTTTGCTGTATCCATGTGTCTAGTTAGATGACAGTAAGCTTGAACTTGGACTTTCTAGATGTCTTTAACATTTCTATTAGCCCATCATCCAACCATCCTGTGTATACATATCACAATTAAAACATCATGCTCTGTGCAGGACATACTGCTGAAGGGAGAGGAAATCCTGCAACAAGTACTATGGAAGATACTCTGGAGAATTGCAGCATGGAGGGAAGGAAACACTCTTTTAATGCAGCAGAGAAAGAATAAGAGACCTTTGCAATATTACTACAATTCATTCCCTGATGACTCTCACCAATTCTCACAGATGCATTGTCAGAAGTATCCTATCCTGATGCACCACAGCTTGGTACCGCAACTGTTCTGCCCAGAAACTGTAGAGAATTATGAAGGCAGCCCAATCTATCATGCAAACCAACTTCCTCTCTGCTGACTTTGTCCACACTTCCCACTGCCTTGGAAAAGCAACCAGCATAAGTCAAGGGCCCCACCCACACTGACATTCTCTGTCCCACTGGGCAGAAGATACAAAGGCCTGGGTAGATGAATCACCAGACTCGAGGACAGCTCCCACTCCATTGTTGTCAAATCCTTGAACAGACCCCTCATATGCTAAAGATGAACTCCTGATCTCCCAATTCATCTCGCCAAAACCCTTACACTTTCTTTGCCAACCTGCACTGCACTTCATTAGTGACTGTAATAATATGTGCTTCATTCTGTTTCTGTTCTTAAAGACACGAGATTCTGCAGGTGCTGCAGCTCCACAAAATGCCAGAGGAGCTCAGCAGGTCAGGCAGCAGCTGAAAAGAGGAATGAAGAGCAGCCGTTTCTGGCTGAGACCCTTCACCGGTACACGGAATGAAGGACCCTTTACTCCTCTCCATAGCTGCTGAGTCCCTCCAGCATTTAGTGTGTGCTGCTCCGTTCTCTGTTTACTACCTTGATGGTCTCCTGTATGGGATGATCCGTCTGGATGGCCAGCAAAAGAGAAATAATTCACTGTACTTTGCTACATGTGACAATAATAATGAGTATGAAACAATAGATTTTCAGAAGCATTCTTGCATTCATCAGGCGTGGTGTTGAGTCCAAAAGTTGACATCTAAGGTTTCAGCTGCATAAAATGTTGGTCAGACATCATTAGGAGGACTGTGTGCAGTTCTGGTCACTGAAGGATGGGAGGCTGAAGGGATTACCTGAGCAAAGTTTATAAAATTCAGAGTCTTCTTCCCGTGATGGAAATGTCAGCCATCAGAGGACAAAATTTTGAGGTAAGAATGGGAAAGTTTAAAGGATATTTGTGACGTATGTTGTTTTCTTTTTGCAATGGAGCAGTACGTGCTGGAATGCACTGCTGGGATAGGATTTAGAAACAGGAACATCAGGAATGTGTAAGAGGTGTTTAGACTGGTAGGTAACCAGGCAGGGAGTGGAGGGATATAGGCCATATGCAGGCAAATGGAATCAGTTAAGATTGGCATCACAGTTTTGGGCCAAAGAGCCTATTCCTGTGTTGTACTGTTTGATATTCTATCTTTTATGGAGAAGGACGAGGATTAGAGAATGAATCTGAGCTTAGACTGCGAAGTCAAAGTTAAGGTTTCTTCATCGAGACTGAAACTATCTCACCCCAAAACATTGACAATTAAATTCCTCTCCGTAGCCGCTACCTGATATGCTGAGTTCCTCTAACATTTTGCATGTGTTATTCAGGATTTCCGGCATCTGCAGAATTGCTTGTGTTTACTGTTGAAATCATCCCTGCCTAATGGTCTGGCAGTCATATTCAAGGCTGCTTAAGGCCAGCATGTCTGGGGAAAACACCACGATGTAGTGTAACGAGATCCGTGCAGGAATACAGTCAACAATTTGCAATGGTGCTTTACAATTCAGAGCAGGATGCCACTCAGTCCTGAGAACGGGATAATGTGCCCATGGGAATTTTACTGGAATTCTTTGATAATACATTTTCTGGGAATGTCAGTAACAGCCCAGCAATAATAGTCCACTCCCACGAGGCATCAGCAGTTTAATTGCAATCTGAGTGAAGAGTTAAAAGGTCACTGAATTCGGCATGATGTATTACAGAAGGGTGTCCAGAATACTTGACTTCATTAGCTGGGGAACGGAATATAAGAGCAGGAACGTCTAGGAATATAAAACTACTGTTGGCCCACAACTAACTGAAGCACTGTGTGCAGGTCTGATTGTTCCACTACAGAAAGGATGTCATTGTGCTCCAGAAGAGATTCACCAGGATGTCGCCTGAGAATGAGAGTTTCTGTCAAGGACAGGATGGATTGGTTGTCTGTGGAATGAGGAGATTCGGGGTAGTGGTACAGAGACGCAAAGCTAAGAGGGATATAGGCAGGGCAATAGTAAAGAACCTTTCCCCATAACAGAGACCAATATCAGGATTTATAGTACTTATCCCACCCACATCGAAAGAAACTGTGAAATGCATCATTTGCATTAACAACCAACACAACCAAGGCTGTGCTGGGGACAGCCCACGAGTGTCACTGCGCTTTCTGGCGCCAACACAGCATACCCACAATGCTTGGCAAAACAGCACAGAACACAACAAAACAACATGACAAGCAACAAAATAACAACAGCGAAACAAGCCCCATTCTTCCCTACCAACCACGCACATTCACGGTCCCCTAACCCCAAGACAGGCCATCTTTTTCAGCCTCCAGCACACTCGCACACACAGACAATGGGCCCGGACCCCAAATACCAGGTTTCGAACTCCAGTCTTACAAATTCGCAAAACCAGGGAATCATCAAACCTCCCGGCCGCAAGGAACTCAGAAATTCTATTTTAAGGCGTCTTAAAAGCAGAGGGCAAGGGATGAAAGGAAGGATTGAATATGGGAAAGAAATTCTTCATTCAGAGTATGGTGGGAATCTGGAATCTGTAAGGCAGAGATTCGCACAACTTTTGAGAAGTATTTAACTGAAGACTTGAATTGCCAAGGCCATGTCCTGGGAGATGGTATCAGTATAGGTAGGTACTTAATGACTGACATTGACCTGATGGGCCGAAAGGCCTGAATCCATACTATATGACCCTTTGACACCAATCTGTATGATTCTAATGCACAATGATTACAACTGCCTCCAGTGAACGGTTTCAGGTCACTCACCACCATCAATGACATTTATGACAAAGAAGTTCACTCACTCCTGAGTGGGATCAAGTGCACCCGGTGAAACTACCATTTACTGCAAAACTATCAGCAACACACAAAATGCTAGAGGAACTCCGTTGGTCAGGCAGATCAGCCTGCCCGAACAGTTGACATTTCCGGCCAAAACCCTTCCTCTGGACTAGAAGGGGGAAAGAAGCCAGAGTAAGGTGGTAGGTGGCGGGGAAGGAGTAAACACTGGTGGGGTAATAGGTGAAACCAGACGAGAGTGAAAATAGGCGGGGGGGAGGAGGGATGAAGGTAGGTTGGAGGGGGAGGAGGGATGAAGGTAGGTTGGAGGGGGAGGAGGGATGAAGATAGGTGAGGGGAGGAGGGATGAAGATAGGTGAGGGGAGGAGGGATGAAGATAGGTGGGAAGGGAGGAGGGATGAAGATAGGCAAGGGGAGGAGGGATGAAGACAGGCGAGGGGAGGAGGGATGAAGATAGGTGGGAGGGGAGGAGGGATGAAAATAGGTGGGAGGGGAGGAGGGATGAAGATAGGTGGGAGGGGAGGAGGGATGAAGGTAGGTGGGAGGGGGGATGAAGATAGGTGAGGGGAGGAGGGATGAAGATAGGCGAGGGGCGGAGGGTTGAAGATAGGCAAGGGGAGGAGGGATGAAGATAGGCGAGAAGGGAGGAGGGATGAAGGTAGGTTGGAGGGGGAGGAGGGATGAAGATAGGTGGGAGAGGAGGAGGGATGAAGATAGGCGGGAAGGGAGGAGGGATGAAGATAGGCGAGGGGGCGGGGGGTTGAAGATAGGCAAGGGGAGGAGGGATGAAAATAGGTGGGAGGGGAGGAGGGATGAAGTGAGAAGCTGGGAGGTGAAATGGAAAAGGTAAAGGGCTGGAGAAGGAGGAATGTAATAGCAGTGGATAGTAGACCATGGGAGAAGGAGAAGGAGAAGGGCAGATGAGGAGAAGAGAAGAGGCTAAGAGGGGAACCAGAAAAGGGAATGGAAAAAAGAGAAGAGGGAGGGGGAGAGATTACCAGATGTTAGAGAAATCAATGTTCATGCCATCAGGTTGGAGGCTACCCAGGTGGAATATGAGCTGTCATTTCTCCAGCCGGAGACTGGGCCTCGGCATGGCAGTAGAGGAAGCCCTGGATCAACAAGTCAGAATGGGAATGGAAAACCATGGTACTGCAAATCTGAAAACTCTAGAGTATGAGGCTGAGGCACCCTGAATGGTCATTCGCAGGTGCTCACGTGTGTCCTAAAATAATAGCACATTTCCTTTCTTAGCTGCTCCCCGACCTTCTGAGTACTTCCAACATTATCTGTTTTGACTTAATGTTTCAAGCTTGCAGAGTTTAGCTCATTGCCTGTTGCCCTCGTGACTCAAGGGCTCAAAGAAACTGGGTCGGGCCTGACAAACTGCTGGTGGTATGTCCGATCTCACCCACGTCGTTGAAGCTGGACAGAGGTCTGTCCTGTACAAAGCTAAAACATGACTGATGCGAGCTAACACCAGCAGAGATTTACAATGTCAAAGTCAATTTATTATCAAAGTACATATTGTCACCATATACTACTGTCAGATTCATTTCCTTTCAGGCATTTATTGGAAAATAAAGAAATACAAAAAAAATATGAAAAATATACATAATCAAAGACTGAGGAACAATTAATGTGCAAAAGGCAAAATGTAAAAATAAACATAAATACCTCTCTCCCCACCTTTTTATTCTGTCTTCCCCCTTCTTTTCCAGAACTGAAGAAAGGCCTCAGCCCAAAACGTTGACTGTTTATTTAATTCCACCGATGCTGCCTGAGCTGCTGAGTTCCTTCAGCATTTTGTGTGTGTTGCTTTGGATTTCCAAAAATTCCAGCAAAATTTCTCATGTTAATAATAATACTGAGAACCTGAGTTGTAGAGTTTTTGAAAGTGAGTCTGAGGGATGTGAAATTAGTTCAGAGTTGAGGTGAATTCAGTTATCCACGTTGGTTCAAGAGCCTGATGGTTGTAGGGTAATAACTGCTCCTGAACTGGATGGTGTGGGACCTATGGCTCCTGTAACTTCCTGCCTGATGGCAACAACAGGAAGAGAGCAGGGCCTGGATGATTAGGGTCCTTGATAATGGTCACTGATTTCTTCTGGCAGCTCTCGTTGTAAATACGTCCAATGGCGGGAGGGCTTTGCCCATCCTCTGGGCTACCCCCCTCCGATTTTCTTTCTCCCTAGGCCTCCTGTCCCATGATCTTCTCATATCCCTTTTGCCAATCAACTGTCCAGCTCTTGGCTCCATCCCTCCCCCTCCTGTCTTCTCCTATCATTTTGGATCCCCCCTCCCCCTCCCACTTTCAAATCTCTTACTATCTCTTCTTTTAGTTAGTCCTGACAAAGGGTCTTGGCCCGAAACGTCGACTGTACCTCTTCCTATAGGTGCTGCCTGGACGGCTGCGTTCACCAGCAACTTTGATGTGTGTTGCTTGAAATTCCAGCATCTGCAGATTTCCTCGTGTTTGCGTGAGAAGCTAACAGATGATTCTGCTAGTCATTGGTTGTGTAGTCATAACTTAAGTGTTAGTGCATTTATTTATAGGGCATTAATCTGGCCTAATCAGATCCAAACCCAAAAGTTTACTGGATGTAGGGTCTTGACCCAAAACATTGACAACTCCACCTTCACTACAGATGCTGTTTGACCTGCTGAGACCTGACAAGAGTAATCTTCTGTGTTGTCTGGCCATGCATTGTGGGTATGCTACACTGACGACAAAATGTTTCCTTTTTTTTTGTGAGGAGGTGGGATTTGAGGGTTGATAATTGTCCTGCATTTCTTTTCTGCTGAAGGGTTCTGAAACACTGACTGTACTTTTTTCCATAGATACTGCCTGGCCTGCTGAGTTCTTCCAGCATTTTGTGTGTGTGTGTTGCTTGGATTTCTAGCATCTGAAGATTGTCTCTTGTTTGCCTTTCTTTTCCTTCTTGGTTTCACGGCTACCCAGAGAATTGAAGAATTTCAGAGTTGCATACTTTGATAATAAATTAACCTTTGAACCTTTGAAATGGGTGGCGACACTTGCGGCAACCCCTAGCATATCCCTAGGTGATGCTGGTTGTTAACACAAAAAATACCTTGCACTGTATGTTTTGAAGTACATATGACAAATAAGTCTAAATCTCTAAGTCTCAGTCATTTGATGGGCCAATCAATGGTGGTGATGAATCAGTGTATAGGAGGAAGATTAAAAATTTTGCTAAGTGGTTCTACAACAACCACTTCACACTCAAAGTCAGCAAAATCAAAGTGCTGATTATTGACAACAGGAGGAAGGAAAACTGAAGGTCAATGAGACAGTCCTCATTAGAGGATCAGAGGTGGTGAGGGTCAGTAACTTTAAACTCCTTGGCATTATCATACCAGAGGATCGGTCCTGGGACCAGCACTTAAAGGCCATCACAAAGAATGCACATCAGCTCCTCTACTTTCTCAGATTTTCTGACAATGAAGCGGCCTTTTGGCTGTTTGGAGTCTTTACCAGGTCTCATGTAATCCCATTGGTCATGGTGTCCCATTTCTAATGCAATCCCATTGATCATAAGATCCCATCTCTAATGTAATCCCATTGGTCATGGTCCCCAGCTCTCATGTAGTCCTATTGGTCATGATAATCCCACTGGTCATGAGATCCCATCTCTAAAGTAATCCCATTTGTCATGGTTCCCAGTTCTCACAAAATCCCATTGGTCATGGTGCCCCAGCTTTCACATTATCCCATTGATCACGGGGTCCCAGCTCTTGCTTAATCTCGTTGGTCATGGGGTTCCAACTTTCATGTAATCCCATTGGTCATAGGGTCCTATCTGTCATTTAATCGCATTGGTCATGGGGTCCCAGCTCTTGTGTAAACTCATTGGTCCCAACTTTCATGTAATGCCATTGGTCATAGGGTCCTATCTTTCACTTAATCCCATTGGTCATGGAGTCCCAGTTCTTGTGTAATCTCATTGGTCATGGGTTCCCAATTTTCACATAATCCCATTGGTTATGGAGTCCCAGCTTTTGTGTAAGCCCATTAGTTATGGGATCCCAACTTTCATGTAATCTCATTCGCCATGGGGTCCCAACTCTTGCGTAATCCCATTTGTTCCCCCTTTTAAGTGTTAATAATTGGTGCTTCAAATTGTTTTATTACATAAGGTTTAAATTTTTCGATTATTTAAATAATATATTTACCTCAGTTTTTAATCTTTGGACTGAATTCTCTGGTACTCTTGCAGTCACAGCCCATGACCGAAATCTGATCCATGTGTTCCTGCTCTGTGTTTCCTACCTCTATCTGTATCAATGTACCATCTCCAATCTAATACGCTTTAACATGTTTACCCATATCTCCACACTACATCAGACAACACCACACTCCCATGGCCTAGACGACATCCAGATCACGGTGTTAGACTCTTGAGTGTGGAGGACCAGCTAATGCAGATAAGGGTATGGAGCTGGAGCTAGTGATAGGGTTAGGAAACTGTCATCCCATTCCAAGGGACTGAGTCAACAACGCATGGCTCATTCTATTTCCTAATCCATTGATATATTGATCCTAGTAATATTTCCCTCTGCACTAACTGTGACAGCAGCTCCCTGAAAGAAAATAAATTTTGTTTATGAAACTATCTAGAAGTCCTAACACACCCAGAGGAGTGAACAATACGCTAAAGGTCTCTGATGTAACTGCCCAGATATTGTACCAAAATTAACTAACTGAGGTAATTTATTGATAAATGTGTTTGTATATGAATAGTATATTCACATTACAGCATAGAAGGGGGTTATTCAGACCATTTTCTGTCTCCAAGCAAAGCTATCTCATCAGTCCCATTCCTTCCCTTTCTCTTTGGTTCCTTTGTGATCTACCAGTGTTAAGGTGTAATATATAGTTGTAGCATATCATTGGGACGTGCGAGGAAACCAGAGCTCCCAGAGGAAATCCACGCAGTCACTGAGAATACGTGCAAACTCCACGCGGACAGCAGTGGAAGTGGCTGCAGCTTTGAGTCAGCAGTTCTACCGGCCACAGTGACCCCCAGTGGAGGGGAAGAGAGCTGCACATTTCTGCGGGTGTGAACTGAGTTCTCTCTGGTGTGTGGACCAGTCTTAATCTCTCAGTAGCCATTATGGGAACAGACTATGTGTTTCTTGAAGCCCTCTACAGCCTCAGAGCTGCTGAGACTCAGGTTCAATCCTGACCTCCAGCACTGTCTGTGTGGAGTTTGCACATTTTTCCCGTGACCGTGTGGGTTTCCTCCAGGTGTTCCGGTTTCCTCTTCCATCCCAACGACATGTGGGTAGGTTAATTGTCTACTGTAAATTATCCCTTAATGTAGGTAAATGGCAAAAAGAATATGCTGTTTTAATTTCCACAAACACAACTGTAAAAATTATACTAAACACATGCCCCCACACCTTGAGTAATAATACTCTGCACTAGGAAAAGGTCATTGGAATAAAGTAACCAGCCCTGTTTTCATTGATCACTTCTGTTCATTAGATCCTTTAATCCTTTCTCAGACTAAAAGCAAGTAAAATTCTTTTTAGATGTGCTTGTTACCATTCCATTGCATGAAAAAGTCTGTCAAAAAACTGTAAGAGGGTTGCATATTTACCACCTTCAGAAAGGTGGTCTGCTCATTGCAGAATGTGGTGGGAGGACTGGGAAGTGGAGAAGTATTCTGAGTGGTGTAATGTCTATTTGAGGAAAGTGAACCCACAGAACTATATTGCGAGCACAGCAAAGTTCATCAGCAAACCAGCCTTCCTTCCTTTGACTATCTATGCTGCTCGCTGCCTCAGAAAACCAGCCAACATAATCAAGAATCCCTCTCACAACAGTTAGTCTCTTTTCCCCTGTGGCCAGACAGGCAAAAAATGGAAAAGCTCGAATGCATGAGCCACCAGGCTCAAGGACAGCTTCTATGCTCACTGTTATTAGATTGTTGGATAGATCTATCATATGCTAAAGGTGAACTCTTGATCTCCCAGTCTACCTTACACTTTGTCTACTCGCTAAGCACTTTCTCCAGAACGGTGACACAGCACTCAGTGGCCATGTCATCAGGTACGTCTGTAGACCTGCTCGTGAATTCAAGTATCTAATCAGCTAATCATGTGGCAGCAACTCAATGCATAAAAGTAAGCAGGCATGGTCAAGAGGTTCAGTTGTTGTTCAGAGCAAGCATTAGAATGGGGAGGAAATGAGATCTCAGTGACTTTGACTGTGGGAATAATTGTCATAATCTGAACTGTTGATTTTCTGGGATTTTCACACACAACAGTCAAATTTACAGAGAATCGTGCAAAATATTTTTTAAAAATCCAATAATAAGCAGTTCTGTGAGCAAAAACACTTCGTTAGTGAGAGAGGTCAGAGGTCAGAGAAGAATGGCCAGACTGATTCAAGCTGACAGAAAGGCGACAGTAACTCAAATAACTGCACATTGCAACAGTAACGTGTAGAAGAGCATCTCTGAATACACAATACATGAAACCTTGAAGTGGATGGGCTACAGCTGCAGAAGACCATGAACATACATTCAATGGCCACTTGATGTACTTCTGTATGGCGTGAACTGTCTGAGTGGCATGTGAACAAAAGCCTTTCATCCTATGTTTGTGCAGGATGTGACTATAATAAAACCAATAATGCTGTCTACATATCATTTAGAGTACAGGTCAGAATACAGTTAAGAACACAGGGGACCAGAGGGCACAGCCCCAGAGGAGAAGGTCATCCCTCTAGAACAGATGAGGAGGAATTTCTTTATCCAGAGGGTGGAGAATCTGTGGAATTCTTTTCTACAGATGCCTCTGGAGGCCAAGTCATTGAGTATATTTAAAGTGGAAGTTGGTAGATTCTTGATTAGTACGAGCATCAAAGGTGACGGGGAGAATATGTGAGAATGGGGTTGAAGGGGATAATAAATTAGCCATGATGGAATGGCGAACAGACTCGGTGTGCCAAATGGCCTAAATCTGCTCCTGTGTCTTACCATCTTGTGAAATAATCAGAATGCAAAACGTAGCTATATTTTAATACTTCAACATGGTACAATCATGTTTAATATACAGTGCCTATAGCATTTGTCACGAAATATTGAGATGGCAGAGTGCATACGTATATTGTTTGGCCCCAACTTGCCCCACCAGGTTCCAATATTCCTGGATGGCATTGGGACTGGGCTGGTGTGCGAAATGGTAGCTAGGAATGCAGATCACTGACCAACTTTGGGCTTTGAGATGGAAGTCTGAAATCCTCATCAAAGTCTGAATTCTCTCATGCAAAGCTATCTTCATATCTTTCGGGAAATTTCAGAAATCTTGACAACCCTCCTATGTTGTTTACTCCTGAGAGGGTGGTAAATGACTGTGACGCTGAATCATAAGACCATAGATTCCACAGATTTACCACCCTCTGGCTAAAGAAATTCCTTCTCATCTCTGTTCTAAATGGTCTATTCTGAGGCTGTGCAATCTGGCCCTATACTTTGCTACTACAGGAAACATCCTCTGCACAACCGCTCTATCTAGACTTTTCGATATTTAATAGACTTCAATGAGATCCTCCCTCATTCTTCTCAACTAATTCTCCCACAGAAAGCGTGAGAAGCAAGAAGAGAGGAGGATTCAGAGGACTGTAAATTACCAGAGAGCTAATGTGTCAGCTCCCTCTCATTAACATCCTGTTGCAAAATGGCACAACCTCAGAAGAATACAAAGATGTATTGATTCAGATATTAATTTATTTTTATAAATTCAGAGAAATTGAACCCATAAAAGATAAGAGAACCTGAGCCTCCTAAGAAGTGAGCATTTAAAACTGTTCCAGATGACTTTGAAAAGATTATTGCAGAGCTCTGCAGATGCGGATAGTACCCTGTTCCATCAGTAATTCTTTCACTGAGTAAGATCATCCAACTGCAGTTTGTATAAGCAGCCAGGGACCCATTTCCATCAGTCTCTGACTGAATAGTGGATAAGACTGCCCACAGAAGGCAGAGATGTAATACCACGCTCCCACCAACTGGAATTACATTTCTGTTGAGATTCTAAGACATTTGCAGCCATGAAGCTAACTGGGAAACAACATATTGGAGAGACATTCTCTGAAAATTGAGCTGTGGCAGCCTCAACACTGACCCTATACATTAGATTAGATTCAACTTTACTGTCACTGTGCCCAGTACAGATACAAAGCCAATGAAATGCAGTTAGCATCTAACCAGAAATGCAAAGAACAGTGTTATTTACAAAATAACTGCGAATAAAAAGTAAGTGCTACAGTACACAAATATAAAAGTACTGAGACAGTACAATATGGGTGCAATACTGCTTAGCGCTGTGATGTGAGGTTCAGCAGTGTCACAGCCTCAGGGAAGAAGCTCTTCCTGTGCCTGCTGGTGCGGGAGTGGAGGCTCCTGTAGCGCCTACCGGATGGGAGGAGAGTAAGAAGTCCATGGTTAGGGTGAGATGCATCCTTGATAATGCTTTTCGCCCTGCCCAGGCAGTGTTTATGGTAGATGTTCTCAATGGTGGGCAATTGGGTGCCGATAATCCACTGGGCAGTTTTCACCACACACTGGAGTGCTTTGCAGTCCGATACGGGACAATTGTCATACCACACTGAGACGCAGTTGGTGAGAATGCTCTCAATGGTACAGTGGTAAAACTCTGTCAGTATCCTGGGACAGAGGTGAGCTTACTTCATGCTCCGCAGGAAGTAAAGGCGCTGTTCCGCATTTTTGATCAGGATGGAGGAGTTCAGGGACCAGATGAGATCCTCGGACATGTGGACACCAAGGAATTTGAAGCTTGATACACGCTCCACTACAGCTCTGTTGAAGTAGATGGGGATGTGAGTGTGGCTCCTAGCATGCCTAAAGTCCACAATGATCTCCTTGGTCTTCTGGGTGTTAAGGGCCAGGTTGTTGTCGGCACACCACGTGGCCAGGTGCTGGACCTCGTCCCTGTGAGCCGTCTCGTCATCCCCTCTGATCAGGCCAACCAGTGTGGTGTCCTCTGCAAACTTGATTACAGAGTTAGAACCATGTATACATGTGATTGTTCTGACACCAGACCATGGGGCTCCAATACTGATCGTGGCCCCACTCCAGTCAATTTGGTGGCTCTGTAACAGCCCAGCATCCCTGGCCACCTCTGTAGCGGTGAGGTGAACGACAACTGCCTATGTCTTGGATGCAAAGGGGTTTCAACCCTGAAACATTAACTCTTTCTCTTTGCACCGATTCTGCCTGACCTGCTGAATGTTTCCAGCATTTTCCATTTTATACTGCATGTGCAGAATTGTGGCACAGACCAGACTATCACGAAAATAAAAAACGCCTCACTGTCTACACTTGCCTGTGCCTTGGGAAAGCAACCAGCAGCCAACATAACCGAAGACCCCTCCCACCCCGGTCATTCTCCCTTCCCCCCAAACATCACACAAATGATACAAAGACCCCTCCCACCCTGGTCATTCTCCTACCCCCCACATCACACAAATGATACAAAGACCCCTCCCACCCCGGTCATTCTCCCCCCCTCCACATCACACAAATGATACAAAGACCCCTCCCACCCCGGTCATTCTCCCCCCCTCCACATCACACAAATGATACAAAGACCCCTCCCACCCCGGTCATTCTCCCTCCCCCACATCACACAAATGATACAAAGACTCCTCCCACCCCGGTCATTCGCCCCCCACATCACACAAATGATACAAAGACCCCTCCCACCCCGGTCATTCTCCCCCCCCACATCACACAAATGATACAAAGACCCCTCCCACCCCGGTCATTCTCCCCCCCCGCCGCCACATCACACAAATGATACAAAGACCCCTCCCACCCTGGTCATTCTCCCTCCCCCCCCACATCACACAAATGATACAAAGACCCCTCCCACCCCGGTCATTCGCCCCCCCCACATCACACAAATGATACAAAGACCCCTCCCACCCCGGTCATTTGCCCCCCCCCACATCACACAAATGATACAAAGACCTCTCCCACCCCGGTCATTCTCCCCCCCCCCACATCACACAAATGATACAAAGACCCCTCCCACCCCGGTCATTCTCCCCCCCCACATCACACAAATGATACAAAGACCTCTCCCACCCCGGTCATTCTCCCCCCCCACATCAAACAAATGATACAAAGACCCCTCCCACCCCGGTCATTCTCCCCCCCCACATCACACAAATGATACAAAGACCCCTCCCACCCCGGTCATTCGCCCCCCCCCCCACATCACACAAATGATACAAAGACCCCTCCCACCCCGGTCATTTGCCCCCCCCCACATCACACAAATGATACAAAGACCCCTCCCACCCCGGTAATTCTCCCCCCCCCCCACATCACACAAATGATACAAAGACCCCTCCCATCCCGGTCATTCTCCCCCCCATCACACAAATGATACAAAAGCTTGAAAAGACATGCCACCAGCCTCACAGATAGTTCTATCTCTCTGTTATAGACTGTTGAACAGATCTATTGTGCGATGCAGATGAACTCAGTCTCAGAATCTAGCTTGTTGCGGCCCTTACACTTTATTGTCTACCTGTTCGGTAACTGTAACACTCTATTCTGCATTCTCAAGTTCAGGTTGAAGTTTATTGTCATTCAACTGTACACATGCATACCGTCAAATAAGCAACTTTCCTCTGAACCAAAGTGCACCCACAGTACATGTAAAACACACATAAAACACAAAGTAATATTACCACTAGGAAATTAACAAATAATAAGCCGCATTTGTGACAGAAGTTAAAAAGTAAACGGTATTTTGCTGCTGACGCCTTATCCATGATGAGACCGGAGTAGTGGCAGGGCGTTCAGCCTGGGAGACGAAGCTGTTTCTCATCCTAACTGCGTTTGTCCTAATGCTATGGTACCTTCCACCTGATGGTATTGTGCTATTGTTATTCCACCTGATGGTAGTGGGCTATTGTTTTTCCGTTTTGTACTACTGTACCGTGATCTAATTATGTTTGGAATGATCTGTCTGGATGACACGAAATACAAAACTTTCCACTGCACTTCGACACGACGCTAATAAACCAATTACCACTCAAAACAGCCTCGGCCACTCCTGTGCACTAATGGTTAGAGCTGAACCTCGTTAGTAAATCCACAGAAACCAGTCCTGTTCATTAGGATAGTACCAAGTGTGAGGGTTAAACGCCAGCCTGTGTAGACACAAGAGATTCTGCAGATGCTGGAAGATCCAAAGCAACACACATAAAATGCTGGAGGACCTCAGCAGGCCAGGCAGGATCTATATTTACTTCCCTCCATATTTCCTTCCAGGCTTACTGAGCTAGAACACAGAATATTACAGCACAGAACAGGCCATTCAGCCACCATGTTGTACCGACTTTTAATATACTCTAAGAGAAATCTAGACCTTCCCTCCAACATAGCCCTCCACTTTTCGATAATCTATATGCCTATCTACGGGTTTCTTAAATGCCCCTAGTGTGCCCGCCTCTTCCCCTCACCTACCACTCGACAAAAAACTCACCTCTGATAACCCCCCCACATTCTTTCCTCCAATCACCTTAAACTGATGGCTCCTCGTATTTCTGCCCAGGGAAGAAGTCCCTGGCTATCTCCTCGATCTATACCTCTGATTATCTTGTACAGCCTCTATCAAGTCACCTTTCATCCTCCTTTGCTCTAAAAAAAGACTTAGCTTTCTGAACCTACTCTCATAAGGCATGCAAAACATTTTGTGCATGATGGCCTATGTGAAGCTGTTTTTCTCCATAAGATTACTTTGATAAACCTAATTTGAGATTGTTTCGAACTCTCTACTGAAGCTACATTACACTCACCAGTTTTTAACCAAAACCCAGTACAAAAGTTTATGCAACATCCCATGACCCTATGCTCACCTGAGTGCGGCTGGCAGTCACTGCTGACTGAGGGTATGAGAGGAGAATACACAGCAGGAAATCCTTCCCACTGTGACATTACTATGGGCACCCCTCATGTCAGAGGCAAGATAACACCAGTGCAATCCCCTACTCACCTAAAATCCATTCACGCACACGCTGTTCCTTTCTACTGAAAGGAACCATCATCATCCTATGGGATAGAGATATATATAGATAGATAGAGAGAGAGTGTGAGAGAGAGAACAAGAACCAGTTACAGGCATTGCCCAACAGCAACACATCCTTTCTTAAAAGAGGAAAATGGGGACTTTTCCAAGCCTCCAAACCCGGGCAAATAAGAACTGAGCACTCTCTTCCCAACGTCTGAACTGCATTGATTCGATTGTGAGAATTGGCTTGCGGCTGATTGATCAGCGAGGAGTCACTTGGACCTCCTACATGCAGGGGGCTCGCTTTTCAGAGGCGGGCTTTCGAGTATGCATGTTTCCGTCTCTGCAGGTTCAGGACGTTGTTCTTGTACTATAATTACCAGCGTGAACCATTACTAACACAACTCAATAAAAATGTTTAATATTATTCCGTTGTCATTCCTGCTCCAGTCCCAAATCCTGGCACTCAAATGCATAACACGAACCTCTTTCTAATGTACACACAGAAATTTCATTTTGTTGACAGCAGCAAACTCATCAGTCTATAGATGACGTGACTGATAGTCCTAGCACTCAGACAGGGAGATTAGGCCCTTGCGCGCACACAGAGAGGCAGAGGATATGAAAGCTTATAGAAGCCTCCCACAGCATGCTAATTACTCTCCTGCTATTGAGGAAATGTAATACGCTTTGCTTCCCCAACACTGATGTCACCTGGAGATTTTTAGGCTTTTGTCTTTCAGTCAGATTTCAGATTCATTTCTGGCTTTTTGGATCTCGGACCGACTAGATTTATCCATTGGTTCTCATGAGCAATTGTGGGTGGGATTGAACTGAACCTGCAGAAAAATCACTTCCTTCCCCCCCCCCACCACCACCCTCTCACATTTAGACCCCAGTGCATACACCCAGATCTCACCAAACTTCCTCACACTCAATCTCCAGCCAATGACCCCTACATCCCTCACTGCAGTCTTCACCTCACATCCATCCATGCTCTTCCACCCCTGCAGAGCCAGAGCCTAAACAAGGCTTTCACCCTAACATCTTGACCACTGATGACCATGTGTACCCAGATCTCACCCACCCTGACTCATACTGACATGGATTTGACGGCCCGAAAGGCCTGTTACTCTTCTGCAAAACCCCAACCCAGCCACCACTTGCTCTGTTGAACCCAGACTTTTAGGTCTCCAACTCATTCCCTGACTAATCTGCCTACCTTTGGCTGCCTCCACCACCAGCCTGAGGCTAAACATAAAATAGCACCTCATATTCCACCTGAGAAGTTGACGACCCAACAGTGTGAACACTGAGTCTTCCACGTTCAGGTAACCTGCTTCCCATCTCCCACTCTCCTCTCCTATCAGATTCCTTTTTCTTCAGCCCTTTATCTTTTTCAACCTATCACCTCCCAGCTTCTTATTTCACTCCCCCAGTCGCCAACCCATTCACCTTCCCCCAGGTTTGACCTATCACCTGCCAGATGGAACTCCTCTTCCCCTTCTCATGACATATGACAGTGATGTTAAACCTGATTAGATACTTATTCTGGCTTCTTTCCCCCTGCCTGACCTTCCTTTCCAGTCCTGATGAAGGGTCTCAGCCTGAAGCGTCGACTGTAAGGAATACTTACACAACAAGTTTCCCCTCATTTACATCCAGCCCACATTGACCTGTCCATACCCCATACCCATCCATCGAGTCAGAATCTTCCATTCCTGATTCAGTTAAGATCCACCCTAACTCTGAGCACTCCTGGCCAACTGCCTGGCATTCAGGTGTGAGATGTGAACCCAAGCCATCAGCAACACAAGTCTCAGTCCTCTCCTTGCACAGACATGGCACTGGCCTGGCTCACACTCCATAAGGATTCCATCACCAAGAGCGCATACCACGCATCCTCTCATGTACCCAACTAACCAACCACACTCTGACGACAACCCACCTCCACCCAATCACACCCTTCATCCATCCCCATTCTAACCATCTCCCACTCACCTAACCATGCCCCACAATCATCCCCACCCTCACCCCACATTCTAACTACCTCTTCCCTACCCAACCACAACTCACACCAACCCCCACCCTAACACTGACATTGAGCACATTCACTCACCTAACCACGCCCTGGACTCACCCTCGCTCTAACCCCACACTTGCCAGCATACCCAGCCATCGTAACCGCATCCTACATTACTCCTTCTCCAACCCCACACCATTCACCCTGACTCACCTGATCCCATCTACCCCACACCACTCCTGCAACCATCCCACACTCATCCCAGCTTTACCTCCCCCTCACCTATCTACGCCCCACACCCCACACACTGGCCTTGCCCTAGACTATACGCTACCTTACCCACACCCTGTTAGAATCCAGTTCCCCTCTCAGGGATCTGAACCTCACACAGCCTCCCCCATGCAGAAGCCAGCCCAGATCCAACCCTCTCAGATGCCAACACACAAGCTCACTGTCCTAGGCTTCAGCTCACTCCCCTCCCCTCAGACTCCATCCCACATTCAACTCCATGTACTCAGACTCCAATACAGCGCGTCCCACACTCCCCCCCCACCCCCGCCAGAGATGTCACCCTACGATGCCCCTAACCCACATGCAGCCACTTCTCAATGTGCAGGCTGTGGTGCTCTGAGGACCAGCCTTGGTACTAAGCCCAAAGGTTGGGCCAAGCAGCATTTCCATTCCTATTCAGGGCCCTTCCTACTGTTGGACATTTCCCACAACTTCTCTGTCTGAACTGAATCTGAATCTGTTATGATCCGGATCAGGTTCCGTTTAAATTTACTTTGTGTTGCGATCCGGACCGTTGACTCCCTGTTTCCCTTTGGTTCCCTGTTCTCCCGTGTCCCTCGAGCTTGGTGATTAGAGGCAATTTACTCTTAGCTGAACTGGCAGTTCATAAGTCTCCAGCTTTCAGTCGTTTGGCGCGAGAGCGTTAACGAAGGTAGTGCGAGCCAATGTCATCTGGCCGGAGCCAACTAAGTTTCTTGCCGGAGCAAGCCAAGTCTCTTCCCGAGGCAAGTGCCAGCAAGCCACCTTCCCTTGCCAGAGCGGGTCAGTCAAAGTTAACCCGCCGGGGTGAGTCAAAATCTCACCGCTGCTTGGAGCATACTTGTGCCCAGTTATAGTACTGTCCATCGTTGTGTGGTCTCCGTATCCATGTCCTGTATCCAAAGGGGGTCCCGGCCCTGTACCCTGGAAGGGTCCTGACCCTGTGTCAAGAAGAGTCCCGACTCTGTCCTGTGTCTAAGGAGGATTCCCGGCTCAGTGTTTTATGTCCTGTGTCTGAGTCTGTCCAATGAATAAGAAGAGTCCCTGGCTCTGGAGGCTTCAGGTATCAAGTCCTGGCTCTGGAGGCTTCAGGTATCAAGTCCTGGCTCTGGGGGTTTCAAGTATCAAGTCCTGGCTCTGGAGGCTTCAGGAATCAAGTCCTGGCCCTGGGGGTTTCAAGTAAAAAGTCCTGGCCCTGGGGGTTTCAATCATCAAATCCTGGCTCTGGGGGTTTCAATTATCAAGTCATGGCCCTGGGGGTTTCAATCATCAAATCCTGGCTCTGGGGGTTTCAAGTATCAAGTCCTGGCTCTAGAGGCTTCAGGTATCAAGTCCTGGCCCTGGGGGTTTCAATTATCAAGTCCTGGCCCTGGGGGTTTCAAGTATCAAGTCCTGGCCCTGGGGGTTTCAATCATCAAATCCTGGCTCTGGGGGTTTCAAGTATCAAGTCCTGGCTCTAGAGGCTTCAGGTATCAAGTCCTGGCCCTGGGGGTTTCAATTATCAAGTCCTGGCCCTGGGGTTTTCAAGTATCAAGTCCTGGCTCTGGAGGCTTCAGGTATCAAGTCCTGGCTCTGGGGGTTTCAAGTATCAAGTCCTGGCCCTGGGGGTTTCAATTATCAAGTCCTGGCTCTGGAGGCTTCAGGTATCAAGTCCTGGCCCTGGGGGTTTCAAGTATCAAGTCCTGGCCCTGGGGGTTTCAATTATCAAATCCTGGCTCTGGGGGTTTCAAGTATCCAGTCCTGGCTCTGGAGGCTTCAGGTATCAAGTCCTGGCCCTGGGGGTTTCAAGTATCAAGTCCTGGCCCTGGGGGTTTCAATTATCAAATCCTGGCTCTGGGGGTTTCAAGTATCCAGTCCTGGCTCTGGAGGCTTCAGGTATCAAGTCCTGGCCCTGGGGGTTTCAAGTATTGAGTCCTGGCTCCGAGGTCCGTGTTCCGAGTCCTGGCCCAGACCCTTAGTCCCAGCCTAGTCCAGGGCCTGAGTCCTTGTCCATTATGCTATTCCCGCTTCTGCTTTGCTCTCCTTGTAACCAGCAATAAACTCAGTTTAGTTAACCTCACAAGACATGTTTGTGTCTTGCATTTGGGTCCGCTCCCAGCGCCCCCATGTGACAGAATCAGGATTATTATCACTGTCGTACATTGTGAAATTTGTTGTTTTGTGGCAGCAGTACACTGCAATACATAAAAAATGACTATAAGTTACAATAAGAAATATACAGCAAACATAAGTATTGCAAAAAGGGAGCAAAAAAAGGTAGTGTTCATAGATTCACGGTCCATCGAGAGATCTGATGGCAGAGGGGAAGAAGCTGTTGCGTGTGTGCTCACATTCCTAGGTTCCTGCTTCTCCTCCCTGATAGCAGCAATGAGCAGAGGGCATGTTCTGGGTGTGGGGCCCTCACTGATGGATGCTGCCTTCTCCAGGCATCGCCTTTTGAAGGTGTCCTCACTGCCGAGGAGGCTAGTGCCCATGATGGCGCTGGCCGAGTTTACACCCCTCCGCAGATTTTTCCAATCCGTGCTCTGGAGCCTCCATACCAGATGATAATGTAACCGATCCAAATCATCTCCACAGAATATTTATAGACATTTACTATATGATTTCAATATCTCTTCATGTGATACAATGTCAGCTTCTATTGATTATACCACTTATTACATAAAAAACAACCAGCATTTACATAGTGCCTTTTTAAAGCCTGGACAATGCATACAACTCTTCACTAATATTAGTTGTTCAAAATCTCAGTAGCCAATGGGGGATTTATGAAAACAGCAGAATAACCAACAAAGCTACTTTAACACAGAGAGTATTTAGTAACAAGGTACAAATATACAGTACTGTGCTAAAGTCTTAGACATGTATATTTAGCTAGGGTTTGCACAGAACTGTATTTGTCAATGTGGAGAGGAGAGCGAGTTGGTAAATCTGGTGGGAACAAAGGATGTTGGAAATAGTGAGGGTGGAGTGCCGTGGGAGGGTTGTGGGACAGGTGACAGAGACCGAGTGCCAGGGACAGGGGGTTGTACAGGTGCAGACACATCCAGCCCTGAGACACCAGGCAAGTTCATTTGATTCCAAACAATTGGTTTATTGATCATCACAGAACGTCCCTCTGGAGCTTCCTGCTCCCTCCCCTCTCCCTTCCCCTTTTCCCAACCATGATTCCCTTCTCCCTGCCCCTTTCCCATTCTCAGTCCATAATAGAGCCCCTTATCAGAATCAGGTTTATCTTCATTCACATATGTCATGAAGTTTGTTTTTGTTTTGCAGCAGTACAGGACAATACATAAAATTACTACAGTACTGTGCAAAAGTCTGAGGCATCCCAGCTATATACTGTACACAGTACCTGCAAAAAGTATTCACCCTCTTGGAAGTTTTCACAGTTTATTGTTTTACGACTTTGAATCAGAGTGGACTTAATTTGGTTTTTTTTGACACTGATCAATAGAAAATAAAAAGTGAAAACAGATCTCTACAAAGTGATCTAAATTAATTACAAATATAGAACACAAAACAATTGATTGCATAAATATTCACCCCCTTTAATAGGACACACCAAATCATCACTGGTGCAGCCAATTGGCACATAAGGCACATAATTAATTAAATGGAGATCACCGTGTGCAGTCAAGATGTTTCAATTGATTGTACTAAAAATATACCTGTATCTGGAAGGTCCAACTGCTGGTGAGTCAGTATCCTGGCAAAAACTACACCATGAAGACAAAAGAGCACTCCAAGCAACTCAGTGAAAAGGCTATTGAAAAGCACAAGTCAGGAGATGGATACAAGAAACTTTCCAAGTCATTGAATATCCCTTGGAGTCAATCATCAAGAAATGGGAAGAATATGGCACAGCTGTAAATCTGCCTATAGCAGGCCATCCTCAAAACAGAGCAAACATGCAAACATGGTGAGGGAGGCCACCAAGAGACCTATGACAATTCTGGAGGAGTTACAAGCTTCAGCGGCTGAGATGGGAGAGACTGCACATACAACATCTGTGGCCCGGGTGCTTCACCAGTTGCAGCCTTATGGGAGAGTGGCAAAGAGAAAGCCACTGTTGAACAAGACTCACATGAAATCTTGGCTAGAGTTTGCCAGAAGTCATGTGGAAGACTCTGAAGTTAGCTAGAAGTTTCTATGGTCTGATGAAACCAAAATTGAGCTTTTTGGCCATCAGACTAAACACTATGTTTGGCGTAAGCTGTGGGGATGCTTCATTGCAGCAGGACCTAGAAGGCTTGTGAAGGTAGAAGGTAAAGTGAATGCAGCAAAATACAAGGAAATCCTGGAGAAAAACCTGATGTAGTTTGCAAGAGAACTGCAACTTGGGAGATTTGTTTTCCAGCAAGACAATGATCCCAAGCATACAGCCAAAGCTATGCAGGAATGGCTTAAAAACAACAAAGTTAATGTCCTGGAGTGGGCAAGTCAGAGTCCAGACCTCAATTCAATGAAAATTTTGTGGCTGGACTTGAAAAGGGCTGTTCACTCATGATCCCCATGCAACTTGACAGAGCTTGAGCAGTTTTGTAAAGAAGAATGGGGAAAAATTGCAGTGTCCAGATGTGCAAAGCTGATAGAGAGCTGTCCACACAGACTCAGGGCTGTAATTGCTGCCAAAGGTGCATCTAGAAAATACTGACCTGAAGGGAGTGAATACTTAAGCAATCAATTATTATGTGTTTTATATTTGTAATTAATTTAGATCACTTTGTAGAGATCTGTTTTCACGTTGACATGAAAATGTCTTTTTCTGTTGATCAGTGTCCAAAAAGCCAAATTAAATTCTCTGTGATTCAATGTTGTAAAACAATAAAACATGAAAACTTCCAAGGGTTGGATACTTTTTATAGGCACGGTGTGTGCCTAAGACTTTTGTAGAGTATTGTAGTTCAAGTGTCATTTTCAAGACTTGAACAGAATAAATTACACCACCACTATGATGTAGTACTGAGAGACAGCAGCACACTGAGAAACTCTACTTTTCAATTTAATAGAGGTCCTGTTCACAATCTCATGAAAATCCCACGGTTCAGTTCCAAGAAAAGACTAGTACATTACTGCCCATTTTTCACTCAACTTAACCCTTCACTTTCTGATGGTCACAACCATTGCTGAGAACTTGCTATAATGCAGGCTCTTCTGAACACCTGTCTTATGGACGTGCCAACATAAAGATCAAACTCCCATATTACTATATTCAAAAGTTTGATGTACATATACATTTGTTCCCATGAACAACAGAACTAGTTTTGCTTCCTCTTGGCTTTTAGTAATTCTTCCTTCTTATCAATCATATGTGCTTTCAATGCCATTCAGAGTCTGTGAAAAGATCTACTGTACAATCCCCCAGGTACTAAAACATTGCTGCCAATCACACTCAGTTATTAGGTACCATATGAGTTAGTTTTGCTGACTTTCCTGTTAATGGCACAGCCTCTGTAATAATTCTCTATAAAGACTGACAGGTGCGGTCTGATCCTAACCCTGTATCAACAGGCATTCATATAGCCCTTTAAAATGGCTCCATGTTCTCCAAAGTTTGGAAGATTGAGAGATTGGATTTTTTAAAAAATGAAGGAATTTGGCAGATTGGAATCAGGGAAAATGTTTCTCATAGCTGAGGAGTTTAGGACCAGGAGGCATTGAGATACAGTAGTGTAGCGGTTAGTGAAATGCTTTACAGCATCGACTGTAAGACTGGGTTTCAATTCCCACCACTGTCGGTAATTAATTTAGTACTTTCATCCTGTGACCGATGGGTTTCCTCCGGCTGCTCCGAACTCCTCCCACCTTCCAAAGATGTACAGGTAAGGGTTAATGAGATGCTGCCTGCTACGTTGGCACCAAAGCATAGTGGCACTTGGAGACCGTCCAGCACAATCCTTGCTGATTTGATCTGACACAAGCAACACATTTCAATGTACATGTGACATCTTTAAAAATCTCTTTGGTAAGCTATCTGAGACTGAGAGGAGGAAAGATTTCTTCACTCAGAGGGAGGTTAATCTTTCAATTTGTCTGTCCTTTGGAGCTGTGGATGCTTCAATACTGTATTCATTTTAAACACTCAGTGGAAATTGTGCAGCAATGACACTTGGGTAAAATATCAGCCATGATCTTAATGGATAGCAGAACAAGTTCAGCATAGTCAGTAGGAAAGGAAACTTCTCAATGAGAAACTACAAATATGGATAAGCAAGAGACTGCAGATGTTGGAATCTGGAGCAACACAATCTGGGTCATACAAAGCCGATAAAGAGAAATGGACAGTTGATGCTTCAGGTCGGGACTCTTCATCTGGACAGAAAGGTAGAGTGGAGACAGCAGGTATATAAGAATGTACAGGGCAGGGGTGGGGCAAGAGCTGGCAGGTGACAGGTGGATCCAGGTGAGGAGGGGTGATAGGCAGATGGAGGAGGGACAGGTGGAACTAGTGACAGAGGCTGAAAGATGGTGAAATCTGATGTGAAGGGAAATGAATAAAGGATATTAATTTGTAAAGTTATTAAATTGTTAATTGTTACGTTATTAGAACATGGGAATTAGATTCAGAATGCTTGGTCTTGGAGATGAGGATTGTTTTCTGAGTGGAAGAGGGGATAGAGAAAACAGAGGTGAGTGTGGCAAGAGAGGGTATATGATTTGGAGAATTAAACGTGTATCAGTCCCAAACCCGACATCAGGACGGTGAAAGCGAACTTGCTGTCAGTTGCAGTGATAAGATAATGTGGGGATATCGGTGATAGATTTGTCCAGGTGATGTTGCTTTCACAGGTGAATGGTTCACAGATGAATGATGATTGATAGGGATAGGATCAACTTTCCCTCTAATTTCTTTACAGCTGCGTGGACCAGCCAGAATGGCGCAGGGAGGGAGAGGTCCTGGAGTAGTACAGGAAGCCAGATGTCCTAGGAACTGGAGTCCCACAGACGCAGAGGGAACGAGGGAACCGGGGTCCCACAGACACAGGGGAGTGAGGGAGTGTGGGGTTTGGAATGGTGGAGAGAGGAAGAGGACATGAAGCAATTGAGGGAGGGAGAGGTTCTGAGGCAGTTGAGGGAGTGTGGGGTCCTGGAATGCTGGAGGGAGGGACAGGTCCTGAAGCGGTGGAGGGAGGGAGAGTCCTGACATGGTGGAGGGAGGGATAGGCCCTGACGCGGTGGAGGGAGGGAGAGGCCCTGACGCGGTGGAGGGAGGGAGAGGTCCTGACGCGGTGGAGGGAGGGAGAGGTCCTGACGCGGTGGAGGAGGGACAGGTCCTGACGCGGTGGAGGGAGGGAGAGATCCTGAAGCGGTGGAGGGAGGGACAGGTCCTGACGCGGTGGAGGGAGGGACAGGTCCTGACGCGGTGGAGGGAGGGAGAGGTCCTGACGCGGTGGAGGGAGGGACAGGTCCTGACGCAGTGGAGGGAGGGAGAGGTCCTGACGCGGTGGAGGGAGGGAGAGGCCCTGACACGGTGGGGGGAGGGAGAGGCCCTGACGCGGTGGAGGGAGGGACAGGTCCTGACGCGGTGGAGGGGGAGAGGTCCTGACGCGGTGGAGGGAGGGACAGGTCCTGACGCGGTGGAGGGAGGGAGAGGTCCTGAAGCGATGGAGGGAGGGACAGGTCCTGACTCGGTGGAGGGAGGGAGAGGTCCTGACGTGGTGGAGGGAGGGAGAGGTCCTGACGCGGTGGAGGGAGGGACAGGTCCTGACGCGGTGGAGGGGGACAGGTCCTGACGCGGTGGAGGGAGGGAGAGGCCCTGACGCGGTGGGGGGAGGGAGAGGCCCTGACGCGGTGGAGGGAGGGACAGGTCCTGACGCGGTGGAGGGGGAGAGGTCCTGACGCGGTGGAGGGAGGGAGAGGCCCTGACGCGGTGGAGGGTGGGAGAGGTCCTGACGCGGTGGAGGGAGGGAGAGGTCCTGACGTGGTGGAGGGGGGGAGAGACCCTGAAGCGGTGGAGGGGGGGGAGAGACCCTGACGCAGTGGAGGGGGGGAGAGGTCCTGACGCGGTGGAGGGAGGGACAGGCCCTGAAGCAGTGGAGGGAGGGAGAGGTCCTGACGCGGTGGAGGGGGAGAGAGGTCCTGACGCGGTGGAGGGAGGGACAGGCCCTGAAGCAGTTGAGGGAGTGTGTGTGCGGGGGACCCAGAGCAATGGAGGGAGAGCTGGTGTCATGGTCCAAGAGTGTCAGAGAGAGTGCTCGTACTAGGGAAAGGAAGCATGAGGTTGCAGAATGGTAGAGGCAGCATGGGGACGGGGTGCTGGAACGGTAAAGAAAATACCAGAGCCAGGGTCCTGGAGGGGTAGAGGGAGGGAGTGGTCTAGCAGGAGTAAAGGGAACACTGGAATCAGCACCCACTGAGCTGTGCAAACATAGAGATTTCCAAACAATCAGACAGCCGATTATCAGCCTCCCTGAATTTACTTGGGATCTGGTTGCGGGAACACCAATTTTGATTTCCGACAACATCAGCTGTCTTGTGGGCATTCCGAGCCGGTCGAGAAGCATGGCGACATTTGTTTGCTGTTGCCAGCACACCTTTGAACTGTGTTGGTCATTGACACACATGTTCAAAGTTCAGAGATACATTTACTGTAGTGTATTGATGTACAGGCGACTGGTAAAGATATCCTTAATCTCTCTGCCAACATGTCAGAATCAGACTGAATTCCTCCCTGCTGTTGCTCAGGGAATGGAACTGAAACTCAAGTCCCCAGGACCTCCGCTTGAACCCACAGTAACTTATTTCCTAAGTTGAGCAACAAATAATCTGCTGGAGGAACTCAGTACGTCGATCATAGGGGGTGTGGGGTGGGGGAAGGAATTGTTGAAACTTCTGGTCACAACCCTGTACCAGGACTGGGAGGAGAAAGAGGAAATGGGGGGAGTGGTGAGGTATGAGTCCAAGGTGAGGCGGACTGATGAGGGGTGGAGGTTGATTGGCAGGTCGAGATAAATTGGGAAGGGGCGGAGGTGTGGACTTAGGAGACGGGCAGTTGGGTGGTGGATGTAGGCAGACAATAAAAAGAGAGGCAGGGAAGATTGAAGGTGCTAGAAGGAGACCAGGAGGAACAGAATAGTCCAGCACTGCTGAAATGTTAACAGGAACCATTTGGGGAGAGATGTGTGGCAAATAGGATCAGAACCAGATGGGAGAATGGAAGAGGCAGGGTGGGGAGGAAGCCTGTAGGTGAACTTTGTGTGTTTGAGGGAGAGGGGGCCATAAAGAGGACATAGGAGAACATGAAGAAGACCGGAGAGCAATAGAAAACACACCAGAAGGAAGGGTTACCTAAAACTGGAAAACTCGATGTTCATGCCATTTTGTTGTAGACTACCCAAGCAGAAGCTGGGGTATTGTTCCTCTATCCTGGGAAGAGGTATTGACACAGTAAACAACAATATGATGGAGGAACTCTGCAGGTTAAGCAGCACTGTAGTGTTAATGTTTTGCATTGAAAGCCTGGGTGATTTCCTCCCATAGATTCCGTGTGGCCCTTTTCTCCAGCAGATCGCCAAATTCCAGTGTCTGCCGTCTCTTGCGATTCCATTGACGTGACGTGCAACTCGGAGCTCGGGGTGGCCATTGCCAGATTGAGCCCGCTTTCCTCTTATTGGTCACTGAGCTCATCCATTCACATTGGCCCATCTTCATTAACCAATGGAAATCACACCTTTTGCTAGCTCAGTGGGTGAATCCTGTCAATCACTCAGTCAGCTCAATGCTTTTGTGATTAAAAGATGGAAGTAAACACAATGCATGAAAGGTTCTGATGAAGAGTCATTAATCTGAAACATTGCAATGCTGCCTAACCTGCTACATTCAGCAATATTCTGTTTTTTTTGTACTTCCGATTTCCAGAATCTGTATTTTTTTTTGTTCTCAGTTTTGATTCACATCACACAAAAGACTCTTCTCCCAACTTGCTCAAAATAGGATGAATCTTCCATTCCTGAAGAATAAGGCCGTAAATAGATAAGCTGCAGGAGCTGTATTAAGCCATTCGGCCTAGCAAGTCTGTTCTGTCATTCAATCGTGGCAGATTTATTATCCCTCTCAACGTCATTGTTCTCCTGCCTTCTCCCCATAGCCTTTGATACGAGTCCGTCCTGGAAGAACAGCAACCCTCCCTGGCACCAGAGAGGTGGGAAGGTATGAAAACTGTTCATTGCTTTCGGCTTGCAAAATAGCAGTACAAATCCATTAATTACAACCCAAGCTGTCAATCAGCAGTATTGGAGGAGCCATCGACAATGCTGTCAAACACACTTACTCTCCAATAACCTGTTCCCGAGACCCTGTTTGGGTATTGCTAGGGCCTACTCGTATAAGGACTCTATTGTTCCACATATGTATAAACAACAATATCAGACGCAGCATGAGAGTTGTTGCCCTCAGAAACAGGCAGAATTTAGTTAAGTATGGATTTGTGAAGTCCAGGTGGTTGGTTGTCCATCGTATCTGACGATGAGAGTTAGATCTGTGCAGTTCTTGTGCATTCAAAGACAGCTGGTGAGTCCAAATAGTGATAGACTTGGATATCTACAATAAGGACATGGAAACTGTCCTTGTTCTGGTCATGGAGCCACTGTGAAAACTTCATTCTTCGTTGGCCAGCGACTAGCTCTGCCTTCAGCCTGTCCTCTAGGTTGTTATGAGTGATTTGAACCAAGGCTCACCAGCCACTCTGCACACTGAAGAAACTTGTGCGGGAGTTTGTAAAGTGGAAAAGCCATTGCACTCTGACAGTTCCACTCTCTCGACCTCAAGTCCAGGTCCAGTGATATGACTAGTCATCACAACTGGGGTCTTCCTTGGTTGCAGTGGATGACCATGACTTCTCCTGTGCCTTGTCATGCCCTTTGCTCTCCTCAAAGCATTGCAGAACCATCGTCCTGGCCATCGGATCTCACTATTGACCTCATCCACCCAGTCTGCCACAGCTGACTTCACGTGGACTCCGGGTAAAACTGAAGTTAATGGCATTAGGGCATGAATATTCCAATGGTTGGAGTCATACCTCAGAGAGAGGAAGATGGCTGTGTCTGTTTAAGGTCAATCATCTCAGCCCCAGGACACCCCTACAGGAGTTCCTCAGGGAAATGGCTTGGATCCAATCATCTTCAACGGCTTCACCAATGACTTTTCTATCAAACGATCAGAAGTGGGAACGCTTGCGTAATTGATGACTTCACAATTTTCAGCTCACAAAATGCTGGAAGAACTCAGCAGCTCAGGCAGCATCTCTGGAGAAGAATGAACAGTCAACATTTCAGCCCGAGACCCTTCATCAGGACTGGAAAGGAGGGGTGAAGAAGCCAGAATATGAAGGTTGGGGGTACAAGCTGGCAGGTGATAGGTGAGACCAGGTGAGGGTGAAGGAGGGATGAAATGAAAAGCTGGGTGGTAATAGGTGGAAAAGTAAAGGGCTGAAGAAGGAGACTGATGAGACAATCTTAAAGAATATGACAGGTTGGTGTTATACTAATTGGAGTCTGTGCTTAAGGTTGCTGTTCTGCTGAAAGGTTCCCAAAACAGCATTTAATTTTATTTCTTCATTGCAGATGTCATAAGTTATTGCCCCTCTTTAGTATGATGGTCAGAATTTTATGTGAATTGTAAGCAACTTGATATATAGAACTTTGATCACTTGGCATCCTACTGTTTGGAAAATCTGATGGGTCAGCTTCTGGATCACTTGTTAGTCTAGAGTCCAAAATAGGATTTTAGAGTGAAAGGGTGTGCAGTCGGAGCAGAGGATTAAAGTGTGGCCAGGGTGGGGGTGGGCTCTGGGCTAGGGACTGGTGTGTAGCTAGACAAGGGTTTGGAACACCAAGGGTCAGGAACATCGGTAATTTTGTTGACAGGCCCAGAGGCCAGAGTGCTCATATATTTCCCAATCCATTTAATCTCACTGGGGTTGCTGGGGATTATTATACCCCTGAGCAAAATGTAATAATAATGGAATTATAGTATCTTTGGGGTAGTAACATCTGATAAAATTCACTAGCCAGGCATCAAAGCTCAAAAGATCATGAATATTGAACCTGAGTGGCTGAATTAGACACTTCCGAGAGATGCCAAAGTCAACTGCTTTACATTTGTGTTAGACTAGTCATGCATAGGCTATACTGAGGAACTATTGCAGACTAACCTCCCTTTGCTTTTCTTTTATTGCTCTTCTTAAATTATCTCCATCAATCTGCCCTTTTTATTGACTGGTTAATTGAAGAGATATTCAGGAGGTAACTATGCAGTGGCATCAAACTTAGACAAATACGAGAATGTAGAAAAAACATTCATCGGTATTTCACAAAAAAGGTGCAAACCAGCGTTTGGTGCTGTGCCACAGGCATAACTTGACAAGGAGCCAGTGTGAGCCAATGAGGACATAGGTGATGGGTGGACAGGACATGGGACAAACAGCTTGTGACCCGACATTGACACCTAATAGAATGGGTGAGGCCATCTTGGAGAGGGAATAGTCAAGGTTAAAGGTAACAAAGGCACAGGTTTGGGTTTCAATTTGCAGATGAGATGAAGTAGGAGCAGGGCTGAGCAAAGTCATAGTGTTGGAAACAGCCTGCCAGGATGATAGAAGGGAAGTGAAGTCCAAACCTCAATGGGGTTAAGTACAGCACTAAGAAGAATGCTTCAGGGAGTGGGCAGGAGCCTGTGGCTAGAGACATAGATATGACATTGTTTGATGACAGAAAATTTGGACTGGTAAACATCTAAATCTGAATCCTCATATTTTGAGTCGATCTTTGAAATAGATTGACTCTTTACCACATTCCTGTCCTTGGGAACCTGGGGTGTGCACAATGTATCTAGCCTTACAATACGGGCTACATGTTGGAAGTATTATGTAGCAGGACTACATGTTAGTTATGCCTTTGGCTAGTAACAGTCTGCTCACTTTTGAGTCGACTCTAGGGACCCGAGCGTAAAAGACTTGAACAACTCAGAAGGAGTGCTACATTGCTCAAGATGCCAAGCCCAAACAAGCTATTAGGCCCAAACTCTGCTAGGTGGAAGAGATCACACGGCGTTATTTGTTAGAAGAATGAAGGTGTGCCTTTGATGTCCTGTTTACCGCTTGTCACCTAATCATTAACAGAAAAAGAGATCGACTCATTACGACATTCCTAATCCTGGATACTTGCTGTGCACACTCTTGTAAATTGGGTTTCGTTCATTACAATATCGACTAAAGATTAAGAGCATTATATAAGCTGTGAAGTACTTAGAGACACCCTGATGTTATGATGTACTCTATTAATTGCAAATCCTTTTCATTCTTTGCAGAATTTTAATGATTAAGATTTTTTTGTCATGGAACGCTGGCGTTCTCAACAAGAAACTACTTAGCCAGGAGATCAAAGCTTGAGATTTGGATGTTGTATTATCTTTTATTTCTGGAACATTACGATGAACCATTGATGAGGCAAAACAAATGGGCCATGTCTTTCCCTACAATTTCAGACACAACAGCACCCAGGACAACTTTATGCGTGTTCAACCATTTAAACACTCAAAGATATTAGCCACGGGCAGCTCAGCACCGCTGTGGGAAGCAATTACTAACGTGCAAAATGATCTCCAAATATTGCTATAAATAAAATGGTGAATTTCCCCCTGAGCAAAGAGCAGAGGTCAGAAGTGAAATGGGCAAGACAGCATGAATTTTCAGCTCATTGCTGCTTGCTGCCTCTGCTGTTGAAAATAAAGGTAGGTGTAGAATTGAGCAAGCTCCCACTTTGTCTCAACAGAGTATCTCATGCATGGTGTTGCTTTACCTCTCCTTAACATCATGTTCCTCTGATGATCCCTGCTTGCTGCCGTCAACCCGTCCCTACCTGACCAGAGAACAATGCTAGCTAATTAGTCAAGTCAGGATGGCCCCCAGACAAATCTCTGCATGGTTAGTGATTTGTCTGTGGAATTGCTGATGGGACTACCGTTGCGATTCCTGTGGAAGATGATGGCTTTGCCTGTTGCTGTTGTCTCCATGTTAACTGCATAGTGCAATGGCGTGCAGATAGTGCAGTGGCACTTGTGCATGAATCACAAAAGGTTGGTTTGCAGCTGCGGCAGGCTATCAAAGCGGCAAATGGGATGTTGGCCTCAAGGGGGATTGAATTTAAGAGCAGGGAGGATATGCTGCAACTTTACAGGGTATTGGTGAGACCGCACCTGGGTACTGTGTGCAGTTCTGGTCTCCTTACTTGAGGAAGGATATACTGGCTTTGGAGGCGGTGCAGATGAGATTCACCAAGTTGATTGCAGAGATGAAGGGGTTAGACTATGAGGAGAGATTGAGTTGCCTGAGACCTTATTTACTGCAATTCAGAAGAACGACAGGAGATCTTATAGGAACATATGAGATATGAAAGGGATAGATAAGATAGAGGCAGGAAAGTTGTTTCCACTGGTAGGTGAGACTAGAACTAGAGGAGATAGCCTTAAGATTTGGGGGAGTAGATTTAGGACAGATGAAGAGGAACTGCTTTTCCCAGAGAGTGGTGAATCTGTGGAATTCTCTGTCCAATGAAGCAGTGGAGGCTACATCAGTAAATATATTTAAGACAAGGTTGGATAGGTTTTTGCATAGTTCGGAAAGTAGGGTTATGGGGAAAAGGCAGGAAGTTGGAGATGAGTCCATGATCAGATCAGCCATGATCTTATTGAATGGCGGAGCCGCCTTGACAGGCCAGATGGCCTACTCCTGCTCCTATTTTTTATGTTCTTATAGCAAAACCAGAGGGGATCCGGCTCCCCCAACATAAACAGGTCTTACAACACTAAATACCGGAAATACTGAGGATCAGGTTCAGAGCTGCTGAGGTTTGTAGCAAAAGTTGGCTCAAGTATGTAGGCAAGGTTGAACTAAAACGGGA
The DNA here is from genome assembly GCF_963921235.1 of Mobula hypostoma. Lineage (NCBI taxonomy): Eukaryota > Metazoa > Chordata > Chondrichthyes > Myliobatiformes > Myliobatidae > Mobula > Mobula hypostoma. The sequence goes on from NC_086111.1 coordinate 21,073,940, forward strand.
CTGTGGAAGTTGTGCTTCCTGTTGGTGATGGGAATGATCAGGTGCCGGGTGCTCTGCTTACTGCTGAATGTGGTGTGAGTGTGGTCTACACCCTGCTCCAGTGCCACGAGGTCATCTGAACCATCTTCAGCTTCAGCCAGGATGGAACATGACCTACACGTTGTGATTCATAAATCTATACAACATTTTGCTCATAGAGTCATAGATCACTATTGTGCAGAAACAGATCCTTCAGCCCATCTAGTCCATGCTGAACTGCTAGTTCCATTGACCCACAACTGGACCATATTCCTCCATACCCTTCCCACCCATGTACTTATTCAAACTTCTCTTAAATGTTGCGATCAAACCTACATTATATAAACTTAAAATATACAACAAATTACAGTGAGATATACATACTATACAGAATATACAATATAACATTACAAACATATATGTTGTACATAATACTGTATATCTTAGGTTTCCCCATCTCCTCTTGGGTCCTCAAAGCCACCTTCCTCCCACCCTACCTTCCCTGAACACCCCAACCCTTCCCCATCATCTGACACCATCAACTCTCCTCTAATCCCTTCCTTTCCTTCCGACCTTTCCCTCTCTAAGGCCTTTATCCCCCTTCATCTGCATCTCAGAGAGTCCTGCACCCGCCATGATGCTAAGCTCCTCTTCTGTCGCCTCTGTCTCTGAGCCCACATCTTTGAAGAATTCCCCACCCCACCCCGATGACCCCTCCACCCATCTCCAGCCCTCCTCTTCTTGGACACTTCACTCTGGTTCTCTGCCTGCTCTGGATTTTTTCATCTCTAATTGCTAGCGATACCTGAACCATCTCCACTCAGCACTCCTCCCTCCACAAGCTCCACTCCCTCTGAACGCTATGTCCTCCACTCTCTCTCTGTACCAATCCCAACCTTACCATCAAACCCATAGGCAAAGTTCATGCTGTTGCAGTGCAGTAGACCGACCTTGCTAAGGCCAGGTGGCAACTCTCAGACACCTCCTCTTCCTTACCCCTTGCAAAGGACTCCACTTCAGGAAGAAACTGCTCCTGAACTGCTGTGTGTGCCTTCAGGCTTCTGTACCTCCTTCAATGTGAAGGGGGCATGACGTGGGTGTTGGAGGTCCTTAATAATGAGCACCACCTTTCTGAGGCATTGCTCTTCGAAGATGAGGAGGCTAATACCCAAAATGGAGCTGACTAATTTTACAACTTTCTGTAGCTTCTTCTGGTCCTTTGCAGTAGCCACTCCCCCACCCCCCCCCACCTCCATACCAGACAGTGATACAGCCTGTCCGAATGCTCTCCACAGTACATCAATAGACATTTTTGAGTATATTTATTAGCATACCAAATCTCTTCAAACTTCTAATGAAATATAGCCACTGTCTTGCCTTCTTTACAGCTGCATCGATATGTTGGGACCAGGTTAGACCTCAGAGATCTTCACACCCAGGAACGTCAAATTGCTCACTCTCTCCACTTCAGATGCCTTTATGAGGATTGGTTTGTGCTCCCTTGTCTTGTCCTTCCTGAAGTGCACAATCAGCTCTTTTGTCTTACTGACAGTAAGTACAAGGTTGTTGCTGCAACACCACTCGATTAACTGGTCTACCTCGCTCCCGTACGCCCTCTCATCTCCACCTGAGATTCTACCAACAATGGTTGTATCATCAGCAAATTTATAGATGGCACTTGAGCTATGCCTAGCCACACAGTCATGGGGGTAGAAGGAGTAGAGCAGTGGGCTAAGCCAGTGTTGATCATCAGCGAGGAGGAGATATTATCACCAATCCACATAGATTGTGGTCTTCCGGTTAGGAAGTCGAGGATCCTGTTGCAGAAGGGGTACAGACTCCCAGGTTCCATACTCCTCAATTATGTAAGCCCCTATCAGATCACCCCTCTTTCTCCTACACTTCAGGGAATAAAGTCCCAACTTTTTCAACCTTTCCCTGTAAATCAGTTAGTTATGTGACAAGAATATACATAGATTAAGATATAGCTGTCCTGTGCTGGCACCAGTGGGATCAGCAGTTGGTCTGCCACCTGTCTTCAGGAGAGAGAGAGAGAAGGAAAACAATGGAGCAGCATTTGGAGATGTGTAATGAAGGGGAAGGAGAGCTGTCAAGATCGGCTCCCCCTTTGAACCCTGAACTGGTTGAAGTGATGGACAGGCGATACCCCAGCAGGGGGATTAAAAAGGGACAGGTTCGCTAAGGCAAGACACACACGACACCCGAGGTAACGAGACCCTGGAAGCGGTACGTCTCTCACAAGTCGGTGGGAAGTTTTGAAAGGCACGATCAGCGGGAACCTGGTGTGTGTCCACCCTTGCCTGGGTGCCAGGTTCACTGCAGAGAAACGATCGTATCTGGAAACGGAGGGGTCACGGTCGGTGACCTCAGATGACATCACAAAGGACTCGCCTGAAAGCTGACTGCGAAGGCCTGTATGTGGAAGCCGTTTTGAATATTCATTCGTTTTGCTCTCTCTCTCCTTCCCCCCACTGTCTGCGAACTGAACTAAATTGAACTGAACTTTGCATCACTTTGAAACTGGTCATTTACCCCTAGACAACGATAGAGCTTGATTGATCCTGTTATCTTAATTCTGTGTACATGTGTGTTTATCATTGCTGAACTGTTGCATTTATTATCCTTCTGATTAGAGTACTGTGTTGCTTGTTTCTTTAATAAAACTTTCTTAGTTCTAGTCATCCAGACTCCAACTGAGTGATCCAGTTCTGCTGGTTTGGCAACCCAGTTACGGGGTACGTAACAGTTATAGTTCAAATTTAATTGTCTTTCAATCATACATGAATACAGGCAAATGAAACAGCGTTATTCCAGGGCCAAGGTGTAAAACACAGTAACAAGTGTCACACAGCATAAGGCACATTTAGCACATACAAGATAGCAAGGTCTTAAAATCCTCAAGTCCCAGCAACATCCGTGCAAATTTTCTCAGTGCACTGTCCATCTTATTGACAATCTTCCCTGATACCTTGGTAGGTGACCAGAACTGCACACAATACTCCAAATTAGGCCTCACCAAAAGGAAACTTGTTGGTCGTCCCGTCTAGGCAGCTGTTCCTAAGGGAATGCTGCCGATGTGCACATCCTGAGGTACAGGAATAGGTGCTGAGGGATGCACTGAAGCTTGGTACAGCCACTATAAAGATCCTGTGGGGAAGGTCCGGAGACTAGAGTCCTGCATCACTGGACACTGAGGGGCCATACCTGTGTGACAACTGCTTCATTGTTGCCTCGTCTAAGGAGGAAAAGAGAGTGGGGTTGAGGCATTGAGAAAGAATGTATTGGAATGATGGCAGTGGGCAGCGGGAAAGGCATGTCCCAGTTGTATGGACTATGAAGGTTTTAAATTAAGTTAACTTTTCCATTAAAAAAAATCCCAAAGGCAGGAAATGGACAATTTTTTGGAGGCAGGAAGGAGACAGGGAGCGAGATATGGGAGGGATACGGTAGCAGCAGAATTCGAGGTGGCACAGTAGTCCAGCTGGTAGAACTGCTGCCTCTCAGCTCCAGAAACTCATTTCCGATCTTGACGGCAGGCACTCGCGTGGCATTTGCACATTCTCCCATGACCGTGTGGGCTTCCTCTGGGTGCCCTTAGTGTTGGAACCTGGGGGGAGTGGATGGGATTGTGGGGAGAATGGCTGCTCACTGGTCAGCACGGATGCAGTGGGCCGAAGTGCCTGTTTCTACACTGTATCTTTTCATGACTCTTCAACCCGAACAGCCATCAATCTGCCATAGTGATAAAGATGTGATAGAGACAACCTGCCCGAGCAATTTAACATGCCCATGGTATTTTGATTAGCTTGCATAGTACTACCTCTGAAATAGTCAATTCCTTTGATCCACATCAGTCCAGACATAAGACAAGTTTGTAAAGTTGATGAGCTTGCAAAACTTGCAAAATTAAATTATTAAATTATTAAACACTGGGATGGCTTGGAGAAGGTATTGATAGGTGAAGTGTTGTGAAGTTTGCCAAATTTCAAACCTCCAGATATTCTTGCTGAACGATATCAATCACAGCAACATTGCAGCAAGCATTATTCAGAGTACCAGACTCCATGGTTACAGACTGACAAAAAACAAGGATTTCACAATTATTTCTTTCCATTTTTCTTGTTACCTTTTATCATATTCACATGTCATCTTAGGAAAAAGCTGACCAATGTTTTTTGGGAAAATAAACACAACCCAAAAAATTGACTCTGTTATAGGCCTCTGAAAGCTGAAAGCACATCCAAGAGGACCACAAGCTTGTCGTAGGGTTTGGAGGCTTGCGTACCTCGGTGACCTGGACAGCTATATTTGCTGGAGTCAGGGATTTATACCTTGGCTCTTGGTGGGGTCACTTGTGCCAAACAGGTCAAAGGGTAGGGGTCATACTGCGCACACCAATCCCCTAAGTTCAGGAATTCAGCTCAGGCCTAACAACACTTACTGGTAAAAACAAAACTGTTACAGAAACAGCAATGAAGAATCTTTCTGCATCTGAGTGTGATGGCATTCCTGAATCTCCATCATGAACTTGTACAACTGACAGCAATGAAAACTGAGAAGAATCTACTGACATATGAAGCAAGCCCTGAACGCCACCAGAGATGGAGGACCTTCATCGCTGCCCTAAACACCAGAGGTTTAACGGGCAGTATTTACCTGCTCACAGACTTGGGGCTCAGCTCCAGTGCTGGAAGAAGGAGACCTTAATTCCCAACAGGGCACGCAGATATTTGAAGCAGACGGATTACCTCGGAATGGTATACGATGTGGGGATGTCCATCACCGGCAATAAATGTTCTTGGTAATGGATTGGTTGTTTCCATCAGGTGGACAGTAGGCAGAAAATGCTGCCTTCATCGGGATTATGTTTTTCATATTTATTTATGGAGATTAATGCAGTCCCACAGAATCCAATCAGGTTAAGGACCATGTGGAAGGGAGTTCTAAGCATCTCCAGGGCGAAAGACTTGAACAAATTGTGCAGAGCAATTTAGCTGCTTGCATCACTGTTTGGTATAGAGTGGCTACTGCACATAACTGGAAAAAGCTGCAGAAATGTGTAAACTCAGCCTCCTCCATCACGGGCACTAGCCTCCCCACCAGTGAGGACATCTTCAAAAGGCGATGTCTCAAAAGTGAAGTATCCATCATTAAGGATCCCCACCACCCAGGTCATGTCCTCTTTTCACTGCTATCATCAAAGATGTGCCACAGGAGCCTGAAGACACAAGCGCAATGTTTCAGGAACAGCATCTTCCTTTCCACCATCAGGTTTCTGAACAATGCATTACAGTACCAGCAAACCAAGCTCAATTCCCACCATTGTCTGTAAGGAATCTGTACGTTCTCCCCATGACGGCGTGGGTTTCCTCTGGGTGTTCTGGTTTCCTCCTACAGTCCAAAGACGTACCGGTCGGGAAGTTAATTGGTCACTGTAAATTATCCCATGATTAGGCTAAGGTTAAATCATTGCTCGCAGGGTGGCGCAGCTCGAAGAGCCAGAAGGGTCTGTTCTACACTATATCTCAGTAAATAAATATATTTTATACTGTACTTTGTGGCATTTTTATGGATTGCACTGCACTGCTACCACAGGACAATAAATTTCATGATGTATATGATCATAAACTGGATTCCGATTCAAGGAGCAGCTGCACATTTGGAAGGTGGATTAATATTCCTCCTGGATCACGTGGAAGTGTTTGTGCTCTTGCTTTGAGAGCCTTCCGCTTCTCTTCAGGGATAAATCTGCATGTATCCATTGTTGACCATTTTAAGGTTACACACTTTCATACAGAGTGGCAGAGACTTGGACATTAATGACACAGGAAGCGCATTGCTAAATGATGTGATGTCATTTAAAACGCCAATAGTTATTGGATATAACAACCAATGGGGCAGTTAAGGGCCAACTGTATTAGCGGGTCTGGAATCACACGTAGGCCAGACTTGGTAGGGATGGGCAGCACAGTCATGCCGCTTATAGAACTGCTGCTTCATAGCGCCAGTAGCCCAGGTTCGGTCCTGGCCTCTGGTGCTGCCCGTGCTGACGTCTGTAAGTTTTCCCAATGACTGTGAGGGTTTCCTCCTGCACCATAAATATGTGCAGGTTGGTAGATTACCACTAATGTGAGGGTGAATTGTATCTGGGAAATTGATAGGAATGTTGAGAGAATAAAAATTTCTCTCATATAAATAATAACATAAAAATGATACAAATCAACATAATAACAGTGTTAAATGAGTCCTTAATGGCCAGTTTAGACTATGAGCCAAAGGCCCTGTCTCCATGCTCTATGACGTTGGGGCTTCCATACTTGCAGCTGATTATTGAAACTGGTGGATTTAATTGATAAACTGGCAGTTTCATAGTCACCATTTCTGAGAATGGCTTTTCATTAATTTACACATTTATTTAAATACTTAAATCTCAATTCAAGCTGCCATTGGTAGCATTCAAACTCATATCTCTCGATCAGTGGTCCAAAGCTCCACTTACTGGTCTAGTAACAATAAATAAACCTTTGTTACAGAAAATTAAAGATTGCATTGGGAACTTATCAATTCAAGTCTACCCATAGATCTCCTCTTAGGCAAATTTCTGGATGTCACCTTACAGGAGGGATGTGAAGGCTTTGGAGAGGGTGCAGAAGAGGCTGACCAGGACTAGAATGTGTTAGCTAGGAGAGATTGAACAAATGTGATTCTTTCCTCTGCAGTATCAGTGGCTAAAGGGCTACCTGATCATGGTAAATTAAATTATGAGAAAGCAGCTAGTCAGATTCTCCCTTCACAGGGTAGAAATGTTAAATACTAAAGGACATTACTTTAAGGTGGGAGAGTTTAAAGGTGATTTAGAATGTTTCTTTTCATTTACACAGAGAATGGTAGGTGCCTAGAATACACAGTCGGGTCTGGTGGTAAAGCAGATACAATAGCTCTATTTAAGAGGCATTTACACAAATACATGAATAGGCAGGAAGTTGAGGAATATAGAACATGTGCAGGCAAATGAGATTCGTTTAATTTGGAATCATGGTCAGCGCAGATATTGTGGGACCAAGGACCAGTTCCAGTGCTAGACTGTCAGTATTCTAGCTTTAAATAGTGAAGTGCTATATGCGAAATAATTTCTTCAACAGCATCCTATTTACTTACCATGATACTAACTGGCCATCAGATCACACTGACTCCCAACAGAGTAAATCCCATTTGTCCAATTCTGCTTCTCCGTATTTCCTTCTAGCCCTGCAGTTCTCCCTAACATGCATTTCAATTCTGCTTTGATTGATTTTTGTCCTTCACCTTGCTTATTTTTATTTACAATTGCCAGTTCACCAATCCTGCATGTCTTTGGGATGTGGGAGGAAATCGGAGACAAACCATCGACGGATTCCCACAGTTGTCTGGACTAGACCTCTCCCACCCTGTTCCCTGTAAACACAGGAAACACACTTGATTACAGGGAGAACATGCAGACTCCACACAACAGTACCTGAGGTCAGGCTTGAGCCCAAGTCTCTGGTGGTCTGTCAGCTGCATCACTGTGCCAAGTGCAGGAAACTAATCAATCTTCCCATTCTCATTCCGACAGCAGACCATGGCCTCCTCTACCATCACGATGAGGCCTCTCTCAGGTTGGAGGAGCAACACCTCAATCTGGCTCAGCAGTCTCTATTCTGATGGCATGAACATAGACTTCCCTAACTTCTGGTAATTTCTCCCTTCTCTTTTTTTCCATTCAACATTCTGGCTTCCCTCTCACCCCTTCTCTTCTCTTCCCTCTGTGTCCTTCCTCCTTCCCTTTCTCCCATGGTCCACTCTCCTGTCCTATCAGACTACTTCTTCTTCAGCCCTTTACCTTTTCCACCTATCACTCCCAGTTTCTCATTTCATCCCCCTCCCCCACCCCCACCCACTTTGTTTCAACTATCACCTGTGGCTTGTGCTCCTTCCCCTCCCCCTATTTTCTTACTCTGGCTTCCTCTCCCCTCCTTTCCAGTCCAGATGAAGGGATTCAGCCTGAACGATTGAACATTTATTCCCTTCCATAGATGCTGCCTGACCAACTGAGTTCCTTCAGCATTTTGTGTGTGTTACCATGCAAACTGCTTGAACTTACTCTGCACAATCTCCCTGTTCACCTTGATTTTTTACCTTCATTTCAAAACACTTACACAGTGTCTCCATCTAGTCTCAGTAACTTCCACCAATTCTACAGCCCTACAGAATACCTGTAGACTTTTGTGACATTCTCTGTCTGACTGTGGCATTCCTCCCACATCCTAACAATACCTCAGCTGATAGGCTGATTGGCAATTGTACATTGTTCCCTAATGCATTGGGGAGTGGTTGAATCTGAGAGGAGTTATAGAGAATGTGGACTTTTGGTAAAGTTCCATCTTTACCCGAATGTACTGGTGCAATTCTACAGTACCATCATAGAGAGCATCCTCACATCAGCCATTACTATCCGGTGTTCGGTGTAGCATCCTCTCACAATGTATAAAAACTGCAGCGAACTGTCAGGTCAGCAGAAAAAGGTAATTGGCTGTAGTCTACCAACAGTACAGGGCTTGTATGTGACCAGGACAAAGATGTGGGCAGGAAAATCACTGAGGACACTAGCCACCATGTAAACCATGCTTTCCAAAAGCTCCCTTCTGGAAAGCACTATAGGAGGTTTTTAAAACAGAAACCTCTTCCCCCGGGCAGCTAATCTAATCACTAATCACCCATTCTAGTCAGCCCCTACCCCTCCCCCTTCTATCTAATACCTCAGTCTCTGCACTACATTATAAACACTTTAAACTACTGTATATAATGCTGTTTACATTGTAAATCCATGCTGGTGTGTATGCACATTGTATTCCATATCATTTTATTTTTATATAATGCTTTATTCTTTATAAATGTTGAATGTTGTTTTTGCTGCATGTCACACCCTGACCAACACACCATGCAAATTCCTGATACATGTAAGCGTATATGGCAAATAAGGTTAATCTTTAATCCTTGATAAAAATACCTCATCAAGAAGCTTTCTATCCAACATCACCAGGGCCTTAAAGCACACCACTTCTTTCTCAATAAAAGAACCAACCAGTTTCCCTCCACTAACACCCTCCTCCATCTGGCAGAACTGATCCTCACCCTCAACCGTTTTTCCTTTGGCCCCTCCCACTTTCTCCAGACTCGAAAAGTAGCCATGGGCACCCACAGAGGTCCCAGCTATGCCTGCCTTTTTGTTGGCTACATAGAACAGTCCAGGTTCCAAGCCTTCTCCAGTAATGCTCCCCAACTCCTCCTCCGCTACACTGATGACCACATTGGAGCTGCTTCATGCACCCACGCTGAGCTCGTCAATTTCATCAACTTTGCCTCCAACTTCCACCCTTCCCTTCACTTCACTTGGTCCATCTCTGCCCCCCCCCCCCACCATTTCTCGACCTCTGTCTCCAACTCTGGAGACAAACCATAGACGAATTCCCACAGTTGTCTTGACTAGACCTCTCCCACCCTGTTCCCTGTAAAAATGCTATTTCCTTTTTCCAGTTCCTTTATTTCTGCCACATCTGTTCTCAGAACATCAGAGATGTCCTCTTTCTTCAAGGAATGAGGTTTCTCTCCCTCCACCATTGATGCTGCCCTCCATTTTCCAAACATATGTGCTCTTCCCATCTTAACAGTGATAGAGCTCCTCTTGTCCTTACCTACCACCCTATAATCCTCCGCATCCAACATGTCAATCTCCACCAAACATATCTTTATCTCCACCCTCCTATCCACTTTCAGCAGGGATCACTCCCTCCATGATTCCCTTGTCCCTTCATCCCTCCCAACACTCACCCCAGCAAGCGGCCTAAGTACCGCATCTACCCATTCACCTCCTCTCTCACCTCCATACAGGGCCCCAAGCAGCCCTTCCAGGTGAGGCAACACCTCAACTGTGCATCTGCTGGGGTTGTCTATTGTGTCTGGTGCTCCCATTGTGGCTTCCTCTGCACTGATGAGACCCATCGTAAATTGGGGGAACGCTTCATTGAGCATCTCCGCTCCATTCCCCAAAAGCAAAATTTCCCAGTGACCAAACATTTTAATTTCCATTCCCATTCCTGTTCCAACATGCTGGTACAAGGCCTCCTCTTGTGCCACAATGAGGCCTTCCTCAGGGTGGAGGAGCAACAAGTTATATAGCATCTGGGTAGCCTCCAACTTGATAGCATGAATATTGCTTTCTCCTTCCGGTAAAAAAAATTACCCTCCCCTCCCTTCTTCTTCTATTCCTCACTCTAGCCCCTTCACTCTTCTCACCTGCCTATCACCACCCCCTTGAGCCCCCTCCTCCTTCCCTTTCTTCTATGGTCCACTCTCCTATATCAGATCCCTTCCTCTCCAGGCCAGCTGGCTTCATCCACCACCTTCTAGCTATCTTCCTCCTCTTCTCCCACTTTTTAATCTAGCATCTTCACCCTTCCTTTCTGGTCCTGAAGAAAGGTCTCGGCCCGTAACGGCAACTGTTTATTAATTTCCATAGATGCTGCCTGACCTGCTGAGTTCCTCCAGCACTTTGTGTGTGTGAACAGGATTAACGATTTATCATGAAAATAGGTAGTCGATGGCCAGCATCGACTCAGACCTTATAGAACTCATTCGAGTAACAGTAGATAATCTGTTAGGCAGTTGGAGAAAATACTTCAGTCATTTTTTTAAGCCGAACCAAAATTCAGAGGAGGTGTTGGGTGGTGTCTCTCACAGGCAGCAAGTGGGGACCTGCATGCTCCCTGTCTAGACATTGCACTTGGCCATATGTGGTCCATTTTAATGAGAGCCTGGGCACAGCTTCACAGGAAAATTTAGAATCTTACTGGGGGCAAAATCATAAATTTTGAGTGTTTATTAAGTTCACAAGTGAAACACATTAAAATCAGAAACCAAAAAATCCCTCGAGCAGCCTGCTGGAGGAACTCAGTGGTTTGGGCAGCATCTGTGAGAGGGAAAGAAATGCTGGATTTCAATTTCACAACCAGGTCACCAGCAAAAATAATTACATCCGTAACTGTCCTGTAACCTTAAAAGAAGTTATCATCTCTTCCATTACAATTATATTTCCCTTCTTGCCGCTATTTCTTGCATTCCAACTGCACTGTACTGTTGATTGGCTCTCTATCCCAGTCAGACACAAGAGACTGTGGATGTTGCAGGCTGGAGCATCAAACAAACTCCTGGAGGAACACAGTGTGTTGAGCAGCGTCTGTGCAGGAAAGGGAATCGTTGATATTTCGGGATGAACTGCAGTGTAACACTATTACACCACGAGCGACACAGGTTCGATTCCCACCATCGTCTCTAAGGAGTTTGTATGTTCTCCCTGTGGATATTCTCCAGATGCCCCAGCTTCCTCTCACGTTTCAAAGACATACAGGTTAGTAGGTTAATTGGTCACATGGGTGTAATTGGGAGGCGAGGGCTTGTTGGGATGGAAGGACCTGTTACCTTGTTGGATAATAAAGAAAGAAAGAAATCCTCCATCATCTCTTCAAGGTGTGCCAGCTTTAAAGAAGTTTCCCTTCATCCAGGTGCAGGGTTTTAACTGGAAACAATGTCATTTCTTTTCCTCCTGCAGATTCTGTCCAACTCACTGAGATTCTCCAGCAGATTACCTGTTGCTCCTTCTCAACATACATGTCTGAGACCCTGCAGGCACAGACCCGTCATCTGAATATCATCTTCCTGTCTTCACTCCCCCCCCAACTCCACTGCTGTCAATATACATCCATCTCTGACTCTCCCAGATCAATCCTCCTTTCTTATGCAACAGACAAAAAAATGCAAGCAGGCTTTTTCCACAGAGGTTGGGTGACACTAGAAGTAGAGGTCACAGGCTACAGGTGAAATATTTAAGGGGAACATAGAAGTGAACTTCACTCAGAATGTGGAGCAGGCTGTCAGCGAAGTGGTGCATTGATTAGGTAGAATAATAGTTCGACATGGATTGCATGGGCTGAAGGGCCTGGTTCTATGCTGTAGTGCTCTATCACTCTAATCTTTTATCTCTTCTACCCTATCTCCTTTTACCTTTCTCCTCTCCTACACCAACCCTCTCAATATTCAGCACTGTCCAGCACGTTGTATCATGTGGCAGGCAGGTAGAAATGTGACAATCCCCATTGTGCTCTCAGATCATGCTAGTGGAGATTAAAGCACTCAGGTTCAAGTTTGATCTGAGGGAATTGCTGTTGGGCTTGAGGTTAACTCAGAGTGGCTGTAAAGAGCCATGAGGGAAATTATTTCTCTGGCTGTACCCGTGAGTGACAACAAACTGCTTGCATTAATCGTAACTTTCTTCATCATAGATTAGAAAACAACAAGAATAGAGAACAAGGTGGCAGTGGTAGTGCACAGCAAGAGTCCACAGTACCCAAGAGGAGTCACACAGCACGGAAACAAGCCACCACCAAGCAGCAAACCTGCATTAGAGAAAATCTGACTGAATCCATCATGGTCTGGTACAGCAATCCCAATATATAGCAGGGTTGGAAGTTACAGAGAGTATGGATTGAGCCAAATAGATTATAAGCACATTCCTCCCACAGTCAGTAATGTCTACACGTTGCAGTGCCTCAGCAAGACAACATCTATCATCAGAGATCCTCACACTATCCAGGCTATGCCCTCTACCCACAGCTCCAACAGGCAGGAGGTACAGAAGTCTGAAGTCCCACACCATCAGCTATCTCCTTTCAACCATTTGAATCTTGAACCAACCAACACAACCCTAATCACTACCGTAGACACGATGAGCAGTTTGCATTTTAATTGTTCTAATTGTGTTCTTTCTTGTGTAACTTATGCTTTTCCTGTGAATGCTGTCTATTTGATGCTATTTGCCTGTGATGCTGCGGCAAGTAAGCTTTTCATTACACCTGTGCACACAATAAAGGTGAGATTTATTTGTCATGCACATTGAAACATGCAGTGAAATGCATGGTTTGCATCAAATAATATCAGCGAGGATTATACTGGGCAACTCATAAGCCTTGCCAACTTTACTTGCCACAACTCACCAACCCTAACCGTAGGTCTTTTGGAATGTGCTAGGAAACTGGAGCACCCAGAGGAAACCCACACAGTCACACAGAACATGCAGACAATGTGGGAATCGAACCTCAATCAGTGACCACTGGAGCTGTAATAGCATTACACTAACCACGACACTGCCCTGTTGTCCTTTGCGCATATGACAATAAATTCAACTTTGACTAATCCCATTTTATTTGCCCCATATTCCCATCAACTCCCCCCACAGCCAGATTGTACCACTCACCTACACTCTCTGGGCAATTTAAGTCTGATTTATACTTGTGCATCAAATGTATGCTGCAGGTACGGCGTAGCCGATTACCCTATGCTGTACTCTATGCCTAACGCACACCTCTCCCAAAATGTAACTACGCGTCGCGGCAACGCAGACCACAACAACTGTGATCGGTCCGCTTGGTAGCATCGCATTTCCTCCTACGCTGCAATAGCTTCCCATTGGGCGACTGAAGGGCAGGGAAGGAACTCCGGCTGCAATGCTTTCCATAAGCTTTACAGACCTCCCAAATTATGGAGGACCCTGTGCTTGACGCCAGTTTGTAGCTAGCTGCTACAGCCTGTTGACTTCCACCTGAAGTCTCTGAGAATACTGTGCGTACACTGGTGTGAAATAAATGGTTGGAGATGTTGAACCAAATCATCAAATCTACCTGCCGACATCTGAAAATACTTGAAATGCATTTCCTCGTCCATGTCTCTCAGTGGCCGGACAAGCACAGAAAATTCACCCTCCTTCAGTTTCAGTCGCCATTGTTCGAAGTTTGAGTTTCTTCGTGTTGAGTTTCAACACGAAGAAACTCAACACAGTGGCATAGAACCCCACTGCCAACTAGCATTTTGGCGGTGAATTGCAGAGCGACACAGACACACCAACACACAAGTATAAATGCTCACAGCAGCGTAGCCCACTTGCGTAGGCTACGGCGCAAGCTAGTACGCACAAGTATAAATCAACTTTAACCGTGACCAATTGACCTTGCACATGATCCAAGGAAAACATGCAAATTCTCGGTATGTGACCATCGCAGGGAAGGTGTTCATTTGTTAGCCCAGTTGCACTGACGAGATGTTAGTGTGCTTTTCCACCGCCCCCCCCCCATATCACAGTGCAGCCCTTTGTGCTACTGAGGAGATTGGGCAGCCCACAGGCTTGTTCAGCAGCTGTCCTCCTCTAAAGGAACCAGGAGCTTTACCTAATACCAACTTCTGATTCACACCATTTTATAACATATTTATATTTTTAAACTGACACGATTTTATTGGAACACAAATTCTCTGGATTACCAGTCCAATAAAATAATCATTTTGCTAACATGCTTACATGACCTGTTGCCAGTGGTGATCCATTATAAAATTAATACTGAATCGTTGGTTATCAGCTGGTATGTGGCATGTTACTGGAGCAGTAAACCAGGTTTTTGCGTCAATTAATTCAGAAAATACAAGTTTAGATCACAGCATTTAAGAATTTCAATTCAGAAGAACAATGAGAATAAAACAAATTGATGTCAAAAAAATTGAACTGCTCATCATTAAGGAAACTTGGCATCTGAACAATTATTATCCTTTAGCTATCAAGCTCCTGAACCAATATGGTTAACTTCACCTCAACACTGAACTGATTCCACAGCCTAAGGACTGTCTATCAAGGACCCTACAACATTCTCAATATTATTTAGTTACTGTATTTGCAGTCTGTATTTATAGTCTGTCTTACTTTGCACATTGGTTGTCTGTGTGTAGTTTATCATTAATTCTATTTGTGTTTCTTTGTTCTACTGTGAATGCCTGCAAGAAATAAATCTCAGGGTTGTATATGGTGACATATACATACTTTGATAAATTTACTTTGAACTTGGCTCTGGGTAATCTGGAATAAGCAGTAAATACCAAAAGTGCCCAATCAAAAAACTGAAATCAATCTTCTTTTAATCTATTTCACCACAAATGTAGGTACATTAAATTAAAGAGTAATTTTAAAACAAATTCATACTAAGTACTTGCATTCCACTTACAGTATTAACTTTTATTGATTCACTTAGATTGCACTGAATCGACATTTTGGAACTGTGAGCACATGAATGGCCTGAGGTCGTGACACTACTTAGAGCCAGGTGGTGTGAAAGTCAGCACATTGAAGCAAAACACTGAAATCCGAAAGGAGACGCTCTGAAAGTACAGTTAGCTCTGCCTGTTCTCCCACAGTGAGAAGAGTTGGTGCCCTCAACCTATCCTGCCAGCTTCCCTCCTCCCAAAACGGCACACAATGGCATGCAGCGTGGGGAAGGCTGTAAAATTTGGAAAGCCGGTGCAGAAAGGTGGAAAAAATTAATCCATGCTTTCTTACATTCTTGGCACAATTCTCAGAAATGCTCCAAAGTGACTCCTGCAGAATGAATTACTTCAACTCCACCTTGGGGCAAATATAATTTCTTAAACACAGAGTTACCTCAAAGACAATAATTGCACAAAAGCCATAAGACCATAAGACATAGGAACAGAAATTCCTGCCTGTGGCCATCAAACTTTACAACTCCTCCCTTAGAGGGTCAGACATCCTGAGCCAATAGGCTGGTCCTGGACTTATTTCATAATTTACTGGCATAATTTACGTATTACTATTTAACTATTTATGGTTCTATTACTATATTATTTATGGAGCAACTGTAACGAAAACCAATTTCCCCCGGGATTAATAAAGTATGACTATGACTATGACTATGAAATAGATCATTCAGCCCTTAAGAGTTTGCTCCGCCATTCGATCGTGGCTGACTTATTTTCCTTCTCAACCCGATTCTCCCGTCTTCTCCCCATAAACTGTGACACAATTGCTAATTAAGTACCTATCTCCACTTCAAATATACCCAATGACTTGGCCTTCATAGCCATCTGTGGCAATGAATTCCACAGATTCACCACCCTCAGGCCAAAGAAATTCCTCCTCATCTCTGTTCTAAAGGGATGTCCCTCTATTCTGAGGCTGTGCCTTTTGGTCCTAGGCTCTCCCATGGTAGGCAACATCCTCTCCATCTCCACCCTTTCTTAGGACTTTCAGTATTCAATAGGTTTCAATGAAATCCCCCCCTCAGTTTTCTAAGCTCCAGCAAGTACAAGTCATATGTTGGCATTTTCAGTGGTGTTGCTTAAAGGAGGAGTTTGTTGGTTCAGATGCAGGGGGATCTCCTTGAAGATAGGCCTTGAAACAGAAGAAAATAGTGCTCCTGATGTCTGGTCGACAGATCCATCTTTCCTATCAGTGCTATGATACTCTGTAGCACTGCTTAGGAGAGGAAAGGGCTTGCTCCCAGTACTTGGATTAACATTTACCCCTCAACTAACACCACTGAAATTGTCCAGGGTTCTGCCAGCATTGGACACTGACAGGTTATGAGTACAATGTTTGAGGAAACAGTAAGAGGATGCGTTAAATAGACGGTGCAATGAACATAAAGAGAGATGAGTAGTGATTGAATTTACAGTACTGCAAGGTATATTTTTGAACTTTAAAATAAAATCACTAAAGCAGATTATCTCTTTGCTGCTTGTACAATCTTGCTGTAAGCATAACGGGTGCTGTTTTCTTCACTGTTACGACAAGGATTAAACTTCAGAAGTAAGCTTCAGCTGTAAAGCACATTGGGAATGCTTGTAAAATGTACTTTGAAATATGAGCTTTCCCTTTCATTTTGACTGAAAAGCGCAGTAGAACTGTATCGTGATGCCAACATTCAGTGTAGTCTGGGGCTGCTGAGGACCAGGTGTTGATGACCATAGCTGCCAAGACCCTGCCGTAGTGACAATGACAACAAACTTGCTGCACCAAAATGAATCAGCCTGGTTCTGAAAGTGGAAAATGGAAGAAACAGTCTGGAGAGCTGATTATGAGGGGGGAGTGATCTCATTCACTGTTCCAAATTAATGGCACGCCATACATGTGCTCACTGACATAAGTTAAGCCCCTGGATGTCTGATTACGTGCCACAGGGGATTCTGCAGATGCTGAAAATCCAGAGTGACACACATACAAAACGCTGGAGGAATTCAACAGGTCAGCCAGCATCTATGGAGAGGAATAAACGATTGATGTTTCATCATTTTGTCTCACCCCAAAAAGTTGACTCTTTACTCTCTCCACAGATGCTTCCTGACCTGCTGAGTTTCCCCAGCAGTTTGTGTGGATTCTGAAATGTAACATCCTCGCTTACAGACTAAAATTCACACAGGTCCATATCTGAATGGTTATAGGTAAGTACTCAGCTGATGAGAGATGCATCTGCAGGTGTTGGTACACACAACTATGGACTCATAAGACACAATACAAGTAAAATGTAGCATCTGGCTCAGTAAATAGCACGCTCGATTCTGAGTGTGGTCGCTGTGAGTTCAAATCCCACCCAGGGTCTACAGCACAAAATCCAAGTCTACTTTCCACTGTAGCGTTGAAGGAGTGTGGTGTTTTCAAAACATCTCCGTTCCTCACAGCATAGGTGGCAGCCATTTGACCCAACACATCTCTGCTGGTTTGTTCAGTAATCCCATTTCTCCACTATATTTTCCCCTGTAATCTATTCAGCTCCCTCCTCCAGATTCTACAGAGGAAAATTAAATTACCAACCTGCATGTCTTTGAGATGTGGGAGGAAGCTGGAGCACCAGGAGAAAGGTCAGACCACATTTACAGCAAGAATGTACAAATTCCCCTCAGAGGAGGCTACTTGTATCTGCTCATCTAAGTAATTCCAAGGGATCATTTGAAGACGAGGGAGCTCTTTACACCCGAACCCCTCTGTCATTAAAATAGATGATTTAATGGAGATAGCATTCCTGCTAGTGGGAATTTATTCCCAAACTCGTCTTCCAGTGCAAGGATGTACTTCGAAAAAAGTACCCATTACCCATGACTTTGATTTCTTTTAAAGCCATGCGAAGCATTATACAAACGCATGTTGAATAAAAACACACATTCAAAAATCTAAATATTTTACACAAGGTACAAGAGGTGGTGGCGGGTATATACACTCACTGGTCAATTAACACCTAATCACACATATATATAGTATCTTCCCCCCGCCCCAGATCCACAGCTGACAAATGCTGAAATCACTGTTGCATTTCTCAGACCGTACAACGGCAAGACGCTACAATTTAATAGTTGCATCTACTGGATATCAGGCAGAGTGACAGAACCCATCAATTCCAGACACTGACACCCATCCCTTGCACAGGCAGTACACATTCTATCATAGCAGTTCAAAAATTCTGGGATCTACCTCTTTATCCCAATCAGTTCCAAACCCCGCAAACCCTCCGTAGAAATAACCAGCATCAAATCCCTCTACTTGGTCTGAGTGTGAGACCCGTTTCCGTTAAAACTGCGAGAATGCCTCTGACTGCTGTCGGGTTTCTGGGTCCGTGCGTCTCTCCCGTACATCAGCCGCCGGTGATTACAGATGAAAGCCACTTATTCCGGGTAGAGCAACGATTTAATCGTGCCGCAGATTCCCAGTACAGTATGAGACGCACAGGCGGGTGGAGGGAACAGAAAGACTTGCCGGTTCACACTGACTGGGTCCCTGCGAGAACTCACCGAAGTCTGCCTGCAACTCCTTCCTCAGCCCGCACAGCATGTTGAGTGCCAGCGCGGGGAGCGAGTGAACAGCAGGTGCGGACCCACTCCTCGCCGGCGCTGTGTGCTCTCGCAACCCCCCACGTTATCCAGGCAGCTTCCGCGCCGACTGTCACAGCGAAGCCACATGACAGAGGGAGGGGTGAAATCACACACGGAGAGGGACGGAAATGTCCCTGCATCCCTCCTTTACGTACCCCACCCTCATCTCTGACGAGTGGGTCTCAACTAAGTGCCATTGCCGTGGTTGCTTTGTCCCTCCCTAATTACAGTCAACGCCAAGATTTCCCTTCCGTGCATCTCTGCTTCCAATCGACGCTTTCACTGCTATTGCAAAGGCGCGAGGGAAATATTAAAGGGTTAATCAGGGGATGGGGGCGGGCCCTCCATGGTCACTACTTCAAAGGCACTCGGCATACGCATTCCCCCTTCCCATGGCACCAGAATCCCAGCTGCACTGCAGGCTCCTGGGGGCGAGGGGTGGTTGCATTTGCGGGTCTGGTGCTTCACTCCGACCCCTTTCTCCATCTAGACAATATAGTGACCAGCACATGCCCACCGTGCAGGACCTGACACGTTAACTCTGCAAATCTCCACCCCAGATAACAGACAACCCACTGAGTGTTACCTCTATGTACCTTCACTTCAGGGCGCAGGGGCAGAGACTGGAGAGGTCACAGGGGCAGATGGAGAGATCACAGGATTAATCGAGCTGGAGTTACAGATTGAAGGGGTAATGGAGTTGGAGGTAGAGATTGCAGTGGATAATGGGAAAGAAATTGGTGAACACAGAGGGTAATGGGACTGGGGATGGTGCTTACAGAGGGTAATCGGACTGCAGATGGTGATTACGGAGGGTAATGGGTCTGGAGATGGTGATTACAGAGGGTAAAGGGACTGGAGTAGAGATTACAGAGGGTAATGGGACTGGAGATGGTGATTACAGAGGGTAATGGGACTGGAGATGGTGATTACAGAGGGTAATGGGACTGGAGAAGGTGATTACAGAGGGTAATGGGACTGGAGATGGTGATTACAGAGGGTAATGGGACTGGAGATGGTGATTGCAGAGGGTAATGGGACTGGGAGTGGAGATTACAGAGGGTAATAGGACTGGAGATGGTGATTACAGACAGTAATGGAGATGGTGATTACAGAGGGTAATGGAACTGGAGGTGGTGATTACAGAGGGTAATGGGACTGGAGATGGTGATTACAGAGGGTAATGGGACTGGAGTAGAGATTACAGAGGGTAATGGGACTGGAGTAGAGATTACGGAGATTAATGGGACTGGAGATGGTGATTACAGAGGGTAATGGGACAGGAGTAGAGATTACAGAGGGTAATGGGACTGGAGATTGTGATTACAGAGGGTAATGGGACTGGAGATGGTGATTACAGAGGGTAATGGGACTGGAGTAGAGATTACAGAGGGTAATGGGACTGGAATAGAGATTACAGAGGTTAATGGGACTGGAGATGGCGATTACAGAGGGTAATGGGACTGGAGATGGTGATTACAGAGGGTAATGGGACTGGTGATGAAGATTACAGAGGGTAATGGGACTGGAGAATGTGATTACATAGGGTAATGGGACTGGAGATGGTGATTACAGAGGGTAATGGGACTGGAGATGGAGATTACAGAGGGTTATGGGACTGGTGATGAAGATTACAGAGGGTAATGGGACTGGAGATGGTGATTACAGAGAGTAATGGGACTGGAGTAGAGATTACAGAGGGTAATGGGACTGGAGTAGAGATTACAGAGATTAATGGGACTGGAGATGGTGATTACAGAGGGTAATGGGACAGGAGTAGAGATTACAGAGGGTAATGGGACTGGAGATTGTGATTACAGAGGGTAATGGGACAGGAGTAGAGATTACAGAGGGTAATGGGACTGGAGATTGTGATTACAGAGGGTAATGGGACTGGAATAGAGTTTACAGAGGTTAATGGGACTGGAGATGGTGATTACAGAGGGTAATGGGACTGGAGATGCTGATTACAGATGGTAATGGGACTGGAGATGGTGATTACAGAGGGTAATGTGACTGGAGTACAGATTCCAGAGGGTAATGGGACTGGAGATTGTGATTACAGAGGGTAATGGGACTGGAATAGAGTTTACAGAGGTTAATGGGACTGGAGATGGTGATTACAGAGGGTAATGGGACTGGAGATGCTGATTACAGATGGTAATGGGACTGGAGATGGTGATTACAGAGGGTAATGTGACTGGAGTACAGATTCCAGAGGGTAGTGGGACTGGAGATGGTGATTTCAGAGGGTAATGGGACTGGAGATGGTGATTTCAGAGGGTAATGGGACTGGAATAGAGTTTACAGAGGTTAATGGGACTGGAGATGGTGATTACAGAGGGTAATGGGACTGGAGTAGAGATTACAGAGATTAATGGGACTGGAGATGGTGATTACAGAGGGTAATGGGACTGGAGATTGTGATTACAGAGGGTAATGGGACAGGAGTAGAGATTACAGAGGGTAATGGGACTGGAGATGGTGATTACAGAGGGTAATGGGACTGGAGATGCTGATTACAGATGGTAATGGGACTGGAGATGGTGATTATAGAGGGTAATTGGACTGGAGAAAGTGATTACAGAGAGTAATGGGACTGGAGATGGTGATTACAGAGGGTAATGGGACTGGAGATAGTGATTACAGAGGGTAATGGGACTGGAGATGGTGATTACAGAGGGTAATGGGACTGGAGTACAGATTCCAGAGGGTAGTGGGACTGGAGATGGTGATTACAGAAGGTAATGGGACTGGAGATGGTGATTACAGACGGTAATGGGACTGGAGAAGATGATTACAGAGGGTAATAGGACTGGAGTAGAGATTACAGAGGTTAATGGGACTAGGGTATATTTTACTGATGGTAATAAGGCTGGAGATGAGAATGTAGATGCACTTTATAGAATGTTATGGGCTGAGAGTTCAGAATTATATGCATGGAGGAGGTTTTAGGAAAAAGCTTTGATTGGATCTAAAAATAAGATGCAACCTATTAAATCTACTGTTATTTTTGGTCCCCCTGGGTGATGAATAATGTGAATTACTTTTATGTTTGCCTTTTCCTCCAATATGAAGAGGTTTTTTTCTGCCCATCAGTTCTATGATGGCTCATAGAGCCCAGCCTGTTTCTCCATTCTACATATATTCTCTGTCATCTCACATAGTTCCATTAATCTGCTCAAAACTAGGTTACAAGGAAGGAAGAATTGGTTTTGCCTTGATGGGTGAAAGGGGAGCAGGCTCTGTTGGTGAATGTTTGGATGTCTCACAGTTTCACTTTTATTTCTGGTTGGAGGCAAGGTTGAAGTGCATTTTACTGCAATTTTTTCACTCACCTGGCAACATACAAAAAGATGGTTTGCAAACAGCTTCCTTCTACAAAAAGTAATCAAAAATTAATTCAAAAAAGAGCAGATAATCAGTTCCCTTGGTGCTGGATGTGGGAGAACTATCAAGCAGCTCACTGGGAGATCTCTTTTGCTGTTCTTTGTAACAGTGCACTGGGATTCTTTTTAGCTCCCAGGGTGAATGGCATATCTGTAAAGTATGCCACCCTCTTGATTACTGCACTGAGTGTCAGTGCAGATTACGTAGCCACCTCCGGAGTCAGACCTCGGTAAGTGTAAGCATTTCTAAGCCATCATGCAAGGAAAAGGGGGATTCCACAAGCAACCTAGCCAATTATTACTGGTCACTGGCACTTCGCTGCTTGTGGGATCTTACTGTGTTTTCTACTCACTTCCTAGGCAAATGCAATTTTTGTTTTATTTGTTTGTTGAAGTACTTTCACATTTCAACTTATAAATATTAACCTTACAACAGTTTGTCCATTAACTAACCAAAGCTCTGTGCTCTGGAAAATACATCAAGCTGGGCAGAACGTGACAGGTCTTTGATCTGAAACATTAACACAAGAATTTCTGCAGGTACTTATACTTTATTGTTGCCAAACAATTGATACTAGAACGTACAATCATCACAGCAATATTTGATTCTGCGCTTCCTGCTCCCTGGATTACAAATCCATAGTAAATATTAAAAATTTAAATTATAAATCATAAATAGAAAATAGAAAAATGGAAAGTAAGATAGTGCAAAAAAACCGAGAGGCAGATCTGGATATTTGGAGGGTACGGCCCAGATCCAGGTCAGGATCCGTTTAGCAGTCTTATCACAGATGGAAAGAAGCTGTTCCCAAATCTGGCCGTAGTTGTTTTCAAGCTCCTGAAGTTTATCCCAGAGGGAAAAGGGACGAAAAGTGTGTTGGCTGGGTGGTTCGTATCCTTGATTATCCTGGCAGCACTGCTCCGACAGCGTGCAGTGTAAAGTGAGTCCAAGGACGGAAGATTGGTTTGTGTGATGTGCCGCGCCGTGTTCACCATCTTCTGCAGCTTCTTCCAGTCTTGGACAGGACAACTTCCATACCAGGTTGTGATGCACCCTAGAAGAATGCTTTCTACGGTGTATCTATAAAAATTAGTGAGGGTTTTAGGGGACAGGCCAAATTCCTTTAGCTTTCTCAGGAAGTAAAGGTGCTGGTGGGCCTTCTTGGCAGTGGACTCTGCCTGGTTGGACCAAGTCAGGTCATTTGTGATATTGACCCCGAGGAACTTAAAGCTTTTGACCTGTTCCACTTGCGCACCACCAATGTAAATTGGGTCTTGCTGTCCGCTACTCCTTCTGAAGTCAACAACCAATTCCTTTGTCTTGCTGACATTGAGGGATAGGTTATTGTCTTCGCACCATGCCACCAGGTTCTTAATTTCCTCTCTGTACTCAAACTCATCATTACCTGAGACACGGCCTACAATTGTTGTGTCATCAGCAAACTTATATATTGAGTTTGATGGAAATTTAGCTACACAATCATGGGTGTACAGTAAGTACAGCAGGGGGCTGAGTACTGAGTATGCTGGAAATCTACAGCAACAGACACAAAACGCTGGAGGAACTCAGCAGGTGAAGTAGCATCTATGGAAATGAATAAAAAGACGATGTTTCAGGTCAAGTCCCTTTATTGGGATCTGGGAGGTCTCCTGATGCAGAGTCTCAATCTGAAACATTGACTGTTTATTCCCTCCCCTCCTGAGATGCTGCCTGACTGCTGAGTTCCTTGAGTATTTTGTGTGTGTTGCTCTGAAACATTAACTTTTTTTCACTTCCCAGAGTGGCATCCTGACCTGCTGAGCATTTCCAGCGTTTCCTGTTTTTATTTCTATTTATTCATTTATTTAGTGATACAGCACCAAGTTGGCCCTTCCAGCCCTTCGAGCCACATTGCCCCAGCAACCCTTAACAAACCCTGTTAACCCTAACCTAATCACGGGACAATTTACAAAGACCAATTAACCCAGCCAGTACATTTTTGGACTGTGGGAGGAAACCAGAGCACCTGGCGGAAATCTACACATTCCACGGGGAGGACGTTCAGACTCCTTACAAAACAGCAATGGAACTGAACTCTGAACTCCAGAATGCCATGAGCTGTAATAGCATTGCACCAACCACTACGCTGCTTTGGCACCAATTTTTAATATAGATTTCCAGCATCGGCACTTCTTATTGGTTTGGGCAGTCCACAAAACCCCTGGAAACATCAAGCAACCACTTCTGGTTTGAAGTGGATCCATCATAGATCCATTGTTCACACCTGAACCGATTTTCTCCTCCCCACGTCCCCTCCTTCAGATTCTATCACTCACTTACACACTAGAGGCAACTGAAATTACCAATTAACCTACGACCCTCCGTATATTTGGAATGTGAGTGAAAACCGGAGCACCAGAAGAGGCCACACAGACAGCCCCCAGGGTCAGGATTGAACCTCGGTCTCTGGAAGACTCTTGGGTGTGGTGTGGAAGTTACTCTGAAAAGAAGTTGGCCCAGTCTGTACCACTGGGCCACCTTCCTTACAAAATCAGCTTTCGCACCCGGCTCCTCAAAACTTCGCCAGCAACAGTATGACCTCTGAAGTCCATTGATTGTGCTATAATTTCCAAGACTCTTGGTCATCTTTTCTGAAGCTCCTTGTTTCCACCTCCCCAACTGGAATTCTACAGGCACTGAAATCAGCCTTTTCCAAGACAGTGCTCATTTCAATTCCTTACTGGCCCTTGAAGAAGAACATTGTCTGAAGAAGAACATTTAAACAGCAGTAAAGAGCAGTTGAAGAACCCAGTGGCAAACCACCCACCCTGACAATGCACCAATGCAGGGTAACTGGTAACCCAGGGTATCTGCTCTTAGCAGACGTAGACAGCATTTTTATTCCTTCCTAAACAGCTGGCCAGGCTGCCTGACAGAGCCGAACATTTGTTCAACTTTGAATGGCTGCATTCTGCTCAGGAGTCTCAGTTTGATACAAAGTCCAGTGAAAAGCTCAAAGGATAAGGCTGATAGCCAAACAACTATTGGCTCAGCCAGAAATGGTTGCTAAAAGAGATCACAGGAACGAGCTTAGAATTGCAATGACAACCTTGCATCTCTCTGACTACCATGGACTTTTCACTAGATGCAGTCAAACATGACCATAGTCCATGGAGAGTTAAAGTTACTTACTACTCACAGCTTGCAATAAATCCAATACCGCTGATATACACCGTGCAAAGACATCACTGTTCTTGAACAGGGACCATCTCGCAGATTATTCTGGACTCTTTCTACTGATGAATTATTATCATTTATTTCAAATAATCAAAGTGATTGACATTTAGGACATTTGCTGAAAGTCATGAGTTTGACAGAGAGTTGCAATTTTTGTGAACGTTTTGAATCTCTTGTGTGAGGGAACAGGCTCATCATACATTGGCAAGTGGAATCCACCATCATCAAAAGTAGGATATTGGTCAGGAGATCCTTTGGTAAGAAATAAGCAAGCACGAAATGAATGGCCAAAAGATTAAGCAAAGGTGTGCAATTATGTAAATGTTGTATTTGCACTCTCAGTTTTACATCTGCACCAACAGCCTATGGCTTCAAAGTTCAAAGTAAATTTATTATCAAATACATATATGTCACCATTTACAACCCTGAGATTCATTTTCTTGTGGGTATTCACGGTAAGTACAAAGAAATACAATTTAAAAAAAAACTACTTCCAATATGGATATAAGTGCAACACCACTGCAGTTCAAGTGTGTTGTCAGCTGCCTGTAAGGAGTTTGTACCGTCTCCCCGTGACCACGTGGGTTTTCTCCCACAGTCCAAAGACATACCGGTTGGTAGGTTAATTGGTCATTGTAAGTTGTCTAGCTTGGGAGTAGTGGCTTCAGTACTGGACTTCAAGGCAGATGGTCCTGAGTTTAAACCCAGCCGGGTCCCTACCTGGGCAGCAACAGGATCTGCGCGGAGCAAAGGCCTGACAATCTACTTCCGTATCTTGCCATGGAAACAAAGAGTCAGACTCAACTTAATGACTGAACAACAAAGATGTCTAGTGGGTCAAGTCGGGGGTTACGGGGCGTCATGGCACGAAGGACCAAAAGGGACTATTCTATGCTACAAGTCAATAAAAATTTTTAAAAATTAAATAAAAGCTGCATTACCATAAGATATTAACCCAGAGTTTGATTGAAATCTCCTTTAGCTCTCCACAAAGAACGGGGGATTGTCCTGGTCAAGTTTCTTTCTTCAAACAGCACTGGCAATATCAAAGAGATTTTCTGATCATTTACTTGGTCTGTGGATTGGGAAATCAGACACATTAAGACCAGAGCTGCCTTATTTAGCACCTGTTTCCAAATTTTGTTGGATCATGGTAATCTGTGCATTCAACTCAGCTCACCTGCATTGCTTCATATCATTTTTAAAGCCAAAGTCAAGTTTATTGTCAGATGCAAGTACAGATATGCACAGGTTTGGGGTTTTAATTCTATGAAATTCAGTGGTTAAGAACAGAGTGACTGAGGATCTGATGAAAAAGGATTTGGCTAGAGACACAAAATGGAGCAAATAATAAACTGCAGGAAGACCCAAGTAAGTCAAACAGCAAGTGTGCAGTAAAAGGGCTGGTTGGTGTCTCAGATCAAGACCTTGCATCAGGAAGGTCACAAAATCTTGATAGAAGAACTTGACCCAAAACTTTGACGATCCCTTTGCCTCCACAGAAGTTGTTTGATCTACTAAGTTCCTCCAGCAGTTTTCTTTTCCTCCAGATTCCAAGATCTAGAATCTCTATGGACAATATAGATTTATGAAGAGCAACACACACAAAGTGCTGGAGGAACTCAGCAGGTGAGGCAGCAAGGTATGGAAATGAATAACCAGTTGACTTTTCATTTCCATAGATACTGCCTGACCTACTAAATTCCTCCAGCATCTTGCTTGTGTTGCTCCTAATTTCCAGCATCTGCAGACTCTCTTGTGTTTCTGAAGAGCAATTCATCCAATCAGTCTAATTAAACTCTTTGAGAAGGAAGTTATTGAGGCAAACAAAGAAATAGCTTTGCATTTTATCTTAATAGCTTTTTAGAAGTTATTCAATGAGGTTCAATGCAGGAGGTAATATCAAAAATGTATGTGCAGGGGATTGAAAGGAGTGTCTGCCTTGGGAAGGGATAAAGGGCAGGTGTACGATTGGTGGATAGTTCCCCAAGATTCCTATTACATTTCCCAAGGATCTAATCTTGAGTCTCAACTTTTCACCGTATTTATGAAAGGCTCGTATGAAGGATTGAAATTGCATATCCAAGCTTGAAGATAAAATCAAGCTGCCAAGGGCCATTGACAGATTAAGTGAGTGGCAAAAGTATGGTAGATAGAATTTAAATGGACAAGCAGTCTTTCAGTTTACTCAAATTGAAATTAAAGGAGTTAATTGGAAAACTTTCCAAATGGCAAAAAGCGAGTAACTGAAGAGAATTTATGGAATCCAAATACATGAATCATTAAAAGCCCGTCAGCTCATGCAAAGTGCAATCAAAAATGCTAATTGATCTTTGACTTTATCTCAAGGGTACTGGAATACAGAAAGGGAGGAAATTTGCGTCAGTTGTACAAGGCCCTGATCAGCTTCCATCTGGAGTAGTATTTCCAGTTTTTAAGCAGCATTGTCCAGGGAGGACACATTGGATTTGGATGGGTGCAGATTCAATGGGGCAAGGTTGTACAAACAGGGCTTGAGGATTGATTGAGAATGTAGAATGTCAAAAAAATTGACAGGGTCAGAATTAGAATCAGGTTTAATACCACTGACATATGTATGTTAGGAAATTTGTTGTTACACAACAGCAGTACTGTGACCTATACATATAGTAAAAATACTATAAATTACAATAAGATATAGAAATATAATTACATTTAAATAAAGTCATGCAAAAAGAGTGAGGTAGTGAGGTAGTGTTCATAGGTTGATTGATTGTCTGTTCGGAAATCTGATGGTGGAAAGGAAGAATCTGTAAAACAGTGAGTGTGTATCTTCAGGGTAGATGCATGGGAAATTAGTCCTTCCAATGGGGGCATTCAAAAACAAAAGGAAATAATGTTAAAATAGGAACCAGGTTGGCACTTCAGGACTAAATCTGCTTCAGATTCAACTTAGTTATTTATCACATTGAAACATATAGCGAAATGTGTTGTTTGCATTAAGAATCAACACAACCTAAGGATGTACTGGGACAGCCTGCAAGTGTCACCACACATTACAGCACCAACACAGCATACCCACAATGTTCAGCAGAACACTACAAGCAACAAAACAACAACAGCAAAACAAGCCCCTCTCCTCCCTCCCACCTACCCACACACCCACTGAATACACAGACAGTCCTCCAACACTAGGACAGGCCTTTGGGCCTCCAGTCTCCAGCAGACTCAGACAATGAGTCCCTGACTGACCCAGCGGATTCCCGGACTCATAGAACCAGGGCTTCGGCTTCTGGGCTTCCACTCAACCTTTGATCTTTGATATTTTCCCCAGGACAAGTCGATGATGGGACTCCGAACTCCACTCCTCAAACTGTGGACTTGTTAATGACAGGACCCAGAACACCAGGCCTTATACTCTCGACTTGCCAAACTAGAAGGCACCAGCCCTTATGCATCCTGCTAGCACTGGATTCAGGAACCGCCAACGTAGGTGCTTGACCTGATGGGCTTCAGTCTACATCCTTGCTAGTCCTCATCCACAGTACTTGTCAGCCCGACATCTGCGGATGGGCCTTTGTCGCTCATTCACGTTGCTGTCCTTCGAGTGCAGAGCGGAGGCCTGGACTCTGGATGTCCTTCACCCCAAGTTGATATCACTGGTGTTCGATGCGGTTTTTCAAGGATTCAAAGTTCTGCCCCATCCTCTACTACAGTCGGTATCCAAAGATCAGAAGCATCTGGCTGAAGTCCAACCATAAGCCGAGGAGCAGTCATCCATGGACTGGTAGACGGACTGCAATATCTTGCATCCCATGCAGATATGTGATGTGACCACGCTGGGACAGTGAAGGACATAATACTAATTGCTTCTCGTCAATATATAATCCCTTTCCCATAATGCCACCTGCCTTGCCCACTACGGGCTGCACAATAGCATAAGCTGTGAGTGCAAGTGCTTTACACCATCAGTAATCACCGATCAGGGTTCAATTTCCGCTGCTCTCTTTGAGGAGTTTGCACATTCTCCCTGTGACCTTGAGGGTTTCTTCCAGCTCCTCCAGGTTCCATCCACATTCTAAAGATGCACGGTGAGGGTTAATAAGTTGTGGGCATGCTACGTTGGTGCCAGAAGCAAGGCAACACTTGTGGACTGCCACCCACCACCACCCTCAGAGATAAAACACACTGTAACATGTATTCTTCATCTTTATCTTTATTTTAATGTGATTAATTTCATCCACTCTCATGCTGGGGGGAGCAATAGTGCAGCAGTTAATGCTGTTCAGTCCTGACCCATGGAGCTGTCAGTGTGGTGTCTAACCCTTCCTCCTCAAACTTTGTTGGTTTCCTCTCACATTCCAACGGCATGGGGTTCAGTAGGTTAACTGGCCATTGTAAATTGCTAACAACAGGAATTCTGCAGATGCTGGAAATTAAAGCAACACACATCAAAGTTGCTGGTGAACGCAGCAGGCCAGGCAGCATCTCTAGGGGGAGGTACAGGCCGAGACCCTTCGTCAGGACTAACTGAAGGAAGAGTTAGTAACAGATTTGAAAGTGGGAGGGGGAGGGGGAGATCCAAAATGATAGGAGAAGACAGGAGGGGGAGGGATGGAGCCAAGAGCTGGACAGGTGATTGGCAAAGGGGATATGTGAGGATCATGGGACAGGAGGTCTGGGGAGAAAGACAAGGGGGGGGGATTCAGGGCCCCAGACAGTCCTTCCAGGTGAGGCGACACTTCACCTGTGAGTCGGCTGGGGTGATATACTGCGTCCGGTGCTCTCGATGTGGCCTTCTATATATTGGCGAGACCCGACGCAGACTGGGAGACCGCTTTGCTGAACACCTACGCTCTGTCCGCCAGAGAAAGCAAGATCTCCCAGTGGCCACACATTTTAATTCCACATCCCATTCCCATTCTGACATGTCCATCTACGGCCTCCTCTACTGTAAAGATGAAGCCACACTCAGGTTGGAGGAACAACACCTTATATTCCATCTGGGTAGCCTCCAACCTGATGGCATGAACATTGACTTCTCTAACTTCCACTAATGCCCCACCTCCCCCTCATACCCCATCCGTTATTTATTTTTATACACACATTCTTTCTCTCACTCTCCTTTTTCTCCCTCTGTCCCTCTGACTATACCCCTTGCCCATCCTCTGGGTTTCCCCCCGCTTGTCTTTCTCCCCAGACCTCCTGTCCCATGATCCTCTCGTATCCCCTTTGCCAATCACCTGTCCAGCTCTTGGCTCCATCCCTCCCCCTCCTGTCTTCTCCTATCATTTTGGATCTCCCCCTCCCCCTCCCACTTTCAAATCTCTTACTAACTCTTCCTTCAGTTAGTCCTGACGAAGGGTCTCGGCCTGAAACATCAACTGTACCTCTTCCTAGAGATGCTGCCTGGCCTGCTGCGTTCACTAGCAACTTTGATGTGTGTTATTGTAAATTGCTGCTAGTTTTTAGATGGATGGTGGAATCTGGAGGGAGTTGGTGGTAATGAAGATTGAATAAAATAGGATTTGTGTAGCTTTGAGATCAGGGTAATTAGGTGTTTCATGGTCAGTATAGATGATGGGCTGAAGGATATGCTTCTGTGATGGATGCCCAAATGAAGGTGGGCAGCAAATGATACACAGGTAGTATGGCTGCCTCACAGTGGCAACAACTCAGCTCCATCCTGATGTTGGGTGCTGTCCACAGGTAAGTTCCCCGCTATGACGGTGTGCATTTCCTCAGGCGCTCCTCAATCCACATCTCAAGTTTGGAAGGTTAATTGGCCATTGTAAATTACCCTTATTGTAGGTGGGTAGTTTCATTGGCTGCCTGCTGGGAGTGGCATCTTTTGTGATGTTATGGCTGGGATCACAATCCTTAATGCTTCTGAAGAAATGTAATTTTGAGTCTGTGTGAGAAATCACTACCAAGTGGGGCCTCATTTGATTCAAAGAGCAATTTTGCTACCTGATATCTAGCTACATAACTCAACCAAGAACATAGACCATCACAGCACAGTACAATTGTTACAGCATTATTAAACCCCTCAGTGCATGTATGGGATTCTGAGACAATATGCTGTGCTCCCACTCCAGAGAACAAGAAGATGGCAGTGTGGGACAGGGAGAGTGCTGTGCTGTCAGAAGTGCGCTGTGTGAATTGTTACCTCCATCTGCCATGCCACTTCTCAGAGAGGAGCATCATTTGACCTGATTCAGACACGAAGGTGGCAGAGCCAAGAAAGCACACCAGTGCCTCTACGTCCTCCAAAGGCTAGGGAGATTTGGCATGTCCCTGATGACCCTCACCAATGTTTTCAGATGCACCGTGAAAAGTATCCTGCTGAGCTGCATTTCCACTTGGTATGGCAACTGCCCTGGCCAAAACAGCAAGAGTTGGCAGAGAGTGTTATGAACCTTGCACTTTATTTGCTGATCTGCACTCTCTGTACTTTCTCTGTAACATAAGAGATTCTGTAGATGCTAGAAGTACAGAGGTACATAGAAAATCCTGGAGGAAGTCAGCAGATCAGGCAGCATCTATGGAGGGGAATAAACAGTTGATATTTTGGGCCAAAACCCTTCATCAGGACTGGAAAGGGAAGGGGAAGAAGCCAGATTATGGTTGAGGCGAGGGGAAAGAGTACAAGCTGGCAAGTATGGGGGATGGTCCACCCACTTTCCTTCCCCATCACCTGCTGCCCTGGTTTCTCATCAATATTTGTCTCACAGCTCAGCTGCCCTAAAATAGATTATTTTGAAGTTTGTGGGATCTCACTTTATGAAAATTAGCTGCTGCGCTTTCTACTAGCTTCCACAATTGTGTTATACTTTGAAAATACTCCACTGACTGTAAAGTCTTTTGAGATGTCCTGAAGCAGCTTAGTGGCACTGAAGTTCCCCAGTTAGCAGAGATAACTTGTGAAACCGATTGCTTAACATATGGTGAACGTAATGCAATATTCACACATTAAACACAGAATAAGGCCATTCTGCCCATTGAATTTATGTTGACCCTTATGGCAATCACATCAAATTTGTTCACCCATTTATAATCCGTGTAACATATTCTCCTTCACATGTCCAACCACTCCATCAGAATGTTCTATATTTTAACCTACCAACCCACATGTCTTTGGAATAGGTGAGGGAACTGGAATACACAGGAGGAATGTGAAAACTCCACATGGGCTGCAGCAGAGATCAGGACTAAACTCAAATCTCTTCTGGTAACAGCTCCAGCAGTTACCCCACTGCGTCAACCAACCAACATGTTCGACATGAGCCAGTCACCTCACCTGCATCATGGCATATACTGTATGACTTTACCTTTTGGACATGTGCCTAACTCACTAACTCAAAACTGCAACAACTACAAGATACTAACTTCAGAAATCAATTCTGTGGTTATAAGTACAAGCCAGACGCTAGATATCCTGAAGTGAGTGAATCGCTTCCTGACACTCTAACTTCCTCTTGTTGTTCCATTACTCAAACCTGTGGCTTCCTTCAGGGACTAATGACCTCTTCAACCTACAAACCAAGATGCCATTCTGAATGAAAAGATCCACTCCTGTTGCCCAACCCATTGTTGCCCTCAATATGGGATCGACGGCAGCTTCATTGTTTGTTGAGCAGGGCTTTTTTTTAAAACCAGTGCCTCTCACTGAGAGGCATGTTCAACATGAACACTGTGTGAATAGCTCATGGCAGTGTCAGAAAGTTCATCGTTTGGGTCTGCATGGTGAGTGTAACACTACTACAGTA
Source organism: Mobula hypostoma (assembly GCF_963921235.1). Taxonomy (NCBI): domain Eukaryota; kingdom Metazoa; phylum Chordata; class Chondrichthyes; order Myliobatiformes; family Myliobatidae; genus Mobula; species Mobula hypostoma. Next base: position 21,107,104 of record NC_086111.1, read on the forward strand.
CAAGCACCCTGGGTTCAGTTCCATCACTATCTGTAAGGAGGTCGTCCATTTTCCCCATGGCCAAGTGGACTTCCTCTGGGTGCTCCGGTTTCCTTCTACATTCCAAAGACGTGGGTGTGATTGGGCAGCATGTCCTCCTTGGGCCTGAAGAGGCTGTAGCACGCTATATCACTAAATAAATAAACAAACTATAAATAATTTTTACAAGAAAACTCCGCTGGTCTGTCATCATTATTGGGTCTAACTACTAGAATATTCTCCACAACAGCACTGCGGGGGTACTTTTCACCAGAAGCACCAACCAGTTCAGACGATGGCTCATCACTATCTCCCCAAAGGCATTTGGGGATTGGCAGTAATGCTGGCCTTGCCAGGAATGCCCAGAGTCCTAAAGAAAACAAAAGAAATTGCTGTGCTCAGGATGAAGGATTGAATCATGAAACATCAGCTTCTGAGTGTATGGCAGGAAGAAAAATATAAAATTAACCCCACAGGAGGGACAGGGCCACATGGTGTTTTTCTGATAGGTCATTCTTCATTCAGCGCGGCCTCCTAGCAGCATCATAATGGCCTGGAAATGGACAAAGGGAACTGTCACATTGTTGGCAGATTCTGTCATTATTCTGTGTATTACCCAACCAGTCTAAGGAGTAACATAGACAGCTGGGGGAACTCAGCAGGCCAGGCAGCATCTGTGGAGAGAAATGCACAGTCCATATTTCGGGTTGAAACCTTTCATCTGCTCTCAGATATCAGGTCCAGATGAAGGATCTCAAGATGAAATCCTGCCATAGACATTGCCTGACCTGCTGAGTGCTATTTGTGTTGCTCCTGATTCCAGCATCTGCAATCCATGCTGTCACCAGTTCAAGGAGTTATGAGAAGCAACATGCATGTTACAAGTTCCACAAAGTGCATCTTACCCTCAGGTTCCCTACAAAACCGAACAGCTTGCTCAACTTCCATATTGACTGCCTAAAAAGATCACCGGCACAAGTCAAGTCTAATCATCAGAGCTGCAGGTTCCTTGAATACTCTCTATAAATCCTTCTGACCTAGAAATGGAACCACTGCAAATGTGGAATGTTTTTCCTTGCAGTAATGGATTATAGTTAGAGACTTTAAGAAATGTCTGTATTGTTTTTGCCTCCGTCTGTTATCTCTCACATTCTCTCTCTTCATTTCTCACTCCACATCCAACCTGACATTAAGAAGACTTCTGCATATTTTGCTGCTCTGTTTGTTTCATGGGTCCTTAAATCTCATTTGTTAAGGAGATAACATCTAAGTTATGCCAATCGTGCTGGAGTTGAGCTCACCAGGTATCAGTAGTTCACCTCTAAAGAAAAGTTATGAAAAGTCTGAGTGGAAGGAATGGAGAAAAGGGTGATAAAGTATCTAGTAACTTAGAAACACAAGAATTAGGAGTCAGATCCTTTATCCAGCTCTGTTTTTCAGTCATAGATTTGTAAAGAAATATAACAGAGAAACAGTCCCTTCGGCCCATTAAATCCATGCCAACCATCAAGCATTTGATTACATCAATCACACGTTTTGTTTTGCTCTCATTCCCAGCAACTCCTCCCCGATTCAACCACTCAGTTACACACCGGGGGGAGCTCACAGCCCCAACATCTTTGGGTCTGGGGGGAAATCGAAGCCCTGGTTGAAAGCCCACGTGGCCATCGGGAGACCGTGTAAACTCCACATAGACAGCGCCAAAGGTCAGGATCCTGGGTCCCTGGAGCTGTTGAGGAGTGGCTCTCGCAGATGTATCACTGTGTCAGAATCAGATTCAGGTTTATTATCTCTTGATATGTGTCGTGAAACTTGTTGTTTTGCAGCAGCAGCAGCACAGTGCAATACATTAAATATCCTATAAAATTACAATAAGAAATATGTTCATATGGACCTCTGAGTGAATATAGTTATGCTTCATCTCCACCTACTGCAAGTTACCCCTTTAGAGAGCAGGCAACCAGTGAAGGGGTCAAAGGAAAGTTGCTGGGCATATGAGACTGAACAAATTACAGGGCTACGGGGAATAATCAAAGGGGGAATGAGAGTCAATAGATCTCCTCTACGTCGGTGAAACCAAGTGCAGACTAGCAATGGATTTGCAAAGCACCTGTACTTTTTCTGTAATGGTCCACAGATCTCCTTTCTGCCTGCATTTTCAATTCCCCTTCTTATTCCCACACCGACTTGTCCTTCCCTAACCTTCTCCACCGCCAGAGTAAGGCCCAACACTAACTAGAAGAACAGCTCACATAGTGCCTGGGTAGTAGAGATTATCCAGTTTCAGGTAACCTGGACCAATCTGTCTTCTTCAGATCCACCTTCTACCGACACCTTCTCTCCAACATCCCCATCGTCCTCTATCTTCGCGCCCCCCCCTTCTGGTTCCATCCACCTACTAGCCAAATACTTCACCCACCTGACCCTCCCCCCCATCTAGTTCCATACCCTTCCTCCCTCCCCTAATGGCTCCCATAATCACCTTCCACACTTAGCAGATCCCGGCACTGGTAGCTTTGTGCTCCTGCTCATCATTGTTCTGGCTCAGAATCTGAATCAGGTTTATTATCCCAGCAAATGTCATGACATTTGTCATTTTGCAGCGGCAGTACACTGCAATACTTAAAAGAACTACAAATTGCCAGAAGGAATGCATATATATATTTTTAAATTATTAAATAAGTAGTGTCAACTAAGAGCAAAAAAAATAGTGAGGCAGTGTTCATGAGATGGTTCATTGTCTGTCAGAAATCTGATGTCGGAGGGGAAGAAACTGTTCTGAAAATGTTGAGTGTGTGTCTTCAGGCTCCTGTACCTCCTCCCTGATGGTAGCAATGAGAAGGGGGCATGACCTGGGTGATGGGGGTCATTAATGATGGATCCCACCTTCTTAAGGCATCACCTTTTGAAGTTGTCCTCAATGCTGGGGAGGCCAGTGCCCATGATGGTGCTGGTTGAGTTTGCAACCTTCTGCAACTCCTAATGAAACATAGATGCCTTCTTTGTAATTGCATCAATATGTTGATTCAGAGATGTTGACCCCCAGCTGTCACCCTCCCCTGCCTTTTATTATTCCTTTTCTGCTTCCACCCATCACCGCCCGCCTCTGTCTCCCATCTCCAATCTGCTGGAGGAACTCAATGGACCAAGCACCATCTGTGGGAGGAAAGGAACTGTCAACATTTCAAACCAACACCCTGCATCAGGACCACTCCTCACTATAAACCAGTACAGCTTCCCTGAAATGAGCTAACAGATAAAGTTGCTACTTTAAGTAGGATGTCCCCAACTAGCCCCTTTCTGCTCAGTATAAGCTAATGCAACATCCTTTCCAAATGAACTGGGATATTAATATAATCTTCTAATTGAAACATCTGTTCCCTTGCTCCCTCAAACTTGCCAACAACTGGGCAATATTCCAGGATGGGGACTATATTTATCCAACAAGAGACTCCACATTTGCTGTTTGCTTACTTACAGAGATATAGCATGTTTCACAATTAACAAAGCACTTTGCAGGCAAATACTGCAAACAGCCCCCAAAGTGTAGTCATTGTTATCACAGAACAAATGTGATTTGACTTGAACTAAATCGCATGCAACACAATCCCACCAACAACATTGAGATAAAGACTGGCTCCTCTGAAGTATGTATATTGTCAACCACTGCTTTCTTTCAAAACAGTCTCGTGGTATATTTTACATATCTATGCACTGGGTAAACATTTTGTCCATTCATCACCCTCTCACTGGAATCCTGGAGCATTGAATAAAAGCCAAATGGGATGTGTATCCTTCTGAAAAAGTAAAAATACTGTATGACATAGAAGCACAATTAGGTCATTCGGCCCATTGAGTCTGCTGTATCATTCAGCCACGGCTGATTTATCTTCCCTCTCAAACCCATAGTCCAGCCTCATAACCTAAGATGGCCTTCCTAATTAAGTACATATCAATTTCTGTTTTCCTTTCAAGCCCATTGATTTCACTTTTACCAAGGTCCCTCAATTCTACCGTACGTGTGGCTTTGAGGTTCTGATTTAAACTGAAATGTTAGCATTGATTTGCTATCCACAGATAGTATCTGACCTGCTGACCATTTTCACTCTGTCCACCTGGAACTCCCTCTTGCCAACCATTTTAATTCCCCTGCCACACCGACCTGTTTGCCCTTGGCCTCCTTTACTGCCAGGGTGAGGCTAAACACAAGCTCAAGTCACAGTGCCTTATATTCCACCAGGGTAATCTACAGCCCGTCAGTATGAACATTGAAGGTCAGCACGGTAGCATAGTACCAAGCTCAATTGCTTTACAATCGCAAGCTAGTTGTGGACTACAGGAGGAATGGAGACAGGCTAGCCCCTATTGACATCAATGGATCTGGGGTTGAGAGGGTGAACAGCTTTAAGTTCCTTGGCATAAACATTACCGAGGATCTCATGTGGTCTGTACATACCAGCTGTATGGTGAAAAAGCACAATAGCGCCTCTTTCACCTCAGGGGGTTTAAGAAGTTTGGTATGGGTCCCCAAATCCTAAGGACTTTCTATAGGGGCACAATTGAGAGCATCCTGACTGGCTGCATCACTGCCTGGTACAGGAACTGAACCTCCCTCAATCGCAGGTCTCTGCAGAGATTGGTGCAGACAGCCCAGCGCATCTGTAGATGTGAACTTCCCACTGTTCAGGTGTGTAAAAAGTGCCTGATGGATCACTGGGGACCCAAGTCACCCCAGACAAACTGTTTCAGCTGCTACCATCCAGGAAACGGTACCACAGCATAAAAGCCAGGACCAACTGGCTCCGGGACAGCTTCTTCCACCAGGTCATCAGACTGATTAATTCATGCTGACACAACTGTATTTCTATGTTATATTGACTATCCTGTTGTACATAATATTTATTACAAATTACTATAAATTGCACATTTAGATGGAGACGTAACATAAAGATTTTTACTCCTTATGTATATGAAGGATATAAGTGATAAAATCAATTCAATTCAATACAGTGCCCAAGATCATCAAACGGGGTTGGATCTCCGCCACTGCCTATAAGGAGTTTGGATATCCATCCGTGACTGTATACGTTTCCTCTGGGTGTGCTGGTTTCATCCCACATACCACAGACATATGGTTAGGGTCAGTGAGTCGCAGGCACGCTATGGTAACACCAGAAGCATTGGAATACTTACAGGTTGCTCCCAGCACAATATTTGGACTATTCTGGTCATGAGTGAAAAATGATGCATTTCACTGCATGTTTTGATGTACAGTACATGTGACAAATCTTTAATCTTTTTCTCCAGCTTCCAGTAAACTGCTCTCCTCTATCCCTTTCCTCTCTTCTCCCAACCTGCCTAGTTCCTCCTACACCCATCTATCCCCAGACCCCCATCACCCCTCCTCTACCCATCCTGCCTGTCCTACACACTCCTCCCACTGACTCATTGCTCCCATCTCCCTCATTTGGTTCAAAGCTCCATCTTCCTCTTCTATCAGATTCCACCATTTGCAGTCCACCAATTCCCTCCCAGCCTCAGTCACAATTTCCACTGTTGTTTGCAATGTCCTGGTCTAACCCTTCCCCTCACCACTAGTTATCTATTGGTCAATCTAAAGTAGGGGCTCCCAAACGTCTTTATGCCATGGACCAAAGCCATTAAGCAAGGGGTCCATGGACCCCAGTTTGGGAACTCCTGATCTAGATGAGGTGCCTCAACCTAAAACATAGCATGCCCACAACTCACTCGTCCTAACCATATGTAGAACATAGAACATGGCAGCAGAGTACAGGCCTGTCAGCCCAGGGTGTTGCCAGCCTTTTGACCTACTCTAACCATTCCCTCCCACATGGCCGTCCATTTTTCTATCATCCATATGCCTTAAATATCCCTAATGTGTCTGCCTCCTGCACCATCCCTGGCAGGGTGTTCCATGTACCGGTTCCTCTAGCATTTCAATTTATCTTTCTTTCCACTGTGTTTTTGTTTTAATTTAATGGTGCAAAACAGTGTAAAGATAAAGGCTTAGTAATAATGAATATTGTACAAGTCAGAGGTGATTAAGGTGTTAAAAAACTGCACAGATGTAGATTAACTGTATGTCAAGGTTTTATAATTATATCCCATTCTATCTAGTCCTGACACTGGGTGAAAGGTGGTTCCAATGCCCGAGTAACACGGTGCGTTTGGTGCCAGTGCAGGAGTGGTTGCAGAAGCGAATCACTGGGATGCTGCTTGGGATGGAGCAGTTCACTTTTGAGGAGAGATGGGAAAAGATAGATTTTTTTCCCCCAGGAGCAGAGGAGCTTAAGAAGTCTATAGATCATCAGAGATGAAGGGTCTCGACCTGAAACGTCCACTGTTTATTCCCCTCTATAGATGCTGTCTAATTTGCTGAGATCCTTTAGCATATTGTGTGTGTTGCTCAAGATCTCCAGCATTTGCGGTACCCCTTGTGTTTATGGGTTGTCGGAAAGTCGCTGTTCCTGAACCTGGTGGTGTAAGACTTCGGACCTCATTACCTCCTGCCTGATGGTAGCAGTGAGAAGACAGTGTGACCCAGATGGTGGGGAGAGTGGTAAGAACCTGGAAGACACTTCCTGAGGGAATAGTGGCAACTGGGTCATTGGCAGCTTTTAAACAGTGTCAATGAACATGTATATCTGCCAGGCATAGAGAGCTAACGACCAAGTGCTGTGTGCTGGTGTTAGTACGGAAGGGAGCCCACTAGTCAGGGTGGATGATTACATGAAACGCTTTACAATTCTATGACTACTGAATCTGGAAGGTACTGGTGCTGAATGAAGAGTAGCAGAGTTGAGCCTGTCTTCAATTATCCAGTTCACATTCTCCAGTCTGGCATTGCCCTGGCTCAGCTCGGCTGTTGCACCTGAACTGGAGACACTGACTAATCTACCAATGAGATCAATATAGTCCACGGCAGTTTCTTGGTTCACTGATTACAATGCAGAAAATTAGCATCAAAATTTAAAAAATAATCAGCTCAGAGACTCTGTAAATAAACTTGGGGCATTTTTACCAGCTCAGTGTAATTGGCTAAGATTCATCACATGACCTCTCATCTCTCCAAGGTCATCACCTTGAAGATCTATATAAGCTGAAGTGCTTAAATACACCAGTGTTTGAGGTTTGTTTGATCAGAATCAGGTTTATTATCACTGACAAATGTTGTGAAATCTGGCGTTTTATGCCAGCACTACAGTGCAATACATAAAAAACTATAAATTACAAGAAGAAATATATATGAGGGGTGATTGATAAGTTTGTGGCCTAAGGTAGAAGGAGACAGTTTTAGAAAACCTAGCACATTTATTTTTCAACATAGTTCCCTCCTACATTTACACACTTAGTCCAGCATTCATGGCGCATACGGATCCCATCTTTGTAGAAGTCGGCGTCTTGGACCTCCAGAAAGTGGTCCACGGCAGGGGTGATTAATAAGTTCGTGGCCTAAGGTAGAAGGAGATGAGTTATACAGCTCTCGTTATACGCACGTGCAGTTCAACTCCTTGAGTGATTATGCAGAAAGTTTGAAGCTAATAGCTTTTGTGGTATTTCTGTTTCAGATAATTGAAAATTGCAAGTAAGCACTGTCTGAGAAAATGGACGACATCAGCCTTTGTGCAGTCATCCACTACCTTGGTCCCCAGGGCTCATCGCTCAAGGAGGTCCACGAGGACACGGTGGCAACACTAGGGAAGGGTGAAAAATGAATGTACTAGGTTTTCTAAAATTGATGCCGTCTACCTTAGGCCATGAACTTATCAATCACCCCTCATCTATAAGTAGTGCAAAAGGAGATCAAAGGTAGTGAAGTCGTGTTCATGGTTCACTCACCATTCAGAAATCTGACGGTGGGAAAGAAGAAGCAGTTCCTAAAATGTTGGGAGTGTGTCTCAGGCTCCTGTACCTCCTCTCTGATGGTAGTAATAGGAAGACAGCACGCACTATCTGATGGGGGTCCTTTATGACAGACACTGCCTTTTTGAGGCATCGACTTTTGATGTTGGGGAGGTTAGTGCCCATGACGGGGCGGGCTGAGTTTGCAACCCCTCTGCAGCCATACCGATCCTACGCAGTGGCCCCTCGACAACAGACGTTGATGCAACCAGTCAGAATGCTCTCTGGGGCTTGCCACCATTCCTTAATTCAAGTTGGCTTCAGGCCTACTTCATGTTGACTGGGGAATAAAGGAGAATCCGGTTGCTTGGTTGCAGACATAACAAGGTTTGTGATGATAAGCTACCATCAGAAAGGTAACATTATGTATTGGCTAAATAAAATACACACACACACACACACACACACACATATTTCAGGGATGACTTGAAAGTAAGTACTTGCCTATGAAATGGCTTCATCCTTTAATACAGCAGCATTCCTGATCAATATAGCCATTCCTTGCTGACGTTTGGCTGATGTGTCCATCCATTGTTTGCAAATTTTAACTGGCACTTCTATTCTCAGCCTGTCGCCAGCATTCACCATCTCACACTGAGTCATGACTCTATTTCCTATTTGACTATTTCTAAAGTCAAGTGCCAAAATAACGTTAAAAGCCAGAAACCGCATTAGCAAAGCGCAGTACTTCTCAGCTCATTTAATGAAACTCTTCTTCTGCATTGGAACAGACAGATTCTGTATGAGTATAAAACAGCCCTGGCTGTCGACACAGTCACATTAACGGGTACTCTTCTTCCTTCTGCAGTGAGGAACAGGCTGTGGGCCATTCTGCCCCTCAGTGGAGGTGCTGTCTCACAGATCCAGCAGCTTGAGTTCAATTCTGAAGCCCTGGTGGAGTTTGCACATTCTCCCAATGAACGTATGGGTTTCCTCTGCATGGTCCAATTTCCTTTCATGTCCCATGAAAGGACACGCAGGTGGTAGATCCACTGCGAGTTACCCCTAATGTGTAGGTGATCGATAGAATCCGTGGGGAGCTAACGGGAAACTAGGAGAAAAAATGGGTTGAGTGTAAATGCTGTTCTCTGGAGGACCACGTCCACTGTGCAGGTGGAGAGACAAATCACAGCTCTCCTTCACTGTTTTAGATTCATGGAGAGATACAGTTGAAGTCAGGAGTTTACGTACACCTTAGCCAAGTACATTTAAACTCAGTTTTTCATAATTCCTGACATTTAAACCTAGAAAACATTCCCTATCTTAGGTCAGTTAGGATCACTACTTTATTTTAAGAATGTGAAATGTCAGAATAATAGTAGAGAGAATGATTTATTTTAGCTTTTATTTCTTTCATCATTTTCCCAGTGGGTCAGATGTTTACATACACTTTGTTAGTATTTGGTAGCATTGCCTTCAAATTGTGTAACTTGGGTGAAATGTTTTGGGTAGCCTTCTACAAGTTTCTCACAGTAAGTTGCTGGAATTTTGTTCCATTCCTCCAGTCAGAACTGGTGCAACTGAGTCAGGTTTGTAGGCCTCCTTGCTCGCACATGCTTTTTCAGTTTAGCCTTTCAGGTTATATCGATATAGGACTCATTTTACTGTGGATATAGATAGTTGTCTACCTGTTTCCTCCAGCATCTTCACAAGGTCCTTTGCTGTTGTTCTGGGATTGATTTGCACTTTTCGCACCAAAGTACATTCATCTCTAGGAGACAGAATGCGTCTCCTTCCTGAGCAGTATGACAGCTGTGTGGTCCCATGGTGTTTATACTTGCGTCGTCGTCACAAGTACTCACGTACTACTGTTTGTACAGATGAAACTTGGTACCTTCAGGCATTTGGAAATTGCTCCCAAGGATGAACCAGACTTGACATCATTTTTTAACCTCAATCCGATAGAAAATTTGTGGGCAGAACTGAAAAAGTGTGTGCAAGCAAGGAGGCCTACAAACCTGCCTCAGTTACACCAGTTCTGTCTGGAGGAATGGAAAAAAATTCCAGCAACTTACTGTGAGAAATTTGTGGAAGGCTACCCAAAACATTTGACCCAAGTTAAACAATTTAAAGGCAATGCTACCAAATACTAACAAAGTGTATGTAAATCTCTGACCCACTGGGAAAACGATGAAAGAAATAAAAGCTGAAATAAATCATTCTCTCTACTATTATTCTGACATTCATCATTCTTAAAATAAAGTAGTGATCCTAACTGACCTAAGATAGGGAACGTTTTCTAGGATTAAATGTCAAGAATCATGAAAAACTGAGTTTAAATGTATTTGGCTAAGGTGTATGTAAACTTCTGACTTCAACTGTTTAATTGTGAAATAGGATCCTTCGTCCACCATTCACATTGACCTTTTAAGACATTCTACATTAATCCCATCAAGTCAGATTAGAAAGATGAGAAAGATTCAACGTATTTATTATCGAAGTACGTATACAGAGTGCAACTGAAATTCGTCCTCCCGCAGGAAGCCATGAAACAAAGAAACACTATGGACCCCATTCAAAGAGAAGCATCAAACACCCAATGCCCAAAAGAAGAACAGATTGCGCAAATGGCAAAAAACAACTGAACAACACATAGAATATCAACATCAAACCAGGAGTCCAGGACTATTCAGTTTAGTTCAGTTCACCTCTGAGCTTATAACAGACTGCAGTCTGCACTAACCGCCCCAATCAAACCACTCAAAAACAGCTAAACAGAGTAATCAGAATCCACAAATACATGCAATATGAACCACAAAGTCCCCCTTAACAAGTCCCACAGCAACTTAGCCGACCAATCTTTGCAATATGGATCACAATACCCTGCACTTTCCACCAACAGCAGCTAGAGAGAGGGAGAGGAATTCGGGTCACATGCAGGCAGATGACCCCTTGTCTTTGTCGACTTCACCCTTGCTCAGTTGGGGAGAAGCAATGGAGACGACCTTGGGCTTGTTCCCCGCATCCAGGCATCAGGGCCGCACGCTCCACTCCCAAGCTCACCGAACTCTCTTGGAGACAGCAAGGCACCAGACCGCTCAATCGGCCCCAAAACACACCATCAAAATGTACATCACAGGCTCCAGTCGCATGCAGCGTAGTAACAGAGTCAGATTTGAAAGTAGTAGTTTTGTGAACTGCCTGCAAGATGTCGCCATTAGACGTGTTGTTCGCTGGCTCCATCTTGAGCAGATCCCGCCACGACAATCTCCACTCAGCTACATACTAGGGGCAATTTGCAGTGGCCAACCCACTGGTCCTTTGGACGTGAGAGGGAACCAGAGCACCTAGGGTATCAGCAAAAATGTGCAAACTCCACACAGACAAGGGCTGAGGTCAGGATTGAACCCAGGTCTCTGGTGCAGTGAGGTAGCAGCTTGACCAACTGTGTCACAGAGCAGCTCTAAAACCCTAATGAGTGTAACACTCCCCTCCCTCTCTCACAGCAACCGTTCTCCCACCTGTCTCTTACTACCATCCTCCCACTGTCACTCTCTCTCCCTCCCCCTCCCACTGTTATCCTCTCCCTCTGTCACCCTCTCCCTCTGCCACCCCCCCACTGTCATCCTTCCCCCACCCCCTCTCCCACTGTCACCGTCTCTCCCACACCCTCACTCATTGCCACCTTCTCTCCCAAGTCAGGCCCCCCTTCCCCATCCAGTGCCAGCCTTCTTCCTGGTCTTGATCATGGGTCTCCCTCATCCTCTGTCCATATTTACCTCCCTCCCTCTCAGCTGAGGCCTTTCCTTCTTCCTGATTCTGGAGAAGTCCCTGCTCTGACAGCCTCCCTCTTCCAAGCAGCCCGAGCATTTTCACCAGCTGCTGACACGGAGATAAACAAAGCTGTCCAGGAGCCGGGCTGCACCTTCTTAACAATGGGTCCAATCAGATGCTCTGATCATTTACTATGTTCCATGAACTATAAAGAAAGATTAGCTTTATTTGTCATATGTACAGTGCATCGAAACTTTGAAACACAGTGAGATGCTTTGTTTGCGTCAAATCAAATCAGAGAGGACTGTGCTGGGCAGCCCACAAGTGTTGCCATGCTTCCGGTGCCACTGTAGCATAGCCACAACACACTGACCCTAACTGTAGGGCTTAGGAATGTGGGAGGAAACTGGAGCACCTGGAGGAAACCAACGCGGCCACGGGGAGAACGTACAAACGCCTTACAGGCAGCAGCGGGAATCAAACCCTGATCTTACAGTGGTGCCATAATAGTGTTGCATTAAGCACTGTCCTACTGCTGAAGGAGAATGTTCAGGCCATACTGGATGTGTAGGAATGGGTAGAATATCAGGATTATCTTTAAACCTTCAGCACTCTGAGATGTCTCTTCATACAATGAGTAAGCATGAAGAGAAGGAAAGTTTTTGACTGGGTCCTTCAACAAACAATGATTTCTTCCCCGCACTCTCCCTCCTTGGCATTTGGCAATGAGTCACCGTGCATCGCTCAGTAAACTGAGCTGTGGAGTTGGGGCTCTGACAGAGAGAGCACAGACGGGAGCAGACCCTAGCTCCCACACTGACAAGCAGAGGTGACCTTGTCTGGCCGTTGCGTGTCGTCCACAATTGAGTGCAGGGCCCCTTTTATGCCATTAGTCTTCATTAAAGAGGCATTTGCATAGCAGACTGCTGCAGGCTCATTATCAGCCTGATGAGTGCCAGCCATTACATCCATTAGTGAAAGGGGAAGCCTGTTATTATAAGGAACTGGAGGGCAGGGAGTCGAAGGGATGATGGAAGCTTGGTGACTCTAGCTCCACAGAAATCCCGCAATTAACGATATGGCCAATAGTGGTCAGCGAGCCACAAAGAGTTAATATCACTTTGTCTTTGTAAGTAGAGGCTCGGATTAAGACAATTTAATATTTCTGTTTATCTGATACAGAGAGTATTTGCTGTGTCCATACTGAACTTGGGGTCACCCTCCTCTTGAAACTACTGCATTCTAACTCACCCCAGGTGCCATGCATCATCACCCCAATGTTTACTGGATGCTTTATTCATTCTACCAGTTCACTGAGAGAGGGCAATCTGGAATAACATCAGACATCACACCAGCAGTGGAGATAAAATCATAAAACACAGGAGCAGAATTAAGCCATTCGGTTCATCAAGTCCGCTCCGCCATTCCATCATAGCTGATTTATTATTCGTCTCAACTCTTTCCCCTGCCTTCTCCCCAAAACCACTGACACCCTTACTAATCAAGAACCTATCAACCTCCACTTTAAATATACCCACAACCATCTATGACAATGAATTCCACAGATTCACCACCCTCTGGCTAAAGAAATTCCTGCTCATCTCTGTTATGAATATTGAGAATGGAAGTGTGGAAACGTCAAACTTATTGATGTTGCAGGAACTCAGTAGGTCAGGCGGCATCTGTGGAGGGAAATGCATGTTCAATGTTTCAGTTCGAGAGGGCATAGCTTTAATGTGAGAAGGATTAGATTTGAAGGGGGCAAGTTTTTCATACAAAAGGTGGGTATATAAATCGAGCTGCCAGAGGAAATGATAGAGGAGGGTAAGATTATAATGATTAAAACACAGTTAGAAAGATACATGGATAAACACAAGAGATTCCTCTGGTGATGGAAACCAGAGCAACGCACACAAAATGCTGGAGGAACTCAGCAGGTCAGGCAGCATGCATGGAGGGAAATGAACAGCTGATGTTTCAGGCTGAGACCTTTCATCAGGACTGGAAAAGAAGTGGGAAGAAGCCAGAATTAAAAGGTGGTGGGAAGGGTTAGGAGCACAAGCTGGCAGGTGATTGATGGAAGAGGAAGGAGCAATCTGATAGGAACGGAGAGGGGACTGTTGTATATTGAATATTTCAGTAATAATTGAGTAATTTGGTAAATATTGTCTGGTTAAGTACTGTTTTTTGTTTACATAATGCATTGCAGGTTATATGTAAAAGTATGTAAATGGCATAAGTCTTTACACCACCACATCATACATGAGTGCCTCGCTTAAAATAAAATACAAACTTAGACTCACATTCCCGGCTCCTTTGTTTTCTTTTTCATTAGTTTATTGTTTTGGAGTTGCAAAATGCAACAGTGGAAACAAGGTATTTTTAAAAAAATCCGAGATGACTCCCTACTGTTGAAGCAGAGAAGACGTTCGAGTTTTTAAAAAAGCGCAGCAAGAAATGGTTGAAGTGAAAACACAGCGCAGCACATGCTCTTCAGAAAAGAAGAAGGACAGAGTCAAGTTTAAAAAGGGCAGGAAATGGAAAAATTCACAGGTTCACGGGTTCATACAAACTGCGCAGAAATGACTGTCTACGTTGTAAAGACTGCCATTTTGATTACACAACAGGTAATCAGATATTGTACATGGAGCGAAATGAGCAGTTTTATAAAGCAAATGAAATGCCAAGGAGAAATAAGTGCCAATTTTGCTGAGTGCATTGGATTTAATGGCAAACAATTGGCTTAGAAATTTGAACACTCTAACCAAACCAGCTGAAATGAGCTTTGTTGATATCATGAAAATAATGCAGGAACTTTAGAACTGAAACCATTGTTAATTGTTTTAGGTTTTATAAGCAGAAAAAAAAGGAAGGCAAGTCCTTTTCAGTTTACACAGCTGAATTGAATAAGTTGTCTGAGCATGGTAATTTTAGTGATAGGCTTAATGATGCACCAAGAGATCATTTAGTTTCTGGAATCTTACAAGAAAGCTTTCAAAAATAGCTCCTATCTAATGTACAACTTACATTTAAAAGAGTAGAAATATAACAACCAACAGGCTACATTGGGCTTGTACGTGGTAAAAACAGGAGGGCCAGCATTGCGGGGCCATGATTGACTGAGACTACTACAATCTATCCGTTGTTTCATGTCACACCCACTGCAAAAGAGTCAGCTGAGAGCAAATGAAGAAAAGTACTGCAAGATGCCACAGCTGTGTGCAAAGATGGCATTGGAAAACTGAAAAAGAATAAGTTTAAGATAGTGTTAAATAAAAATGCTTTAGCCAAGTTTTACAAAGCCCATCTAGTTACTTGTACCATGCATGAGAAAGTAGCCAATGAGCTAGATCACATGGAGGTTGAAGAGTTTTTCCAAGATTGAATGGAGCATACAGGCAATCCCAGTGGTACCAGTATCCACGAAAGGTAGGTCTGTTGAGATCTTTGGTGATTTTAAGGCCACCATCAATCCAGTACTGAAAGTAGATCAATACCCTGTGCCCAGGTTAGAGGATATCTTTGCAAACCTCTCTGGAGGAAAACGCTTCAGCAAAGTGGACTGGGCTGAGGCCTACCTACAGATGGAGATAGAAGATGAGGCAGACATGTTTCTCATCATAAACACTCACACAGGACTTTATAGAAACATAGAAACATAGAAAATAGGTGCAGGAGTAGGCCATTCGGCCCTTCGAGCCTGCACCGCCATTTATTATGATCATGGCTGATCATCCAATTCAGAACCCTGCCCCACCCTTCCCTCCATACCCCCGATCCCCGTAGCCACAAGGGCCATATCTAACTCCCTTTTAAATATAGCCAATGAACTAGCCTCAATTGTTTCCTGTGGCAGAGAATTCCACAGATTCACCACTCTCTGTGTGAAGAAGTTTTTCCTAATCTCGGTCCTAAAAGGCTTCCCCTTTATCCTCAAACTGTGACCCTTCGTTCTAGACTTCCCCAACATTGGGAACAATCTTCCTGCATCTAGCCTGTCCAATCCCTTTAGGATTTTATACGTTTCAATCAGATCCCCCTTCAATCTTCTAAATTCCAACGAGTACAAGCCCAGTTCATCCAGTCTTTCTTCATATGCCATCCCAGGAATCAATCTGGTGAACTTGCTTTGTACTCCCTCTATGGCAAGGATGTCTTTCCTCAGATTAGGGGACCAAAACTGCACACACTACTCCAGGTGTGGTCTCACCAAGGCCTTATACAACTGCAGTAGTACCTCCCTGCTCCTGTACTCGAATCCTCTCGCTATAAATGCCAGCATACCATTCGCCTTTTTCACCGCCTGCTGTACCTGCATGCCCACTTTCAATGACTGGTGTATAATGACACCCAGGTCTTGTTGCACCTCCCCTTTCCCTAATGGGCCACCATTCAGATAATAATCTGTTTTCCTATTTTTGCCACCAAAGTGGATAACTTCACATTTATCCACATTAAATTGCATCTGCCATGAATTTGCCCACCCACCTAACCTATCCAAGTCACTCTGCATCCTCTTAGCATCCTCCTCACAGCTAACACCGCCACCCAGCTTCGTGTCATCCGCAAACTTGGAGATGCTGCATTTAATTCCCTCATCCAAGTCATTAATATATATTGTAAACAACAGGGGTCCCAGCACTGAGCCTTGCGGTACCCCACTAGTCACTGCCTGCCATTCTGAAAAGGTCCCGTTTATTCCCACTCTTTGCTTCCTGTCTGCTAAACAATTCTCTATCCACATCAATACCTTACCCCCAATACCGTGTGCTTTAAATTTTCACACTAATCTCCTGTGTGGGACCTTGTCAAAAGCTTTTTGAAAATCCAAATATACCACATCCACTGGTTCTCCCCTATCCACTCTACTAGTTACATCCTCAAAAAATTCTACGAGATTCATCAGACATGATTTTCCTTTCACAAATCCATGCTGACTTTGTCCGATCATTTCACCGCTTTCCAAATGTGCTGTTATCACATCCTTGATAACTGACTCCAGCAGTTTCCCCACCACCGACGTTAGGCTAACCGGTCTATAATTCCCCGGTTTCTCTCTCCCTCCTTTTTTTATCACTGTAATAGACTTAGTTCTGGAGTAGCATCTCTACCTGCCCCTGGCAGAAAGCTATGGACCAGGTGAAACAAAGCAGCACACGCACCTGGTGTTACCTGGATGACATCATTGTTACTGGTAAGAATGACAAGGAAGATCTCCGGAATCTCAAGACAGTGTTAAAAAACTTTAAAGATATGGGCTCAGAGCACGATACAACAAGTGTGGATTCTTTAAACCAAGCATCACTTACTATGGTCACACCATTGACGCACAAGTATTACACAAGTGTGCTGAGAAAACTCAAGCAGTGGTGGATGCCCCAGGACCAAAGAATGTGTCACAGTTGTGGTCCTTTTTAGGATTTGTCAATTACTATAACAGGTTCCTGCCAAACTTGGTTACAGTGCTCCAGCCCTTGAACTCATTACTACAGATCCGGAAGAAAAGCAGCATGAGGTAGTTTTCAAAAAGATAAAGAAAATGGTGAACAGCAGACACTGTACTCATACATTATGATCCACATCATCCAGCAAAGCTTGCCGTGCTCTGCTCAGGATGCCAACATGTCCAAAAGAAAGGTGTCCAGAGCTGTCAGAACCACTTCCTTCTGTCTCAGAGTCAACTCCCACAACCACCACGGAGGAAGCCACACAAACAGATTGTTTTGCAGCTCGAATTCTCTCCTGCCAAGCAAAGAGACCACTTCCACCTCTTGTCAGGAAAGACATTATCCCACAACAGTAAGCAATCTTCCATGGTGATTAAATCTTTAGGTCCAGATGAGACAATTTAAAATTTACTATGTTACAGATTTTTATATACAGTAGTAGTTGCATTGTATAGTATATAGTGTAAATAAGTTGAGATGCAGTCTATATTGAGTTGGAGTTTATAGCTAAGCAGGGAGGAGTGTTGTGTATTTAATATTTCAATAATATTTGAGTAATATTGTAAATATATTGTTTGATTAAGCATCATTTGTTGTTTACATAATGCATCGCAGGTTATGTAAATGGCATACAGTACACCATTACACCACCACATCATACATACATGCCTCACTTAAAGTAAAAGACAAAGTTGATTCACATTCCCAGCTCCCTTGTTTTCCTTTTAATTTGTTTTAATGTTTTGGAGTTACAAAATATAACATGGAAGAAAGGGAAGAAAGAGAGGCACCAGAGGGTGAGTGAGGAGAAGAGAAGGGGTGAGTAATGAGAATGGACAAAGAGTGAGTAGGAAGGGGGAGAAATTACAATAAGTTACAGGTGATAGGTGGAAGAGGTAAAGGGCTGAAGAAGGGGGAATCTGATAGGAGAGGAGAGTGGACCATGGGAGAAGGAGGAGAGGAGAGTGGACCATGGGAGAAAGGGAAGGAGGTGAGGAAACAGATGGAGGTGATGGGCAGGTGAGGAGAGTGTGGAGGAAAGAGTACTATGATGAGACAAAGGAAGGGAGGGGGGAGAAAATAGAGGGGAGTGGTTACCGGAACTGAGAGATCCATGTTCATGCTTTCAGGTTGGAAACTACATGAGGTGTTTCTCCTCCACCCTGAGGTTAGCCTCATCATGGCAGTAGAGGAAGTCATGTACAGACAGTTTAGTGTAGGAACAGGATGTTGAATTAAAATTGGTAGTCATTGGGTGATCCTTACTCCTGTGATGGGCAGAGTGGGCCCCCAATCTATTCCAGTTCTCACTGATGTAAAGGCCACACTGGGAGCATCAGGTACAATTGATGACATCAAAAGACCTGCAGAAGTGTTGCTCACCTGTAAGGACTATCTGGGGTCCTGAATAGTGGTGAGGGAGCAGGGAAAGGGACATGTTATTCTGATAGGGATAAGTGTGAAGTGGAAGATCTCTGTTATGTCAGGAGGGGGTGGGATGAGGGCAAGCATGTAGGAAATGGAGGAGATATGGGTGAAGCAGCATCGATAGTGGTGGAGGGCAAACACTGTTTTCTGAAAAAAAGAGAGTATTTCAGATGTCCTGTAACGGAAAGCCTCATCCTGAGAACAGATGTAGTTCTAGGCTAGATATATTCCAATGAATGGGAAGGATAGAAAAATTAATGCCAGACTTCCTTGGATGAATATGAAGTGAAAAGCAAAGGTAGCAAAAAGAAAAAAAAAGTGCACATGACAGGTTAACAAGCACGAATCAGGCTGAACAAAGAAAGTCCAGGGAGGACATAAAAGAGAGGCACAGAAACTCATGAAAATAAAAATCATTTCCAAAAATATTCTACAGAAAGGTAAGAAAGCATTTATTATATGAGGAGATGTGGGATTGAACAGAGACCAAAATGTAAATCTACCCTCGGAGAGGATGAGGCTCTAAATGTGCGCTGAACATTGATCTTCGCCTGGCAGAAGAGGACGCTGGAGTCTCACGAAAGGAAGATAGACCGACTGCACATGTAACGGAAATCCGTCCTCACAGAATTCAAAAATCACCACCCAAAATTCTGAGATATAAAATTTGCACACAGGATTTATGTGAAGAAAGTAAGTAAACACACAAAAAAAACTCACATTTCTTGATGCACATGCAGATGACAGGACAAAATCATGAAACATACTGGTTTCTAGGAATTCAATCCTCTTTGTAATGTGGGATTAACCAATGGTCAGTATTCTAGATAGACTGGACTGAACTGAAATAGACAGGTGGCAGGGACGCCTGCTGTACTGAAGGATAGATCAGCAGGTTCAGGTGGGAGGACTAGGATCCAATCTTCCAAACATCTCTATATTTAGGGATGGTGCTTGAGTACTGGAAAATTGCAAATCTTACACCTTTTGTTCAAAAGCAAAGGTAAATAGGAACCCCAGGTGCTGGAAACTAGACAACATTCTAGTTATAGTCACAGAGCAAGCGAGCACAGATATAGGCCGTTCTGCCCGACCAATCCATACTGACAACAATGCCCACTCAATTAGCCTCAATTTACTGTGTGTGGCCCATATCCCTCTGAGCCCCAGTCCTCATGTACATATCCTAGTGCTTCTTGTACCTGTTTCAACCTTTTTCCATAACAGCCCAGTCCATATACTTACCACCATCTGTGGGAAAAAGTTGCCCTTCAAGTCCCTTCTACAGTGTATCTTTCCCCGTCTCAGCCCAAACCTAAGACAACTACTCCATCAGCTATAGCAGTAACACACATCAAAGTTGCTGGTGAACGCAGCAGGCCAGGCAGCATCTCTAGGAAGAGGTACAGTCAATGTTTCAGGCCGAGACCCTTCGTCAGGACTAACGGAAGGAAGAGTGAGTAAGAGATTTGAAAGTTGGAGGGGGAGGGGGAGATCCAAAATGATAGGAGAAGACAGGAGGGGGAGGGATGGAGCCAAGAGCTGGACAGGTGATTGGCAAAGGGGATATGAGAGGAGCATGGGACAAGAGGTCCAGGGAGAAAGACAAGGGGGGGGAACCCAGAGGATGGGCAAGGGGTATAGTCAGAGGGACAGAGGGAGAAAAAGGAGAGTGAGAGAAAGAATGTGTGTATAAAAATAAATAATGGATGGAATACAAGGGGGAGATGGAGCATTAGCGGAAGTTAGAGAATCAATGTTCATGCCATCAGGTTGGAGGCTACCCAGACGGAATATAAAGTGTTGTTCCTCCAACCTGAGTGTGGCTTCATCTTTACAGTAGAGGAGGCCGTGGATAGACATGTCAGAATGGGAATGGGATGTGGAATTAAAATGTGTGGCCACTGGGAGATCTTGCTTTCTCTGGCGGACAGAGCATAGGTGTTCAGCAAAGCGGTCTCCCAGTCTCGCCAATATATAGAAGGCCACATCGGGAGCTATAGCAGTAAACACTTTTTAACAGGCTATTACAGTACAGTTACAATGCTGGCATGTACCCCACAGTATGGGAAATTACCCAGTTATGGTACACCCACAAAAGATCAAATATAAAGTTCAACATTCAAAGCAAATTTATTATCAAGGTACGTATACGTCACCACATACTACCCTGAGATTCGTTTTCTTGCGGGCATTCACAGATGAACAAAGAAATACAACGGAATCAATGAGAAACTTCACCCAAAGACTGACAAGCAATCAATGTGCAAGAGAAAAGAGACAAACTGTGTGAATACAGAAAATAACAAATAATACATAAATAACTAAAGAACACTGAGAACATGAGTTGTAGAGTCCTTTAAAGTGAGTCCATAGGTTGTGTTCAGTGACCAGTTCAGTGTTTAGGGTTTAGGTGAGTGAAGAAGGTAGCTAATTATGCAGTCTATCAGTCTCCTGGAAGGCATTAGCAACTGTGAAATCCAGTGGCCATCTTCAGCGACTTCATTCATGCTCGGATTGGGAATTATTTGGACTACATCGATCTAAACCTCATTACAGAAGTGAACTGCAGAGGTAAGAGTGACTGCCCTTTACAACAAAATGACATTGAACCACATGTTGAATTCAGTGGCCTTGGTAACAGTTAAGTCAATGGAGCTTTGAAAGGTAAGGAATACGTAAAGTCGAGGGCAACGATGGACAGATAGAGAGAGAGAGATAGATCTTACGGTATGTTATGTTTAATTTCTCGATACCGATGAAACTACATGCCATCACAGACGTACATACAGAAAGGTGCCAGAAAAAGGCCTGTAGCATCCCACACACCCTGCTCATGTACTGTTTGTCCCACTCCCATCAGGGGAGAGGCTATACAGTATTCACACCAGGACCACTAGACTGAAAAACAGTTACTTCCCCGAAGTCGTCAGGTTGATTAACACCTCCACCTCTTAATCCACAACCCCACCATCACTACATACACACCACCTAGCATCACTTTATACATACAATCAGTCTATGTACTTGCATACTGTGTTTTATAGAATTGCTTTATATTTATATTTATTGTTTTTTATTGCATCCTTTATGCTTAAGATGCTTCCAATCTGGAGTAACAATTATTTCATTCTCCTTTACACTTGTGTGCTGGAGACTGACAATAAATATTCTTGAATCATTTTCTTCTGAATGCTGTTTATATGATACTATATGACTTTGATGCTGCTGCAAGTAGGTTTTTCATTGCCCCTGTGTATACATGTACTTGTGTAGATGACAATAAATTTGACTTTGACTTTGATTCACTGCATACTTTCTCCTTGCATTTGACATCCCAAAGTGCCACACCTCACACTTGTCAATGGGCTTTGAAATGAAAGGTATAGACAAAGCAGAGATTGATAGGTACTTATTTATTAAAGGTATCAAAGGTTGTGGGGAGAAAGCAGAACAATGCGATTGAGAGGGAAAATAAATCAGCCATGATTGAATGGTGGAGTAGACTAGAGGCAGGAAACATGTTCCCAATGTTGGGGGAGTCCAGAACCAGAGGCCACAGTTTAAGAATAAGGGGTAGGCCATTTAGAATATAGTTGAGGAAAAACTTTTTCACACAGAGGGTTGTGGTTCTGTGGAATGCTCTGCCTCAGAAGGCAGCAGAGGCCAATTCTCTGGATTCTTTCAAAAAAGAGTTAGATAGAGCTCTTAAAGATAGCGGAGTGAAGGGATATGGGGAGAAGGCAGGAAAAGGGTACTGATTGTGGATGATCAGCCATGATCACAGTGAATGGTGGTGCTGGCTCGAAGGGCTGAATGGCCTACTCCTGCACTTATTGTCTATTGTCAGACTCGATGGGCCGAATAGCCTAATTCTACTCTTATATCTTATGGAATGCACTCCTGTGATTACAAGTAAACAAAACACAAAGGAAGATGTTATGGTCATCTCAGTCCAGAACACTATTGCAGGAGTTCTTCCGGGCAGTGTCTGGGATTTAACTGTTCCAGCAAAGACTACATTGGCACAAGTATAACCCCCCACTCCCTAACTTCTGCACGACCAATAACTCAAAAAAAACCTAATAAATATCAGTGTTTCTTGAATGGAAAACTGTGAGTAAAGCTGCTGCATTAACATGTGTGAACAAATCAAATCATTTTTATATTATTTCATCAAAGTGTTAGATACTTATTTCTAACCCCAGTCTTCAATTTTTGTATGAAAGCGAAATCTCCTACGCAGTGTGCAAAGAGAGCAGTGTACTGGGATGGGAGTGTCTGTCTGCTGTGTTAGACCATAAGATCATAAGACATAAGAGCAAAACAAGGCCATTCTGCCCATTGAGACTTTTTCACAATTCAATCATGACTGATTTATTATCCCTCTCAACCCCATTCACCTGCCTTCTCCCCATAAACTATGATGCCCTTACTAATCAAGAACTTATCAACCTCCACTTTTGCACATCACAGTTGTGTACTAGTTAGCACAACGCTTTACAGTACCAGCGATCCAGGTTCGATTTCCACCGCTGCCTGTAAGGGGTTTGTGTGTTCTCCCTGTGGCCGCGTGGGTTTCCTCTGGGTGCTCTGGTTTCCTCTCACAGCTCAAAGACATACTGGTTGGTAGGTTAATTGGTCATTGTAAACTGTCCTGTAATTAGACTAAGACTAAATTGGGGGATTGCTGGGCATTGCGGCTCACAAGGGCAGAAGGGCCTATTCCACGCTGTATCTCAATAAATAAATAAATAAACCCAGTGACTTGGCCTCCACAGGCATCCATGGCAATAAATTCCAGAGTTCCATGACCCCCTGACTAAAGAAATTCCTCCTTATCTCTGTTCTAAAGGGTTATCCTTGTATTCTGAGGCTGTGCCCTCTGGTCCTCAACTCCCCCTCTATAGGAACCACCCTCTCCATGCCCACCAATCTAGGCCTTTCAATATTCAATCAGTATTACAAGGAGGGAACTATAATGTTCCTACAAGTTGAGAAATCAGTATTGAAAATCCAGTATTTCTTGAGTCCTTCTCTCCTTCAGAAAATTGTAGGGTATTTTGGATTGTATTTTGATATTTTAGAAGTCTACTATAACTCTGGAATTCCCTGATGTCCACCAGGGTTAAAAATGGTAATCAGGAGCAGGAGTAGGCCATTCAGCCTTTTGAGGTGGCTGTGCTATTCATTACAATCATGGTTGGTTCTGACTACTCTGTTTCCATAAGGAAAATCCTTCGGAAATGTGTCCATTCGTTCAGCAAGAACCCAACTTTCACAATTCTCTGAGTAAAGAAATTCCTGTCCGTTCCTTACACAAAGGCAAGCCCAACCAAAGTCCAAAAGAAAACTGTGGATGCTGGAAATTTGGAATAAAACCTACAAATGCTGGCTACGCTCAGGAGGCCAGACGGCATCCATGGAGAGAGAAACACAGCTTAGAGTTGATTATAATTAGTATATAGAGCATCTGCTGTTCAGAGAGAGGAAGAACAGGAGGAATACTGAAAACAGGGCAAAGAGAGGTATCTAGTCAGAAGAAAATTAAGGGAGATTAAAATCTATAGACATATTTGAATTCAAGGACTGTTGCAGATCCAATCTTTGATCTCTGAAAAAAATAAGTAAAATCTTTTGTTGAAGCATTATATGCAGTGAAGGATGGAGTGGAATGGGGGAACAAGCAGGCTTATGATTGAGTGAGTTGATACTTTTGAGAGGTCAATAACACGCACATGCTAAGCATCTCAGGATCCAAGAGACATTAACCATTTTAAACATGCCTATGAGCAGGAGAGGATCCAAACTGTGGAGGGTGAAATTTCAACTGTTATTCACATCAAGTCCATGTGAATACATTGGAGGTGGAGACATCTGCTCAGAAAAGCATTCTAGCTGTGGAAGTGTGTTCTGTGTTCTGTTTCTCTCTATACAGCTGCTGCCTGGCCTGTTGAGTATCTCCAGAACCTCAGCAAGCACAAATTCTTTGACCAAATTGATGTTTTTTTATTGTTTTTTGTACCATTTTCTGTAAACTTTAGAGTCTGTTGTGCGTGTAAATCACAGAAGATCAGCAGTTTCTGAGATACTCAATCCAGCCCATCTAGTACTAACATTTCACAGTCAGAGTCACTTAGATCATATTTCATCCCCATTTCTGATGTTTGGTCTGACAACAACTGAACCTCTTGACCATGTCTGCATGCTTTTATGCACTGAGATGCTGCCACATGATTGGCTGATTGGATAATTACTGTACATTAATGGACAGGTGTACAGGTGTACCTAATAAAGTAGTCACTGAGAGTAAATAACCTTGATTTCATCAAGTTATATTCAGACACTGATCTATAGGTACAAGCCATAAATGTTCAATGTTAATATGTCTCCCATTAAAATTTCCTCAAGTTCACACCAGGCAAGCAAGCACAGTGCGCTTACAGATAAAGTTTTGTCCTGGGAACATTACCGGCACAGTGCAGAGAAATCTGCGTGCAGAAACATTTGAGAAATGACTTTTCTGCACAGCACAGGTTGTGGATTAGTATCCAACGTGCTTTCCTTCACTACTCTGCACTATCTGTACCAAGATCAATTGCGCAGAACTAGATCATTGGACCAAGGATTCATTTCATAGTCTGAGAAATAAAAGCATTTTAACACTTCCGCAGGCTGATTTATCTACAAATCTCTAAGGGTCGATGATGAGTGGTTTTTTTCCAAAAAAAAGGAAAAAGAATCCTGTACTCCAAATCGAAAAATGGCCAGTTGGGATTCCTGTGGAACTGACTGCACAGCTCGCACTACGTTAGTACCGACTACATTGCTTTAATGAATATAAATTAGAAATACCAGCACCGCCCATGGATTATTGAGCTGATGTTTCACAACGGAGAATTTTCAGTGAAACCAGTCTGATCCCTGCTGTCTCTCAAATGTGCTCCACTCTGACTGTAAGTTGAAATGTCCATGTTTTTTCTGAACAGCAGTTTGAATGCACAGGAAGGTAAGAATCTGCAGAGAGCAGTGGACTCAGCCCAATACTTAGTGGGCACTTCCATTCCTACCATCGGTGGTATCTACCTGAGGTGCTGCCCCAAGAAGGCAACACCCATAGTCAAAGACCCTCACTAGCTTCTCACAGCCTTATGTTCCACACCACCAGGTCAGAAACAGTTTCTTCCCTACACCTGTTCCCTTCCTGAACCATCTGCACCACCTTAATCACTATCTTAACAGCATTATGACCAATTTGTGCTACATTGGACTACTTTTATTTTATTTTAATTGTTCTTTCTTGGAAAAATTGTGTATAATTCATGCTTTTTTGTTTATCTGAGCTACGTACCTATGACATCACTTTCAAGCAAGTATCTTAATGATCAAGGATCAACTTTATTCACCAAATACAATCACTAGTATTAGAAATTAGCTCAGGGCATGACATACAACAGAAAACGACAATGTTTAATAGCTACAGAGAATAAAGAACTACATAAAAATAAAGTTACAACTTAAAGTGTGGATATGCAACAAAATGTGCATAAATACATAAATACCAGCATGTATTTACAATGTTAATAGCAAAATAAAATGTGGTTTCAAGTGCTTACAGTGTGGTGCAGTCATGGGGGTAATGAATAGAGTGGGTGGGGGCAGATTAGAATGGTTGATTAGATTTATAGCCTGGGGGCAAAAACTTTTAAGATGAGGGGAAGTTTCTGTTTTAATAGCCCTAGACTGTTTTCCAGAAGGGAGCTTCTAGAAATAAATGTTTTTTTATTGTACCTGTGCATACATTTACATGTTATAATAAACTCTACTTTGACTTTAGCTCTCAAAGTCCTGTAAATCGCAATGAGCCACAATTGGAACCATAGCGTGACACTCAGATACTAGTCCGGAACATCCATCAACGATCACAACTAATATCAGAGATTTGGATCAATTTACATATTGATGGGGTTAATTGGAGCATAATTTGCACTTCTAATCTAATGTTATGGCTTGATGGGTGACACCAGTGTGATTCTGAAAGTCATGACTCCAGCCTCTCCAGAAAAGCAAGGACATGACCCAAACTGACAGCCTAGCAGAGTACCAAGAGGTACAGCATTTCTCAGGCTGAGGGCAAAAACCAAGGTTCGTGAAGTACTCATCAGGGACATGTTGTTTGCAGACGATGCGGCATTGGCAACACACTCTGAAGAGCAACTGCAACATCTCATGGACAGCTTCTCAAGAGCCTGCCAGGACTTCAGCCTGACCATCAGCCTGAAGAAAACCAACGTGTTGGGCCAAGGCATTGAGCACCCCCCTGCCATTACCATCAACAACTACGAGCTGGAGGTAGTTCACAAGTTTACATACCTTGGCTCCACCATCACGGACAGCCTCTCCTTAGACCCCGAGATCAATAGACAGATCAGACGAGCAGCCTCAACATTCGCCAGGCTGACAAAGAGAGTCTGGGAGAACAGAAAGCTGTCGACGTACACCAAAGTTGCAGTCTACAGGGTCTGCATCCTCAGCACACTGCTTTACGGCAGCGAGACCTGGAGCCTCTACTACAGACAAGAGCAGCGTCTCAATGCCTTCCACCTTCGCAGCCTGAGACGCATCCTGGACATCACGTGGACTGACAGAGTCACCAACAATGAGATCCTGGCCTACTTCCAGATACCCAGCCTCTTCACCCTGCTCCAACAACGCCGTCTCCGCTGGCTGGGCCACGTACACCGCATGTCGGACGGGAGTATCCCGAAAGACCTGCTGTACCAGGAACTGGCCTCCGACAAGAGAGCACAAGGGCGGCCCCATCTTCATTTCAAAGACGTTTGCAAGAGAGTCATGAAGTCACTGAACATGAACGTCGAGAGGTGGGAGGACATCGCAAGCGATCGCTCTCACTGGAGGCTGGAACTATGCAGAGGTCTAAAAAGAGAAGAGAAGCTGAGGCTTGCTGCTGAAGAAAAGCGCACTCATCGGAAAAACAGCACCAAGACAACACTGGAGGACAGTGCCTTCAAGTGCAGTCACTGCAGCTGAGACTGTCACTCCCGTCTGGGACTCTACAGCCACAACAGACGCTGCTCTAACACAGACTGAATCAAGACTTTCCAGGCGCAGATCCATAGTCTCGCGAAACTAACGGATGCCACCACCACCTCAGGAAGATGAGAAAATCTACAAATGCTGGAAATCCAAAGCATCACATACAAAATGTTGGTGGAACTCAGCAGGTCAGGCAAACTCTTTTCCAGAGATGCTGTCTGACCAGTTGGGTTCCACCAGCAGTTCGGCTGTGTTGCTATTCCTCAAGAGCAGGTTTGACCTGCTTCTGCCCTGACTTTGTAGTGATTGAGGCAACATTGTCTCTGCAAGCTCTGTCACAGATGGGGCAAAAGGTGACTGACAGAGCTGATAATCTGTAAGGTGATTTGTTCCTCCTGCTGATGACACAGTGCTTCTTTGTGTTCCCGATGAATGGACATAGGGATCACAATACCATCCTGACTGCTCCTTCTTCACCTTGAGTGGACACGGGTAAGAACTTCCTTGGAATCAGTGGAAATAACCAATCTTCCATCCTTGGACTCACTTTACACCACACGCTGTCGGAGCAGTGCTGCCAGGATAATCAAGGACACGACCCACCCAGCCAATACACTTTTCGTCCCTTTTCCCTCCAGGAGAAGGCTCAGGAGCTTGAAGACTCATACGGCCAGATTTGGGAACAGCTTCTTTCCAACTGTGATAAGACTGCTGAACGGATCCTGACCCGGATCTGGGCCGTACCCTCCAAATATCCGGACCTGCCTCTCGGTTTTTTTGCACTACCTCACTTTCCATTTTCCTATTTTCTATTTATGATTTATAATTTAAATTTTTAATATTTACTAATTTTTACTATTTTCAATATTTTTAATATTTAATATTTGTAATCCAGGGAGCGGGAAGCGCAGAATCAAATATCGCTGTGATGATTTACATTCTAGTATCAATTGTTTGGCGACAATAAAGTAAAGTAAATACTTGCATCTTTTCAAGGAGACCTTGAGAACACATTTGAAAATTTTCCTCTGCTCTCATGCTAATCTCTTCTCATGACAGAGCTTGGGACATAGTGACTGCTTCAGATGTCTAGCTTCAGACAGGATGTGGCCTGCCCAATAAAAAGATCAACTGAGTTAAAATAGGGCCTCAATGCTGGGTTCTTGGCATGGACAAAGGCATCAAGATTGATTAGATTATCTTCTGGTGGATTTGGGGATTTTGCAGAAACAGCGTTGACAATGCCTGCTGAGGTTCTGTAGTAGTTAGTTCAGGTCTTGAAAGCATATTGGAAAATAGTATTCAATGTGAATTGATTTTCCAAGTGTTTTACCCCCATGTCTGAAATCTTGATCTTCAATGATCCTTTTCTTCAATCTTTCTCAAAGGCTCAGGCTCCACTGACACATTGAAGGCAATTTTGATTTGTATTGTTGATGTCTGAGATCTTATCAAATAGGTCTTGAGATATTTGTTCAGCCTCTGAGATGAGTAACTGCAAGGGTCCCCTACGACTGACTACTGAAGTTCTGGACTGTGGTTACTGTAGGTTAATTAGGTTAATTTTTTTAGACTAACACTATTCTTATGGAATGCTTGTTGGAATCTCAGAGAAGACGAGGGACTACTGTCCCATCAAAGGCATCATCCTTCAGAAATATAGCGCTTCACATATCACTTCAAATGAAGGTGAACTTTCTGTAAATAGTGATTGTGGGAATCCTGTACCTTCACACTGACCACACCAAAACAAATTAATTAGTTTTACCTTGCCAATGCTAATGGGGTTTTGTGGTGCCTGTTGCTGCCACATCACATTAGGATGTCACCTACAATCTATACCTTAGGCTAGAACATACTTTGAGACATCCTTAGAGTGTGAAAGCAGCCATGGAAAAGCATTTTCTTCTGATCCACAGAGACTATGTTACAATAACAGTGCCCTTGAAGGGTCTTCTGGTCATGTGTAGTGAAGTAAAAGGATGGCACTGTGAGCGAGCACTTCCATCAACACCCGCACAAACATTCCAAGCAGCGACTTTCCACTTTGGCAGACAAGCAGAATAGGCTGTTCGGTTGTGAACAGAATACAGTAACAACTACCTGCTTCATAATGTCACTTGTCAACCCCACAAAATGGCTTTTACCATCATGATCTCGCTAACCGAAGAGAATGTGTAATTTGTGTTAACAACCAACACACCTAAGGATGTGCTGGTGGCAGCTCACATTCACCGCCCATTCAGGAACCAACGTAACCTGTGCACAATGCTCGACAGAGCAACACAGAACACAACAACAGCAAAACAAGCTTCATTACCCCCTCCCACCCACCCAGACACACAGACAGTCTTCAACTCCAGGATAGCTCTTCAGGCACACAGAACCCAGTCTCCAGCTTCAGTCACTGGGCTTTGACTTCTGGACTTCCAGTCGACTTTTGGGCTTCGATCTTCAGTATCGACAATCAGACTAGCCAATGACGAGGCCCTGAACTCCAGGCTCAAAGTCCAAACTTGCCGACTCACCCGTCCTCGTGTCACCTGCTTGCAATGACATCTGACCCCGAGACCCACTAACTCAAGACAGCCCGACATCCAGGGATGTTCTTCATCACCCTCGAGACAATACCTGTGTGCCTTGCTGCGCAGACTAATCAAAGAATCCAGGGTATCCAGGAGGCGAGGTGCTGGGTTACAACTCCATAGCCTTCCTTCTTCTTCTTAAATCCAACACCTCTACTGGGGCATAGGCCACCAACAGCAGCTCATCGGAGTCCTCTATCCTGTGCCAGCCTTTCAAGCTGTCCCTAGGTGTAGCCCATCTTCTAAGATCTTCCTCTGTCAGGTCTTTGGAGCTTCTGTTGGCCTGTCTGTAGGACTGTTTTTTTTTTATGGGATAGGGCTGCTGTCTCCATGCCCAACCCTCCTTTCACAGCTTGGTGCATGCCGGTGTTCCATGGCCATGCAACTGCAAAATTTGGACTTGATTGGTATCATAACATCCTTTCCCAGAGATAATTTGCATTGCTAGCAGTTAGACACCAATCAAGACCAAATTTTGCAAGTACTCTTGGCCATGGAATTGGAAACCAGCACCTCATTTCCTAAAGACCCTGAATTGTTAGATGAGTCAGTGCAGGAAAACTCACAGGTATTATCTGGAAACAGGATAGAATAGAGGAATCAAACTTCAATCCATCAATGCCCAGTTGAAATAAAGCTTCAACCAGGGTGATATTACCCTGTAACCCAACAAATCTATTGTTCTCCTGGGAAGTGCAACAAACCTTCCCCATCAAATCAATAATCAATAGACTGAAGTAATCAGAAGCAATACAGGTTACGATACTGGTTAACCAAAGGATTCATACTCTTAGGCTTTAGGTCCATCAGGACATTATTTAATGTGAGCTCCTGAAGCTTTCACAATGGGTGAATTTGTGTGGAATAACCAAGGAAGTCCAAGGGTTTTGAGCCATGAGGTCAGGAGTTCGACAGTTTGAGAAACAAAGGATAATAGAACTCAAACATTTAGAGTTCAAAGGGTTTAGTATTCTAAAGTGAGGAATTGGTGGTATAGAATTGTACCAAGCCATTGTAGAGTGATCTTCTGAGCCCCATTCACTCCCTCTATCACCAACGTCCCGTATATTGTTCTTTCTCATGGCAAACCAATTCACTACTGTAGGCAGTGACTGACGTCATTTGCATCACCTTGACGGGCAGTGATTTCCAGATCTTAATTATTTTCTGAGTAAAACAATTATTTCCCCCCTATCCTTCTTGTATTTATTTATGCTCAGATTTTGAAATTTGGTCCTTGAACCAACTACTAAAAGTAACAGCTTTCCACACT
Organism: Mobula hypostoma; assembly: GCF_963921235.1. Taxonomy (NCBI): domain Eukaryota; kingdom Metazoa; phylum Chordata; class Chondrichthyes; order Myliobatiformes; family Myliobatidae; genus Mobula; species Mobula hypostoma. The sequence continues at coordinate 21,138,549 of NC_086111.1, forward strand.
TTACCTCCACCAGTCATGATCGTGTCCACCACCATCAAATTTCCTCTCCATCTTCTTTGCTTCAAGGAAGACAGTCCTAGCTTTTCCAGTTTAAAGCATTGCTCTAACCCCCATTTCTAGAATATTCCAGTGAATCTTTTCTTCCTAGTGTCTGGGACATTCACTACTTTCTCAAGTCTTGAACTTCAATGCACATATGGTCTGACCAGTATTTTGTTCAGATTCAAAATAAATTCCCTCCTTTTCCACTCTGTCCTTTTTTATGAATCTTAATCCCAAATGTACTAGAAGCCCATTCCTTCAGCAAGCCCTGACACTTGTAAGAACTTATACACCCAGTTCACTGGTGTATAAATCGTCAGCAGCCCCACGTCCATAGATCCCTCAAAATTGCATGAGGTAATATTGCAGCTCTATAAAACCCTGGTTAGACCACACTTGGAATATTGTATTCACCCTTGTTAACCTCACCAAAGGAAAGATGTAGAAACTTCAGTGAGGGTGCGGAGGAGATTTACCAGGATGTTGTCTGCACTAGAGAGCATGTTTATTAGGGTATGTTGGGTGAGGATAGACTTCTCTCTTTCGAGTAAAGGATGATGAGAAGAGACTTGATAGAGGTGTACAAGATGATAAGAGGCATAGATTGAGTGGATAGCCAAAGACTATCCAGGATGGAAATAGCTAATAAACATGGGACATAGGTGATTGGAGGAAAGTATGAAAGTATGGGGAGGGGGGTTATGTCACAGTTAAGTTTTACACAGAGTGTGATAAGTGCTTGGAATGCCCTGCCAGGGATGGTGGTAGGGGTAGATACATTGGGACTATTTAAGAAAATCTTTGATAGGCACATAGAAGATAGAAAAATGGAAGGATATGTAGGAGGGAAGAGTTAGATTGATCTTGGAATAGGTAAAAATGCCAGCACAACATCATGGGCCAAAAAGCCCATGCTGTGCGGTAGTGTGCAATGTTCTATGTTATCCATTCTAAAAGGCTATAGGGGTTAATGCGAGAACATGTCACTGAGGTAAAGGATGAGCCACGTTCTAAAGGGATGGTGTAGATGACACAGGGGTTGAGTTCTCTTTTTCTATCTCTTATGCTCCTATGATATCAGGGTTTAATAGGTTTTAATTAAAGCGCTGCATAAACACACTTGCATTCCCTCTATACAAGGTGCTTAAAATAATGAGCAAATTTAATGAAGTGAATGAAGTGAAATGGTTTCTCCTTGTGGGTGGATCCAGAAAAGAGTGCGACAAGCTTAACTAATGAGAAAGCAAGGCAGCAGAATTGCTGCATCTTGGTTCCAGAGAGGCAGTAATAGAGAGAGTAAGTGCTTCTCTGTCCACATAATTTCAAAGTTAACTCTTTCACTGATTTGAAATTTACTGTTTCTTACAAACATACAGAAGTTTATTCACTCACAAAAATACACTCGGTGGCCACTTCATTAGAAACCTGTACCTAATAAAGTGGTCACTGAGTGGTATGTTCATGGTCTTCTGCTGCTGTCATCTATCCACTTCAAGGATCAATGTGCTGTGCGTTCAGAGATGCTCTTCTACACACTACTGTTGTTGCTTGTGGTTATTTGAGTTACTGTCACCTTCCGTTCAGCTTAAACCAGTCTGGCTACTCTCCTCTGACATCTCCCATTAACAAGGCACTTTTTTGTCCACAGAACAGCCACTCACTGGATTTTTTTTTTTTGTTTTTCACACCATTCTCTAGAGACTGTTGTGCATGAAAATCCCAGGAGATCAGCAGTTTCTTAAATACTCAAGCCACCTTGACTAGCACCAACCGTCATTCACTTAGATCACATTTCTTCCCAACTCTGATGTTCGGTCTGAATTACAATTAAACCTCTTGACCATGCCTCCAACCTGATGGTAGGAACATTGACTTCTCTAACTTCCGTTAATGTCCCACATCCCCTTCATACCCCATCCATTATTTATTTATTTATTTATTTATTCATTCATTCATTCCTCCCTCTCTCCCTCCCTCCTTTTTTTCTCCCTCTGTCCCTCTCACTATAACTCCTTGCCCATCCTCTGGTGCTCCCCTCCCCCTTTCTTTCCCCCAGGCCTCCTGTCCCATGATCCTCTCCCTTCTCCAGCCTCGTATCCCTTTTGCCAATCACCTGTCCAGCTCTTGGCTCCATCCCTCCCCCTCCTGTCTTCTCCTATCATTTTGGATCTCCCCCTCCCCCTCCCACTTTCAAATCTCTTACTCACTCTTCCTTCAGTTAGTCCTGACGAAGGGTCTCGGCCTGAAACGTCAACTGTACCTCTTCCTAGAGATGCTGCCTGGCCTGCTGCGTTCACCACATTCTTTATGTGTGTTTCTTGACCATGTCTGCAAGCTTTTATGCATTGAGTTGCTGCCACATGTTTGACCGATTAGATACTTGCATTAATGAGCAGGTGTATAGGTGTACCTAATAAAGTGGCTAAGTGATACATGCAATAATCACGAAACTGTTTATAATTTCAAATTAAAATATTATAATCTTTATCTACAAAACATTCAAGCCTCTGTGGAGCCACCATTCCAGGAACTCCAACACTGTGCCCATGGAGACTGCTCCTTCTCCAAGGACTACCAGTCATAGACATTAACCTGGAAGAGGAGCAGGCATTAGGCTTGGGCAGAGCCTTCGACTGCCCGCTACCTGAACCTGTGAGTGGCCATCTTGGCCAGGCTCAGGAGTAAGTTGACCAGGAGATCCCCCAAGCACCCACACCACGCCCCCCATCCGTAGAGGGTGATCGTAGATCAGGGGCACGGGACTGAGGTGCGGCCAGAAATTGAAGAACAGCCCCTCAATTGCAACCTGCCATACACGTACACTGACAGCACAAGAAAAAAAAATGCGTTCCCTGTTATTAACTCCCAAAGTAACTCAAAATAGTTGGAAAATCTCTCCATTCAGAGAGATAACATAATATCAATCAGATTCTGAAAGTTACTCGGCAACAGTGACGTGATTTCCTAATACTCCTTTGATTTCACAGAAGCACACAACCAATAGACTTAAATACTTCTGACAACTTAAAGCATTAATCGGAGTTACTGAGTCAGCCCAATCATTTCAAGTTACTCCTTTGATCCGTGCGGATTTAATATTCTTGGATAATTCTGGCTGCAGACCGGGGGAGGATGCAATGCATCACTGGAAAAACACAGAAGGAGGAACTATTCAGAATTAAACTAACAATCGTGTCTTGAGATAAATCAAGATATTTATTCAAATACCTTCTCACAAGGTGCTCTTCATTCAGTCTCTAAAGGGATCAGAAATCCCCCTCCTCTATAATTCTCCAACCTGCTGTTCATTCAAATGCTTCTTAGTAGCTACATTAGAAATTAAAAATAGTAAAGTAATCTAAGCTGCTTTTCTTCACTTTGTACTTCCAGTGGATTTACACCTCCTCATTTTTTGGACAAGCTCAATCAAAGGACCGTTGAACCAGGACTTTGAGAAGGTACACTCAGTGGCTACTTTATTTGGTGCCTCTTGGACCTAATAAAATGGCCACTGAGTGCACATTCATGTCTTCAGCTGCTGTTGCCCATCTACTTCAAGGTTCAACATTTTAGGCATTCAGAGATGCTCTTCTGCACACCACTGTTGTAACTTGTGGTTATTTGAGTTACTGTCACCTTCCTGTCAGCTTGACCCAGTCTTGCCATTCTTCTTTGACCTCTCTCATTAACAAGATGTTTTTGCCAACAGAATTGCCACCCAGTAGACTTTTTTTTTGTTTTTGCACCATTCTGTGCATACTCTGGAGACTGTTGTTTGTGAAAATACCAAAAGATCAACAGTTTCAGAGATACTCAAATCACCCTGTCTGGCACCAACAATCATTTCATGCTCAAAGTCACTGATCACATTTCTTCCCCATTTTGATGTTTGAGCTGAATAACAAACCTTTTGACTATGCCTGCATGTTTAATGCATTGAGTTGCTGCCACATGATTGACTGATTTGATATTTGTATTATCGAGCAGGTGTAGAGGTGTTACCTAATAAAGTGGCCATTGAGTGTACTTTTTCAGTCTGATTTGTGCAAGCATCTTCTTCATTAGTGGCATATTTCACCTGAAGGAAATCATTGACATAGGATAAAAAAGGGATGGCAAAGAGGGAAAGTGTTAGGCTCATTCAGTTGCCCAATTCAACAGATACGAGTGTGGCTTCAAAGCCAGACTCAAAGCAATAGGAGGAACCACTCTAGGCTGTTAAAAGCTAGGGAACAAAGGAGCAGGGAAGGTTGCTGAAGAGGACAGAATTGCATTCATTTCTAGTCACCTCATTATAGGATGGACATGGGGTCTTTGGAGAGGGTGCAAAGGAGGTTGCCTGGATTAGAGGGCAGGTGAGGAAAGATTAGAAGACCTTGGGCTGTTTTCTATGGAACATTGGAGGAGTCACCCCATAAAAGTTTATACAATTATGAGAGATGTAAGTAGGATAGACACTCAGAATCTTTTCCCCAGGGTAGAAATGTCTAATTCTAGAGGGCATGTGTTTAAGGTGAGAAGGGAAATATTTGAGAAGTTGTAGAGCAAGTAGTTATTGTACACAGACAGTGCCAAGTGCCTGGAATGGGCTGCCAGAGGCAGTGGTAGAAACACTTTGTGAGGCTTAAATATGCTGGGTATGTAAGGATTTGGAATATGCGCAGACAGAAGTGATTTAGTTTAATTTGGCACCGTGTATGGCACAGAAATCATGGGATGAAGAACGCATTCTTGCGCTGTACTGTTCTATATTTTATGTTATCCGGACAGGTGAACAGAATCATGATTAGAGTGGTATTATTTAAAGAGCGCCTTAGACACTCTGAGTGACAGATGAAGGTGAGAGGTTTTGCAGGGAAATTTCAGAGTTTAGGACCTTGGCACCTGGAGGTAAGTTACTAATGATGAAGTGATGGAAACTAGGGATGAATAAGGCATATGAACAGGTGGAGAATGGAGAAGTTGGGGAGATTTGTAGGGCCAGGGAGGCTGTAGAGATAGAGAAACACAAGGACAAAAGGCTCAGTAAACTCAGGGCGACGGGCAAACTGTATGACAAAAGTTTGGACTTTGAGATGCCAAATAACAAAGTTCAGCTCATGGTGGAGGTTGAGAGGTCAAAATGTCAACAGAGTAAAATACATGAAATGCTGAAAACACGCAAGCCGTCAAGCAACATCTGTGGGAAGAGGAACAGAGTTAGTGGTTTACGGGTTGAAGACCCTGGGAAGGAGACAAGAGAAGATGAAGAGTAGAGAGGCTGCAGAGCAACAACTGGCTGGAAATATGCAATGGGTCGAGTGGCATCTGATGGCACCAGTGAACAATGTGACCTACGGCAATGTCCATCAGTCAGTTCACAAAACAACTACTTTTACCTCTTTTTCTTTCAAAACTGATTCTACTACTAAACTGTGCAATTGGAACTTATGATTTACATTTTGATGGTGTGCTTTTGGGCTGACAGAGTGATCTGGCACTTCACTGTCTCCAAGGGAGTTCAGTGAGGTCTGGAGCAGCATGTGCAGCCTGGACACAATTTCTTGCCGATTTCATCAATTAAAGCATTGAACTAGATTGAAATCAGCAAGTGCGAGAGCAGAAGGCGAGCAGGTGTTCAGTGCCATCTGACCGCGTTTGATAGGTCTCCCTCTCCCTCTCCCTCTCACTCGCTACTGCCAGAGTATTGGGTCTTGAGCAAGGAGTGATCAGTGCAGTTTGTGCATTGGACTTGTTTTCAGAGTTTCTGCAGTTCATGTTATATGTGCCTCTGGTTTCTGGTTTTTGCTATTGCTATTTATTGCTATTTTATACAATTATGATTGTGGTACTGGCTTTGTGCCCTGCAGTCAATGATCAACACAGCATTAATTTGAACTGAACTGAACATTCCTATACTGTTTAAAGGATGTTTAACATTCTACATGTTATCAGCTTGACTTTTGTCATTTGCACAATTTGTTTTTTTTTTGTGTGTTGAAGGCTTGATGTTTTCTCTGAACAGGTTCCATGGTGTTTCTTTGTTTGGTCCCTATTTGTTTAAGGTTGCATACTGCAAACGTACTTTGACAATAAAAGTATTTTGAATCTTTGAATGGAACTGTCGATGATTCAGGTCAAAGACCTGCATTAGAGAAGTTTGTGAAGCTGCAGGGAGGGTGGGTGAGGGGGGTGTCCCTGATAGAATAAAACTGGAGTGAGCAATAAACTATGTTATCTGGTCAATCTGATCAGGGTCATTCCTCTCACACATCATCCCTGCAGCCCATCAAGCATTTTTGGTCTCCTTGTCAGTCTGATGGAGGAAAAGTGTGATGGAGTTGTGGACAGTGAAGAAGGTTTTGTCAAAGGATACAGCAGGATATATGTAAATCATATATCTGGATATGGACAGCGAGATGGCAGATAGAGTTTAATTTGTATAATTGTTTCACCTTGTAAGGTTAAAGAGAATTATTTCACCTTGGGAGGTTAAAGGGAATGTCAATGGTAACTCTTTTTCCCTTCCTGCGATGTGGTCTGACCTGATGGATGTTTCCAGCACTTTCTGTTTCTTTAAAAATTTTAGATTTCTTACATCTGCAGTTCCCCTGATTTTCGAAGCATTACAGTAGTTGAGTGTCAACGTAATTAAAGCACAGATGAGGAGCCTTGGACTGTTCAAGAGCAAGGTAGTTGAATCTAATATGATGGAGATGGAAGTGGACACAGGGAATAAGATGGGTGTGGTCTGGCCACGACAGAGACTGGTGTGGGTGTTGGAATTGATGGGAATTGAAATCAATAGGATATCCAGCAGATGTAAAGTGTGGTATGGAAGTAATAAATATTTCACTTGGCATTCAAGATTCAAGTTTATTTGTCATGTGTACGTCAAAACATACAGTGAAATGCGTCCTTTGCGTTAACATTCAACACGCTAGAGAGTGCGCTGGGGACATTCGTCTTCAAACGCAGAGTGGAGATTTAGACTGGCCTGACCTCTAATTCTCCACATCACTGTTCCTAAACCCTTACCTGAACCTTAACTCTCCTTCCGTCCCCAAAACCATCCTTCCAAAACTAAAATCAAAATAATTAAAACATGACCAAATCTAAGCCACAGCTCAATGGAGGTGAGGGTTTATATACAGGAATGGAAGTTTCAGGTGAGGGTTTATGAACAGGAATGGAAGTTTCAGGTGAGGGTTTATGAACAGGAATGGAAGTTTCAGGTGAGGGTTTATGAACAGGAATGGAAGTTTCAGGTGAGTGTTTATATACAGGAATGGAAGTTTCAGGTGAGGGTTTATATACAGGAATGGAAGTTTCAGGTGAGGGTTTATGAACAGGAATTTAAATTTCAGGTGAGGGTTTATGAACAGGAATGGAAGTTTCAGGTGAGGGTTTATGAACAGGAATGGAAGTTTCAGGTGAGGGTTATGAACAGGAATGGAAGTTTCAGGTGAGGGTTTATATACAGGAATGGAAGTTTCAGGTGAGGGTTTATGAACAGGAATTTAAATTTCAGGTGAGGGTTTATGAACAGGAATGGAAGTTTCAGGTGAGGGTTTATGAACAGGAATTTAAATTTCAGGTGAGGGTTTATGAACAGGAATGTTGGGGAGCATCATCTTGGAACACAACTTAGCGTCTCCATAAAATCATGCACAAAAGTGGGCTAAAAAGAGAGTCTTAAACAACATAAGGGAAATTTCCAATGTGGAAATTGTAGTCAGACATGTCTTCGGCCGAGGCAGCTGAAGGCGCATTTGGCAAGCGGCACCGACAGTGGTGGGTGGGAGAATGCAGGGATAGGGATGTTTACAAGGTTATGCTGCCAGAAACTCTGAGGTTGGGCATGGCCTCCTGAGCTGAGCATGTGCAAGCCACCTCCACACACTGGACCTTTGCTTCCTCACCTCCTAAAAACCTGTTGGGACAAATATGCCTGGAACATACTTGGAATCCTGGGCAAAAGAGAAAATGAAACCAAGTGAGCTTTACTCCAACCACACAGTTAATAAACTTGACCAGACATTTTGTCATCAGAACTACTCGGCAGCCAGAAGGAGGGAGCATAATGGTGGTTAGAAATGCAGCCCACACAGCACTTTCACAATGTTTAAATCCTCAGCACCACTAGGATGTGCTCACAAGATTGCCTGCCCTCCTCCTACTGGGATTTCACTTTGCACTGAAGGAGTGCAGAGGGATCTTGGTACTTGGCCTGGCTCACCCTCAGCTGCTCCATAACACAGGAACTCTACACTGTGAGCTGCTCCTGGAAAACACACCAACACAGATATTTATTGCTGTGGAAGGAACATTATTCAGTGAAAGGGCCCTGTAACCCACTAAAGCTTTGTCGGGCATCCAGCAAAAGGGACCATACAGGACTGGATGCTGCCAACCAGCTGTCTACTAACCAACAAGCTTCAAAATCTGCACCTCTGCATCTTCCTCTGTAAATGGATCCTCACCTTATTAGGACACCACAGTCAGTGTGGATTGGTCATAACATCTCCTCGCTGGCAATCAACACATCAACACAGGTGTACGCCAAGGGTGCATGCTTAGCCCACCGTTCTGCCTTCTCTACGTTCATGGCTGTGTCGCTAGGCACAGATCAAACATGGCTGACAACACTGTTATTTGAACAATCTCGGATGGTGACGGAGAGGTATACACTTGCGAGTGGTGTCACAATGACAGCATTGCACTCAATGTAAGCAAGACCAAGGAATTGATTGAGGACTCCCCGAAGGGGATGTTAGGAGAACACACACCAGTTCTTGTTGAGAGGTCAACGTTGGACAGGGTGAGCAGCCTCAAGTGCCTGTGCATCAACATCTCAGATGATCTACCCTGGGCCCAACACATTGATGCAATCAAGAAGGTACGCCAGCAGCTCGACTTTCTTAGGAATTTGAGGAGATTTGGTATGTCACCAAAGACTCTTGCAAATTTCTAAGGCTGTATGGTGGAGAGCATTCTGAATGACTACATCACAGCCTGACATGGAGTCGCCAATGCACAGGATCGCAAGAGGTTACAGAGGATTGTAAGCTCGGCCAGTTCCTTCATGGGCACAACCCTTCACACCACTGAGGACATTTCAAGAGATGGTGCCTCAGGAAGACAACATACATCATTAAAGATCCTCACCATCTGGGATGTGCCCTCTTCACATTACTACCATTGGGAAGGAGGTACAGTACAGGAGTCTGAAGAATCATGCTCAATTCTTTAATAAAAGCTTCTCCACCCCACCCCCACCCACCATCGGATGTTTGAAGATCCATGAACTCACAAACGCAATCTCATTAATCCCCCTTTGCACCATTTATTTATTTATTATAATTTTTATGCCTTGCACTGTAATGCTTTACAAAACAAAAAAATTTCCTGACGATCTGTCAGTAATAATAGACTAAATCCTGATTCTGTGTCAAAATTTGGGACCACATTCTGTGGAGTATTCAAGCAATGTACAAGCTGTGCGAACACTCCATGGGGAAAGGCTTTTGATAACGACAATCCTCTAATTTACACAACATGCAAGCAGACAGCACCTGTGTAGACATTCCTAGATAAAAATTAAATTAGTAATGGCATGAAAGTGTATTAACTGTAATTATGCAGAACATTGTCTAAGTTTGTATGTACCGTGAATTTACATACCTTTTTGAGGAGATACTGTCTATGAACTAAAGTACTTCTACAGTTGAATTTAAAAGATAGGGATTAATTGGAAGGATGAAAAATTTTAACCTGAAATTTTTTGTAGAGTGAAAGGTGATGCAGACCGGTGGGTTGGAGTGACAGACATTGTGCTTGTGGAGGAAAGGTTCAGTAAAGTCTCCAGAATGTCCGACTAGAAACTCTCCTCAGCCTCTTCACCTACAAGGAACGAGGATGTCACTGGAAGCAAGCGGCGTTCAGTGACACCAAACACAGGCCAGTTTGAAAGCTTGATTAAGCTCATTAATTACTCTATGTTCCCTCCACCCCAAATGCCAGATTCATTAAACTCATTTCTTTACGTGGAAGCAGCTGAAGATCTGACCTAAGACCAACCTTTCAACAACCCTCTCGGTCTCTGTGCTCCTCTAATTTTGGTCCATGCTCAAACCAATTTCCATGCCATCATGGTTTTGGTTGTATTGTACCTGAGTCCTGGAAATCTTTCCCTATAACTCTCCTCGTTTTTATATTTTCCCTTTTTTAAGGCACTTCTTAAAATCAACTCTTCGCTCAAGTTTTGGTAGCTATTCTAACCTCTCCTTAAATAACCATTGCCAAAGTCAGATAGATTATGCTCCTGTGAAAAGTGTTACGACATTTTATGATGTTTAAGGCAGCAATTCATTAACTTATGAACTTTCACTCTAATGCCACTGACTCCTTATGTATCTTCAACTTACGAAGCTATTTCTCAATCTAATGAATTAGCTCCACTTTCCTTACAGAACATTATTTTGCAACAAAATGCTTATAATGAATTTTGTCCAGTCTTTTTGTTTTACAATATTCCACTTAACAAAATGTTTTCCAGGAACCCTTCCCTTTCATAATTTGAAGATTGGCTTGCATATAAACATGAGTCATTGTTATTACATTAATACTATTAAAACTATATGTGGTCAATTCATTTACAGTACTGTAGGTGCAAAATTTCTTCACTTCCAGCATGGGCAAGCATTATTTTCATTAATGTACTATGAGGTCAGGTATTTTTTGCCTGCTGAATTTCAAGCAGGCTGCTTTGTGAAGTTGTTCATATTCAGATTCATTTTATCACATGTATATCAAAATGTACAGTGAAATACGTAATTTACATTAACAACCACACAACTTAGGGATGCAATGGGAGCAGCCCACCAGTGTCACCACAGATTCTGGCACCAACATAGCAATTCCACAATGCTTGGCAGAACAACACAGAACACAACGAAACAAAACACAGCAAACAACAAAACAAAAACAGCACAACAAGCCCTTTTCCTTCCTTGCACATACCCACACACACAGACAGTCCTCCAACAGTGGGATAATTTTCCAGCCTCCAGTCTACATACAGGCTTCAATTTCCAAACTTCTGATTGACCTTCTGGATAACAATCATAAGTTTAAAAAAACTGAAATGGTTGGCTACATCCGAAGATAGACAAGTTCGATTGTACAACAAATAACTGGGTCATGTACATTGAACAAATTAAACATTATTTTAAAACAAACAGAACAGCTGATGAGAAACAAGTGCAGTTTTGCTGAATGCAATTGGTGGAAGAACATACTGTTTGCTGAGAAATTTGATCACCCTAACCAAACCAGCTGAAATGAGCTTTGCTGATATTGTGAACGTAATGCAGGAACATTTAGTACCGAAACCAATATTGATTGCAGAACACTTTAGGTTTCATAAGCAGAAGCAAAAGGAAGGGGAGTCCACTTCAACTTATGGGTCTGAATTGAAAAAATTGTTGGAGCATTTCCAGTTTATTGATGGGCTTAATGATGCACTGAGAAATCATT